>NC_090284.1:65840577-66443910 GCF_037392515.1 Haliotis asinina | reverse complement strand
TGGCGGGGGTATGATTACACGATGCCATTGAGAAAGTGCTCAAATGCAACATATGTCATATTTGGGATTTCACTTTCTCGGTAAAGTACAAATTCTAGTACTCATGATGGCCCTGGGTAGAATGAATCTTCGGCAATCTATGTTGACCATGGAACGAGATACGGTGGTCAGGATCGATGACTTGGTTGACACACATATCATCGTGTCCTAACCACTCAGATCTATGTAAATGATGTCTGTCAGTTTTCATAGAAACAACAGGACCACTGAAAACCATTTTTATCAGGGGACCACCATGACTAGCAGAACCATTAGCTCTACAGCAATCAGAGTAACACCTGGACCACAATTATCCAAGGACCACCAGGACCTTCAGTTATCAGAGGAATATCAGGACGAGGATGTCCACTAGGACTACAGCAATAGGAGGAACGCTAGGACCACAGTTATCCTAGGAGCACTAAGACAACCAGTCATCATATGATCAGTAGAACCACAGTTATCCGAAGAATATCAGGGCCACAGGTATCAGAGGAACACCAGTTAGCATTAGAACAGCAGGCCCATACGAGTAGTTATCAAAGGAGCCCGGGACTAGCAAGAATACTAGGACCACAGTAATCAGAGGACCACCAGGGCCGTATGTTTCATTGAAATACTAGGACCACAGTAATCAGAGGACCACCAGGGCCGTATGTTTCAGTAAAATACTAGGACCACAGTAATCAGAGGACCACCAGGGCCGTATGTTTCAGTGAAATACTAGGACCACAGTAATCAGAGGACCACCAGGGCCGTATGTTTCAGTGAAATACTAGGACCACAGTAATCAAAGAACCACCAGGGCCGTATGTTTCAGTGAAATACTAGGACCACAGTAATCAGAGGACCACCAGGGCCGTATGTTTCAGTGAAATACTAGGACCACAGTAATCAGAGGACCACCAGGGCCGTATGTTTCAGTGAAATACTAGGACCACAGTAATGAGAGGACCACCAGCGCCGTATGTTTCAGTGAAATACTAGGACCACAGTAATCAGAGGACCACCAGGGCCGTATGTTTCAGTGAAATACTAGGACCACAGTAATCAGAGGACCACCAGGGCCGTATGTTTCAGTGAAATACTAGGACCACAGTAATCAGAGGACCACCAGGGCCGTATGTTTCAGTGAAATACTAGGACCACAGTAATCAGAGGACCACCAGGGCCGTATGTTTCAGTGAAATACTAGGACCACAGTAATCAGAGGACCACCAGGGCCGTATGTTTCAGTGAAATACTAGGACCACAGTAATCAGAGGAACACCAGGGCCGTATGTTTCAGTGAAATACTAGGACCACAGTAATCAGAGAACCACCAGGGCCGTATGTTTCAGTGAAATACTAGGACCACAGTAATCAGAGGAACACCAGGGCCGTATGTTTCAGTGAAATACTAGGACCACAGTAATCAGAGGACCACCAGGGCCGTATGTTTCAGTGAAATACTAGGACCACAGTAATGAGAGGACCACCAGCGCCGTATGTTTCAGTGAAATACTAGGACCACAGTAATGAGAGGACCACCAGGGCCGTATGTTTCAGTGAAATACTAGGACCACAGTAATCAGAGGACCACCAGGGCCGTATGTTTCAGTGAAATACTAGGACCACAGTAATCAGAGGACCACCAGCGCCGTATGTTTCAGTGAAATACTAGGACCACAGTAATCAGAGGACCACCAGGGCCGTATGTTTCAGTGAAATACTAGGACCACAGTAATCAGAGGACTACCAGGGCCGTATGTTTCAGTGAAATA
Source organism: Haliotis asinina (assembly GCF_037392515.1). NCBI lineage: Eukaryota > Metazoa > Mollusca > Gastropoda > Lepetellida > Haliotidae > Haliotis > Haliotis asinina. The sequence continues at coordinate 66,442,108 of NC_090284.1, read as the reverse complement.
CTAGGACCACAGTAATCAGAGGACCACCAGGGCCGTATGTTTCAGTGAAATACTAGGACCACAGTAATCAGAGGACCACCAGGGCCGTATGTTTCAGTGAAATACTAGGACCACAGTAATCAGAGGAACACCAGGGCCGTATGTTTCAGTGAAATACTAGGACCACAGTAATGAGAGGACCACCAGGGCCGTATGTTTCAGTGAAATACTAGGACCACAGTAATGAGAGGACCACCAGCGCCGTATGTTTCAGTGAAATACTAGGACCACAGTAATCAGAGGAACACCAGGGCCGTATGTTTCAGTGAAATACTAGGACCACAGTAATCAGAGGACCACCAGGGTCGTATGTTTCAGTGAAATACTACGACCACGGTTATCCGAGGAACACCAGTACCAGTAGGACCAATAAGACAAGTTACCAAAGGGCCACTTGGATTAACAGTTATCAGAGGACTACCAGGACACCAGTTATCAGAGAAATACTAAGACTACCGGTTATCAGAGGAACATCAGGACCACCAGTTTTCGGAAGAACACCTGGACAACAGTTTTAAGAGTACCACCAGGACCACAAGTTATTAGAGGAACACCAGGACCAACAGTTATCAGAGGAACACAAGGACAGCAGTTTTTAGAGGAACACCAGGACCACCAGTTATCAGAGAACCACCAGAATCACCGGTTACCAAGACAAAGTTATCAGAGGAACACCAGGGTCACTATATTTCCATCAGACTTCCATTTCATGTAATCCTCGATGGCCGAATGGGTGGGTCATTTTCGCTGACTGTAGATGTCGATATCATATTGAAGTGAGCCATGAAAGTTATGAGCAGGTTTATGAGGACGCGAGTGTTTGGTAGTCAGCTTGGTTGTCAAGAGACTGACAATACCAACTCACACACGGCACAGTACATGAGGAAATAAACGAGGCGTTTACTTGACATTCATTGAACTCATATTTTACATAATCAGGCAAAAATAGAATGGGTTGTAATAACAGCATGTTCACAATGCAATCAGCTATAAGAACGAAAACATCACATATAGTTTCCTTGCACACACTACATTAATCACAATGCTTCACGCATCACCCCAGTGAGCGCATATACCATCTACATTCTATAAGAGTCACAAAGCAGCATAATGTTCAAAATGTTATGTAGCCGTCCTACTCTAGGTATTCTATAATAGTCACAAAACAGAGTAGTGTTAATCAGTGTTCAATAAACAATTCTGAAAGGACGCTTCGTTACACAAAGACCTGAGTAAAAAGATGTACAATAGATTAAGGTTAACATAGGATATCACTGGTCAAGACTTATCAGAGTATAAAATAGTAAAGTTGCATAGCTGGGTGATTTTCCCGGATAACCACCCAATGACTTGTGATTATTGTCCGTATCACATATCTATCCTAGTTATCACAGATAATCGCGTTTACGGATGAAACTGTGTTAACGCTGGTATTATGAACATGGAATTATATCATTTAGTTTGACAGTGCATCGATATTAAAAGTGTAAAATAGGTGGCCAGTTGTGAGTATGCCACGAAAGTATATGCGACACGCACATGTGGGATACAAACAGCCGTAAGGACCGAAAAATATATTGTACCTTGGCTCTCTTAACAGATAATGGTACCGAATCAAGTCCGATGCTCGTTTTCAGTGTGACCTTTGGCAGTTTTAAGATTGTGGAATGTGGTCAGTAGGCTGTAGTGTTTCCAGTTTTCAATAACACATAATGTCATAAAATACTGAAAAACTTTGTCCGGTTTTCCCGTATTAATATTATAACTTTCAATAGTTAATTGGGATGGACAGCATGTTCTCCAGGGACAGAACAGTTATAGAACGTTTGGTATGCCTAATTTAATAGGAAAGTGTCAGCTACAAAAGACTTTTCCGAGTCTGTTTAGTTCGATCAGGTGCCTCGCCTGTTCCCGTCCAGGGGGTGTCGAGGAACTGATCACCTGACATCAAGGTGTCAGTGAATACAAATATAGTAACACTAGAAAAATGGTCAAAAAGTCAAAGTGAAAATAATGACAGCTTAAAAGTAAAGACGAACTGAAGGATGGAGACACCGGTTAACACTGACATGTATCGCTGATTAAGAAACCATGAGCGAATGCCTCATTAGTTTAACGACATTATAACTGTTATTACCATCAACAGATAAAACCCGCATCCGGAAAAATAATCGACAAGATACAGAAGCACCAGATTATGTCGGTTGTGCATCATTTTACCTGAGAGTTAACTTACACAGCGATATGTACAGGCGACTATGCGTGTCGCCTTGAGACGACTAACGGGATCGGGTGGTCAAGCTCGCTCACATGTCAGCGGTTCCCCATTGGGCACATCGATGCTCACGCTGTTGATCACTGGATTTTATAATCCAGACTCGATTGTTTACAGACCGCGGCATATAGCTGGAATATTGATTAGCGCGACGTAAACCTAAACTCACTCACAGACAAATTTGTATATATAACATTATAGTTATGTCAAATCAATTCATGAACAATAAATGAAAATGAAATGAGGAGCTAGATGCCAAGCTGTGCCGAAGAAATCCGAGATGTACCGAAAGTGGACCGAAATGACCCGAGGTGTGCCGACTGTCTGACAGTGATGAGCACAGATGGCACAATGGTATGTGACCCGTGGAGAGCCTTGGTAAACCAATTAGTCAGTGACAATTAGGACGTAAGCGAAAATACAACAGTATTATGAGCGTTACACAAGTTATGTCATAGCTTTCTGCAGTGAATGTATGTTCCTATTACAATGTGTCTGTATTATGTAGGTATCATTATTTCACAATAATTAGAATTAAACATAAACATGAAGGTTAATATGTATTTGTTCAGATTGTAGCAAACTGCGTACATGACAACGCCAGTCACAATTAGGTTCAGGAAAATTCGCTGATGCTGCAACACAAACAGCTGTGTATCGTTACACGGTTATGTATGGTTACACATGAATGCGCGATAAAAACATTTCCATCTGAAATCTCGAATGTATGTATTAAGTTCTGATGTAGTATTGACGATTTAGCAGAAAGAGCTTTAACTAAAGACATAGAATTGGCCCAATAGTTACCATTAATATATTTTATGGAGACAGGTGTACACATGTTTATACCCTCGGGTGTTGTGATACAGAAATATCGATTGGTAGTGTAACGCATGTGCTCGCACACCGCGACATCTGTCATAGCGTAAACCTAAGCATTTCTGTTTCTCTAGAAATTCAAGGTAAAATAATTTTTGCTGTACTAGCAAATTTTGATCATGGTGATGGCTTGTGATTGTCACATCTTTCAGTGGAAAAACAGCCCGTTTAATCGTTTCGAAATGCAGCCACAAGTTATATTGACATTTCAAGAATTACTTTTATGACCGCGTCAGAATGACAGTCTCATAAAAGATTTTTATGCTTCAAGCCTCGGGCGCATGCGCTATCCCCGATTTACTGTTTTGTGAACTGCAAACGGGGAAGATTCTCGTAAAGAGGAACGAGCACCGTGCACCTGCGACATCGATCCACCAGCAAGACCTCATAGCCTTCGGAATGTTTATGCGTACTTAAGAGCCGGGCTGAATAACACGTTACCTATTTTATCATGCTCGGTTTAAACACGTGTCATTTCGGTTTCTTGCCAGTAGATGTAATGATCGAAGTATGCTAAGTGAGACTCCTGCAAGTTGGAAACGTTCTACCGATACCCAACGGATTCAAAGCAGCTTGCAGTGCATGCTATTAATGAGTGAGTGAGTGAATTGAAGTTTATAGTCACAGTCTTTCAGCCATATAGTTATTTACTCAAGATAAATATACACATTTTAAAATCCTGTCTACGAAGGACAGTTAAACCAATTAGTATATAGCATATTACAGTGTCAACAATTAAAACTAGCATCTACCTCTAAAGTAGGATTTCAAACTTGAAAAATAAAAACGACGTGACATCATAAATCACTGAAGGTAGATCACAACTGCAGGGACGTGTGGTGCCTGTGCTATCTGCATAGTCCTAAGCTGGATTTACATCGTCCCTTCAGCCACTGGTGATTGTGGTTAAAATTAACCAATATTTAAAATCACAAACACACTACATTATAAAATAGTCAGTAAGCTTAGTTTGCCTTGCATATTTTGGGACTTATGCACCCCCACTAGAAGACAATAACATATCAATAATGAACATCATATGACGGGTTTTTTAAACTTTTGTATTTAACTTATTGTACTACTCATCGAGGTGTAAGCTAGTCCAAATACTGTGTTCCTAAATATCTCACTAGGGATAACTGGATGAAAGTTCACATGATAGAGGACAAATGAGTAGGAATGAAAATCTGAATGAACGGACTCAAGCTGGAGGGGACAAGGGTAAGCCAGTTTATTTAGGCCACACAATTACTAATGTGAGTTCGAATCCTTCCTGATGAGCACCAGAGTTTATCAACATTATGTCCATGCTCTTGGCTTTCATCACAGTGGTGGAACGTCCGTGACCTTCGCTGATTCATCATTTCATCCCATATCAAGTTGGCACACTGTCATGTCACTGGTATAGCGTACAAACCAGCTCACCAACGGACGCCATGAGAACATTTTTTACTTTTTTCTAAGACATTGATGTGTTGTTAATCACAAAGTCAAGGACATGCATTTCACAAAGAGCTGTCCTACAACAAAGATTCATATCTGTATCAGATCCTTTCAAGTAAAAAAGTGTTCGCTTCAAAGGTTAGTTAGGCAGTCACGCTCAAAGTCATGGTCATGACGCTAGCTCCTACCGAGGTAACCAGTGAAGGTTATTTTATAATTTTATCGTCATTGGCGTGATCGTCTTGGTGGGGGATAGGGGTACGTGGGGGAAAGTTCTGAGCTTTTCTGCGAAGGTTGTACATTACCCTGTACATTTTGCATATATAAAGTGATTTTTGAAGATACGGGTTAGAATTGTCTGCAGTGTGACGACTCGGGTGGTCAGGCTCGCTGACTTGGTTGACACATGCCATCGTATCCTAATTGCGTAAATCGTTGATCATGCCGTCGATCCTTGGATTATCGATTATTTACAGACCCCAGCCACATAGCTGGAATATTGTTGAGTGCGGTGTCAAACAACATTATTCATCAATCAGTCACGTGTCTGAAGTACGATACCTTGCATGTTTTGAGACTACCCTTTACCCAACTACACAAATATGTTGCTTTATGTTAAAACTGTTAAAACTAAAAAAAGACTATGTAACCCGATATCTGAAACTGAAAAGGCAGTCTTCAATAGCCGTTAATCAGCATATGTTGACAAACCTCAGGTAATGATAGTCTCAGAAACTCATCAGCGTGATTGAATTTAATGAGCTATGAGATTCTCAAACATGATCTAAAATCAACTAAGGACATTAAAAGACGTTAATAAATTCATATGATGATGATGATCGACAACTTGCCTCACATCGCCAAACAACAGGCACCTGTCATGAGTTTTGAACATTCTGAAGAATGGATTTGAGTTATCTGACTCCGGATCACACACGTTCATCGTCACTCAGGAACATGTACGTTGAGTTGAAGCAAACCGTGGTGACTTTGTTGGTTGATTTGTAACAATAGTGTGCTTTGTAATCACTGTCACCTAGAGCCTAAACAATAAAACGATGGAAATCATAAACATTGGGTGCCTTTCAACGTTGTTCCACCCTGACAGTACTCACTAGATTGGATATCGTCTGATTATTACCTTTTGTCAAATATGAAAATGGCACTGAAATGGAACACACACACACACACACACACACACACACACACACACATACATACATACATACATACATACATACAAGAAATATTATAGCATCTTCTTGCGAGCACCACTTTTCACAATACAAGGCATTCAATATTGACGAATTTAAGTTGATTGTACGTGGGAGTAAAATGTCATTACGTACCATCTGAGGCCCTTTATCTACTTTTAAAACTTGACAGTTCTATTTCGGAACGAAGGATGGCTGGTAAATTGTACAAGCGTCAGGATCATGTTCTAGAGAATGGCCTGTCACAATATGACTAACTTCTTGTTTGTGGTGCTTCTACGGTAAAGCAAATTGGGAGGAAGTGAACAGTTTTCAAGACTGGGAAGATGTGCAAGGTACTTTTAGTTTGACAGATTACTTCTCACACAACGCACAGGCAGAACGCACAGGGCATATTATTATTACAGGATATCTATATAGCGCCCATATCCATGCACCTAGTGCTTGCTCAAGGCGCTGGTATATGGTTCCCTCGATCATTGGATGTCAGTCTTAACGTCTCATCGTATCATCAATCTCAACTCCCTGGGGAATTTACAACTCTTGCTGCCACTAGGCGCGCCGAGTTTTGTAGCATTCTCATCCTAACGAGGTACCCAATTCACAGTTTGATGGTCTGGGACACATAGTCACAGTACTTTGTCCAAATTTACTGCACGTTGCTGTACCCGCAACTAGGTGTTTGCACGTATTCGTGTGGCCACCATCTGGTCATATACCAACGGATTCGTGGGCTCTTTTAAGTGTACAGGGTTGTGTACTGTACACTAGGGGTTGTGACAACACTGAAAGAGTCTCTCTCTCTCTCTCTCTCTCTCTCTCTCTCTCTCTTTCTTTCTTTCTCTCTCTCTCTCTCTCTCCATAATCAGCTAATCCCAACTGTATCCAATGTAATGTGACACTTTATGGCACCGCAAGTCTATCCTTCACTAAAAGTACGAAGTACGAAGTACGTGAGAGGTTGAAGGACAATATATCACGGAACTTGATTAACATTTCACTCATGTTTTATTCAAACCTTATCTCTTCTAAACCTTATCAAATATCGCTGAATTTTAAAATATTGTTTTCAATATATATAATAAACAAATTTTTGTTATGTTCTGTGTATTCAGAAAAACACGTCCTCTTTACTAACAGGAAAATCTTACAAGTTTAATTATTTAATATTCATTCATATATTCAAACAAACGTCATGGTGTTTGTTTCTCTGCAGTTATCACGAAATACAAACCGGCCAAAAACATAGTGAAATGTGCATCACTTTTGACACCTGTCAGCATAAAACTTTACTCTGTAGTCATATGATTATTTATATGCACAGATACGTTGACCCCTCCAGAAAATTGACAAAACATGGACATTTATGGTTTTTAAAAGACTATTTTATATGTACATATTCATTTATTGGGCCTAAGAAAAAGGTGAAGCAATTTGAAACCAGAATCTTCATATTGCATATACTGATGAAAAATGGAACTTGTACCAGGATCGAACTGTTTTAATGTTTTAAACCATATACCACTACCATGACTTGTATCTGTGACGATGAGAGGGTCACCAAACCACAGTAAACAGCAGAGGGTAATGTATATGTACATTTGTTGTCCCCAGCCGTCAGTATACGTCAGAACTAACCACAACACGGCTCTGATGAATAATTCAGGTGTATGTGTGTATGGTTCTGTCTGTGTAAGTACCTAATGCTTAAGGAGACTATACTCCAATTAGTGCATCACGTAACGTAAATATTACGTTCCGACTCTCGCATTACGTCAGTATGACGGTAACGTCACGTGTACATTTCGACATGTGTGCCTATTAAAACTAATACGCCTCTACCTTTTTCATTTTTTGAAATTTTTATGCTTCCTTGTCGTAGTCTAATCGCCAGGATACATGCATAAAAGCCTGTGATTATATTTGTATACTGTGTATTGCCATTACACAATTACTACGAGTGAGTATGGTTTTAAACCACTTTGCGGAATATGTCCCCCAGATCACGGATGCGGATATCAAGACTTGTGAATGAGTTTAGTTTTACGCCGCACTCAGCAATGTTCCAGCTGTATGGTGGCGGTCTAAATAATCTAGTCTGGATCAGACAATCCACTGATCAACAACACGAGCATAAACGAAACGATAACAAACGTTTCAAGGACAGACCTTTTCCCTCTAATACCACCCCTAAACACAACGCCTGATATACACGTGCACAACGCAGTAGCCCCATACACGTGCATGAGGTCACATTCTTGATTTTGACGTTTTTTCAAGAAGGTCGAGAAATCACTTAGAACATTAATTTTGACACTCATCTTACATCACACATTTGTTCGTGTTTGTTTCTAGTCGTTTGTTTTAAAATGAAAATCTCATCAAAGCTTACATTATGAAGTAGAGATTGAATCGGAACGACAAAACCCTTCCCATATCCATAAGAAATCCAGTGATTGTAAGTATGTGATACGACGACAGCGCATGTGTTTATGAGTCACGATCAAATAATGATGATACCAAAAAGGTGAGCGTATCCCCCCCCCCCTTACCCCCGCTGGAACCCACCATAAACATACTCTAATTACGTCTAGTAGGGCGTTCACCTGACATAATTGGGAACATGTGGTACACGAGCATATAGGGACGTGCACGTGTATTGGACATCATTTTGTGACTTATGAATCAAATTTGGAAATGTCCCCCAATCTCTATCATGAAACATTCTGAAAGCTTTGCTGTGGCCCTGGATGTGGTAGCCTTGATCAAACAACTTCTGAGCAGAGTAGCATGTTGATATATGTTGGTAAAAAGAGCACGCTCGTTTGTACCTCAAAGGTTGTAAATGTAAACACCAAGGGCTGGAATTGATGGAATATTGCTCGACATGGAAACCATTTATCTCCTAATACTGTTTTCATGCAGATAGAGTGGCACGAGGAAACGGCCTTGGTGACGCAGCTGTTGCGGGTCAAGGTCATCTGCTGTGAAGAACTTCGTGAGTATCACTTAACGAATGGGTCACGTTTTGAGATCAAAGTAATGATTGCTCTGTCAAAGGCTTTCTCAACACGAACATGGGTTGTATGAATTCAAGGTGGAAGACTCGCAGTCATAGCACGTTTCCTTACAATGCAAATCAGTTTGGGATCTGTTTTGATACTGCTTGTTTTATTTTTGTACACGTGTTGTTGTTGTTGTTTATTTCCTACTCAGAAAAGAACCAAATGCACTATCACTTATTTCAAAAGATTTTATTTCCAAACATTATTAGCGCTATATTATGCTTTAAACTACAGTTCAATCCTTAATCTGTTAGTTAGTTGCCTCTGTCGTGTCCACGGATACAGGTATATACGGAACAATATCAGCAGTTCTAGGAGAACGAGCCTCAAGAATGTCAAACAGCTCTCGTTTTTCCAGAATGTTCGGCTGTACACGGCAACCCATGAAATATCCTGACTCCACTGAAATCCATTGAATAGTCTTCGTTTTTCAAGGAACGTGGAACGTAAGGCGTTGTCAACTGAGGAACTGGTCGTATATCTGTAGTGTTTGTAAGCCACTGTCAACCCAACGTTTTGAACAATCATTCCTGCGTTTACTCACAACCAACGGCACCATACCTCTACATGACTCACACAGAAAGTGGTACTGTTCCTGTATTTGTCCAACACAGTACTATCATTCATGTTTTTCTCTAGTTCTATCTAGAGAAGCGTTTCTGTATGGGCTTTGTTCTCTGGAAAGCACCTTTCATTCGTTGGTTTTGCAATGCCAGTAGAACCATTCTAGTATGTGTCCTATTCATTCAGTGGTATCGATCCTGCATGCATCATGTAGGAAGCATCATCTACTGGCAGTACCATTCCTGTGTGGTTCTGGTACTACTAATTGTACCATTCCTCATGGGTCGTGTACCTCTGGTAGAACCAATCTTGTGTGCATTTTGTACCGTTGATAGTACCAATCCTCTATGCGTCAGGTATCATTGATTGTGCCATCCCTCTCTGGGTCATGTGTTAGAACCAATCTTGTATGGGTTTTGTACAACTGATTGTGCCAATCTGGTAACGCTAATACCATTACTCTATAGGTCTTGTGTCCCTAATTGTACCATTCCTGCATAGATCATGTATCACTAATTGTACAGTTCTTGTATGGGTCTCGTATTGTACCATTCCTGCATGGGTCTTTTAGCCCTATTTCATTTCTGTGTGGGTCTCGCTCATGAACACAAACTGCACCATTTGTTAATGGGTCTTCTACCACCGATAGCGTCGATTGCGCATGGGCTTTGTAATACTTAATGTACCAAACATGTACTGTTCTTGCCCAACCTGTCACATAAGTACAGTGCAATGCAACACAATATAATGCACTACACTACACTGTCCCGAAGTTGCTCCACATAGGATGAAGCCACTAAAGAGGGGAGGAAATCGGGTCATTGCGTGCACATCCCTATAAATGGTATTATTTAAACCGGTGGACTAACATTTAAGGTTACAGCGATCAGTTGTATCAAGGGACGACGAGTCAGAGCAATAACATGCTAAAATAGTCTTACAGTATACATTGCATTTCCCTTGAATACGTAATGGCAATAAGAAAGTGGTTAAATTATAAATGTCGTGTTTCGGAATATGAGTTCGAATTCTGGATGAAACAGAAACACTAAAATCTGTAATAAATATAACGTGTTACGTTGTATTTGCTTTCAAAGTAGTCCCCCGCCTTGCGTTTGCATCAATATTGCTAAAAGCGGCGTAAAACCATACTCAATCACTATTTCAAAATATGCCTCGGCTGAATATTCCTAATGATTTTCACACAACCGTTGGTCTAAAGACATGGGAGATGATAAACGCCCGTGCTTGCACTTAGAATTTTCTGAAAATGCTTCCAGAAAATTCCAGACATTACTGGTATAGTCTTTGCTGTTCTGGATTTCAGACTACCTGACCCTGGGAACTAACACACTACTGTACTAATTCTATCAGAAATTGTGTGATACATTTAAAACATTGTTCCGCAATAAATCTCTGTCATATACCATCAGCCAAGGACATCTCGCTTATGAACACATCTGTCACCATGGCGTTTAGTAGTTATGCAAGGGCTAAGTAACTTCCTGATTGGGGTTTTCACTTCGACTGCACTGGAACTCACCGATGCTATTTTCAACCATTTCGTACGAATGACATTAAACGTCTCCTTCTCCACTTCACCCATAAAATGATCGAGTTTAAATGCAATACTTGATCTTTCTTCAAAGGATGCACAAGAAAGTGGTGGTGTTTTATTACAGTGTGTGTTACAGCGGTAACTGTTCACTCTCGCTTAAAATCAAATTCTGACGATTTATAGGCATTCCTCGATGTTGTATCGACAGTATCGGTAAACCATTCTAGCCTCTTGGTATATCACTCATTGATATGCAAAGTTCTTTGTTAACTCCTGGAACTAACTTTTCAAATAACGATGGAACGTTTTTTCAAACTTCTGGTCCGTTTAAGGTCATGTATTTTAATTTCAACAAACTCACAATTTCGTTAAAAAGTGCAATTTCCGTATCGACTTAAAGTTACGACAAGCTCGCCAGAATCCATCTTGGAGCCAAATTTGAACGGATCTCGTAAGTTGTAGCTCCCGGCAGAAATCTGGTCGCGTTTTAAAAAATCGATATCATCTCAAAAGAAACGTATTTGAGCTGTAAACATGACGATGGGAGAATGTGGGCGACGGTAGAGCGACGTGATCTGCAGCAACAGCTTCGTCTTGCATTGTTGTTTCACTACTTGACAAAGGTCGTGAGCTGAAGCAGACCAAAGGGCAGTGATGTGACAACAGTGTCCAGTATATTTCACACACACACACACAAAACAACTGAACATCTTATTATACCGGTCGCCTACACGCCATTATTCTGCATCTAGAGCTCCCATAAAGAACGTTAACGATGCTTAGCGTGTAGCTGTTTTGTTTCATTCATAACACATTGGTGTCATGTGCAGTGTGGGTAGAGAGAGGTCGGCTTACGGTGATTATATACAGCGGTCTAACAGTCAAGAGAATCAGTACTGATAGACAGCTACGTGTAGGAGTGGGCGTTTGGTAGACATTGACATATTTACACCAGGGTCGGTTCTTCTTACATGTATACAGATCTAGAGCTATTTGTCCTTCCACGTGCAACCAACCCAGCCTTGTGATATTGTTTAATTACCTTCATGTAATTTGTAATTATAATGTTTCAGTATTTCCAGGATAAATATTTGCAATGTTTCTGTATTTCCACGATTTATTAGTATATAAATGAAACATAGTTTGAAAGTGCATTGTGCAAAAAGTATTGTCCATGTGGTAAAGTTGCCTCCCTTAGCAAAGTCAGGATTGAATAGTTATGGTTTGAATCTCACATATGCCCGAATCCGGTTATGTTAATTGGTTTATAGATCGGTACAGGTTGTAGTGGGTTTCACTAGATACATTCATCCAAAACATTATCTCATGTTCAAAGTTGTTCCTACCCAGTGCGTGCGGTGGTGTAGCCGCATGGTTAAAGCCTTCACTCGTCACCCCGAAAACCCGGGTTCCATTCTCCACATGGGTATAATGTGTGAAGCCCATTTTTGGTGTCTCCACCGTGATATTGCTGGAATAGTGCTAAAAATGGCGTAAAACGTAACTCGTTCATTCACTCACTCAGTGTCTCATTTTATCGTCCTTTGATTCATGCAATATCCTAAGACCCTGCGAATACTGGCACCATGTACTAGATGTTTAAAGTACTACATGTCGTTGATCAGACTTAGTGCCTTACCCCTTATCTCAAAGTAAACCTTCTTTGTACGTCAACATAACGAGGTATCAATCAAGGAGGTCAGTCTATGGTCAACCGTCACTGAATAAATGGTCCCGTTTACCATGCTCATACAGAGGTAGCAATTACATTACATCAAATTGTTAACTTCTTCCCCAGTTCTCCTAAACGTGTTCTTTTTTTAATTAGCATGTATCAAAAAAGGAATACCGTCGTGCCTCTTCAGGGACAAAGTATTCTTTCTAGCCAAATTGCGTGCAACCGGGAAACAGGTGAGTGGGTGTTATTTTACGCCGCTATTGTCACAGCAACATCACATTGAATTCATGTGATCTTCTTCGGCGAACACTTTACCCACTAGCCTACCCCACCGCCCCTGCTGGAACAAGATATGCCCGCCCTTTTGACGATCACATGACTGACGTCATCGCCGACTTTCAGCTAATGTTTGATTTCAGTTTCATCCATGTTATGACGTTTAGTGTCAATTTTGAACCAGTTCCGTCCTGCAATTTTGACTAGGTTGTTCTCTTGTCTTCTGCGGTTAACGTCCAAATGAAGAAAGTATTCTTTCACTACATAATGTCACTCCATCAATTTTTGACACATACACATCGGCTTAGATTAGATGATGTACACCTTTTTATGTTAGAGAAGAGGGCCAGTTTTAATGTCTCGAACCAAACATTTCGTTTGTAGTTGATTCAGCATACGTAACTATGCTATGCTGATATCGGCTATCAAATAGTCAGTCTCCACTTTCAGAACGCCATGGAATTATTACTTTTTGACTGCTGTGTACTTAATGAATGGAAAAATATAATGTAGACGATTTAGTCATTATACATACGTCATTGTACAACCCGTTGCTTACATCATGAATTACCCCAAGGTCCAGATGACTGTTTTCGATATGTTTTTCGTGTCTTTACAAATTAAAGCTTTAAAACTATCCCCGTAAACAAAGTACAGGTTGTCAACCAGTTCATTTGTCGATGTGTGCGTCATTTTTCATGTTTGATAGGGAAATATCTCACAGTGGAAGCAGCAATCATATTATTTTCTTGTCAAGCGTAATAGGCCATTGAAATATCTGACATAGACTCCAACTAGCTTTATTTCGCAATACAATTCCCCAAGCTGTAGGCGAACCTAATCACACTTAATAATAGGAAACAGACCTACAAGCCGTACATGGAAAGCCCGGTATATGCTCATAATTACACGTATTTACAGACGTAATGCCTCCGATCCTTTAGTGTTCTATTGCAGGCGAGTGCAATTTGACTGCAGTAACTGTATGCACTCTACATATGAATGATCAAATGAATGATCAAACACAGTAATCAGAAGGAATTAGTCTTTGTTATTATTGTTATTACGACTGTAGGTACTGATGATATTGGTGGATTGGTATGTGGGTGAGCAGACGTTTGACGTCGCTTAAGAATTTAATGTAATGTATGCTTGCGTAATGTGTCAGAACAGTACATTGTGATAATGAGAGTCCTTTGCCAGAACTCACATGTAAGGGTTTAGTATTAACAAAGTTTGATAATGTGGCAAATAAATGGGATTCGAACCCGCTGCATAGACAGAAATCCCTACTGCTTCAACGACCACTTAAACAATTAGTGAACTTAAACATCTATAGTAATGGACGTTTTCTCATTTAACATCAAATCGATAGTGAAGTACGTGTATATTATACATGAATATGTATACCCACATCCCTTGTAATTATACACATTTCATTTTCTCCAACCGACATCTGACATTCTTCATCTGCCAATGTTCAACTTGCATCTGTCATTCTACATTCCACCGATATATTGGAATATTGCTTGATGTGGCGTTAAACAACAAAGAAACATTCTACATGTCATATATCGCATGTTAATTGCAACATCTAACTCTCATATTCTGTATCCAGAGTATCAGATATTGCAAGCTAAGATTTTGAACCACATTTATTCTGAACTCACATCTGACGTCCTAAATTCCTAGTTTTACGCCGAGCACGTTACGTTTTACTCATTCACTACACACACTGACCTAATTTTACACCCCTTACATCGCAATTCTCACTATCCACCTCTAATCGCAAAGGCCACGAGTCACAATTCCACACCTGAAACCGCATTTCTCACAGCAAATTTCATACTCTGGACCTCACATCTCACATTCCACACTTCACATCTCATATTCCAAACCCCACGTTCCATATTTCAGATCTCTCATCGTAAGCCCGCCTTCCACAGATACAATATGTTATTCTAGACCCCACATCCAACATTCCACACCTCAAATCGCACAGTCCAGACCATCACATTCCACACCTTAAACCACACCATTCTATACCCCGTATAACATACATCAAATTTGTGATTCTAGACAGTCATTTTTAATATTATAGGATATTTATTATAATCTTAGTTTTTCTATAACCCACGTCCCATACATCAAATCTATCATTCTAGACACCACATCCCACATTCCACACATCAAAACTCACATTCTCTACCCCATGTACCATTCCTCAAATGTATCATTCAGGACACCACATCCCACATTCCACACATCAAATTTTACATCCTATACCTAGGTACCATACTCAAATCTATCATTGTGGATCCCATGTCCCACATTCCACATCCCACACCCCACACCCCACATCCCTCGCCCCTCGCCCCTCGCCCCTCGCCCCTCGCCCCACATACCACATCCCACATCCCACATCCCACGTACCACACCCCACACCCCACACCCCACACCCCACACCCCACACCCCACACCCCACATCACCCATCCCACATCCCACACCCCACACCCCACACCCCACACCCCACACCCCACACCCCACGTCACATCTCACATCCCACATCCCACATCCAACATCCAACATCCCACACACCACACTCCACGTCACACCCCACACCCCACATCCCATGTACCACACCCCACATCCCACATCCCACATCCCACACCCCATACCCCACACCCCACACCCCACACCCCACATCCAACAACTCACATGATTACACATTCTGCACACCTACAACCACACATCCAATTTGCACAGGTTAAATTAATTTTGTATTCATCTATTTTGATTACTTCGATCAAACAACTCGTGCTGATCAGAGCACACCACAAAAACATACGCTGAAGAAACGGTTGCTTTTGTGACAATATAATAACACGGATGTCTTAGATGAGTGCGCGTTGGTTGTATGATTGGATGGCACGGAGGAACATTAAAAGTAAGGTGTATCTGCCCTGGGGCACCACTGTGCCAAACCATATGATACCTCTTTAGATGTTTACCATTTTACTGAAACGATATTGACAGCTCTGGGCCCTGATCACGAATAACATGGAACTGCCGTCACCAAGTTTCCTGGCTTTCGAACCAATAATTCCCTCTTGATGAAATGTCGTTAGAAGGTTGTTTAGATATGACTGTCATCAATCTCATGCCATTTTGATTTGATAAACAACGACATTTTCAGTTTATTGTGATATCAGTAAATCGATTACCGCTAACAGCTACAAGAATGTTGACAAAGCCACAAAGTTATTCTGCGTTGCAGCATTTTCAGAGGACGTTCATCTGAAATGTCTTACGGCAGATATTTGAGAGTTGCCCCTGGCATCGGCTTGTAGTATTTACTTCATATGATCTGAAGTTTCAGCTGGAAGATGGAAGTCATCGAGTTTCATCATAAGCTCTGTAGTATATAATTATCAGTCAACAACAAAAGTAGAACACTGCACAAAAGATGTATTATAAAAACTATGTCCGGTGCCATTCCTTATTTTGACTTGTACCATACATTCCAACGTTTATCAGGCAGTGGACGTTCATGGTCCAGATACTCTCACCCTTCTGCTACGCTCTGGGTAGACATTTCGTTAGGATACGGAACGGGGTTTGTCGCTTTCGTTTACATACGTTTGACCCAGGTACGACCTTTAACGCCCAGTGGAATGTGTTTCGGCAGATAACTGAGACTGAGTATTCTAGCGTTGACGGTTCATATTTACGAGTGCCATATTTTAACACAGGTATAAGGTGAGGCTATATATAACATCACTTAAAAAGTCTATTAAATGTCAGGATTTAAGGGCAGAGTTTGCTGGTAACGTATACACAGATCTCCAGGTATGTTCAAGCGAGTATCATTCTTTACTGCATGTAACAAGTACCTGGCACGTGTGCTTTGGTGGATTTTAAGTTGCACGTTTTATTCATTTTGAAAAGGACAAAATAAGGTTTGTGGTAGATATAGGGTCGTTGTTACTGTGTCTCATGAAGTCGCCGATATCTCGGCTAGTCGTTAAATACGTTTGACCGACTGGAAGCGCACCGAAGACGTGTGTGTACCAATACAATTACGTCGATGTTATAGCTGTAGGGGACACCGTCTCGCGTTATGAGGTATACAGTGTATTCATAACATGACTATATAACCTTCTGAACAGAAGTATGTGAGCATTCGAGTCTTATGGTATAAAATACCCTTAGGACAGATGTGTGTATTTGTGGCATATTATATCACATAAACCTACTTTTATGTCCCTTTTATACTAATATATATTAGTATTAAATATATATAGTTTGTTGTCCATTAACAGATTGTGCACGTTAATAAATGGAGACATCATTCAGTAATATATTTATCAATTGCTGTGTGACTTTACCCGGTGTTCGAGGAACATCGCGCGTATCTTGCATCTGCTACAAACACATGCAAAGAAAAGTCAAATATTGTTGACAAGAACATTTAACTTATAGAAGAGCTCAAAATATGTTGTTGCAGCAATACTGTATCATGGATGTGTCCTTTGTCTCATTTGGAAAAGACCGGCACATGCCACCTTACTGAAATCCAAACGAAGGTCTGGAATAGTTTCCCCCAGATCAAATAACCAGTGAGCTAAAGTCGCGTACACCTTTTCACCAACAATACAATTGGGCATGAAATACGACTCATGTTGATTTCAGTATTCTCTTGCCCGCTAATTTAAGCCCTGGAAAGAATAGGTGCATCTTCTTGTAATGGTATCCGTTCAGTCTAACATGGTAAATACAATTTTAATAAGCATTTGTTTATGATAACATTACATCATTTAGACAAACCGTAACATTGCTTGTCTGACCATGCCAGATTCGTCCCAAAGTAACATTTTCATTTTTTCACGTTATTCAATCGTTCTTTCTATCACGGATCTCCGAAAATACATTTCAACGCAACACGAACTAAATTACAGTAACTCGTCTTGACTTTATTTGGCGTGACATGAACATGACGTAACGTAACGTAACGCAATGAACAGAAAATCAGTCAATAGAATGATATACTGTTTTTTAGATGATGTGACGAGACGAGATGTAACGTGTGTGGCGTGGCGTGGCGTGGCGTGGCGTGGCGTGGCGTGGCGTGGCGTGGCGTGGCGTGGCGTGGCGTGGCGTGGCGTGGCGTGGCGTGGCGTGGCGTGGCGTGGCGTGGCATAATGGAAGATCGTTCAATATAATATCTGCTTTTCTGTTGCGTTCAACTCACGGACTACAAAGACTCTTTATTGGGCAATCTCATCATATGATGGAAACAACTGTCCAGCTTGAATAGTTACCGTGCTGATTCCAACGCCAGTGCGTCCGTTGTGGCAGCTACGGAGATTGCACCCAATGAATATTAGATCCCTATGGTGGTTTCATCCAAGCAAGGGTATGTATTATATATCTGATACCTGCACATTCGGTGTAAAAAGGATGGCAAGGCTGTGGTACTTCAGTTTAACACTATGACGCATGTACGCCCAATATCAGAAGGTGATGGGGAGAAATGTCATGACGTGGATGTCATCGCCCGTTGTGCTATACACTATGACACAAATGACATTAACTTGTTACAACGCATCAATAAAATACCAACTCCGTTCATTTATCATGTTATTCCCACGGCAGTAATTCAAATATCGAAATTGTCGTAACATATTCATCTGGACTATTTGTCATGCTATCTTGAACTTCAGTGTGATACATCGAACCAGCATATCAATATTAAAAGATGTATTATGAAATTGTAAAATGCAGGTGTCTGCTGAAGCATATAGAACTAGATTTTAAAAAAGCGCTTATCGATTTATGTATGAGGTTTACAGATTGAAATATGTGTGTATGGTAGATGTCTTTGATGTCCCTGTATACATATGTCAACTTGTCTATGCCTATGTTATTGTGTGTACATGTGTCAACGTGTGTATGCCTCTGATAGTGAGTGTACATGTGTCAACGTGTGTATGTGTATTTTAGTGTGTATGCATGTGTAACGCATGTACGTCTATGTTAGTGTGTGTACATGTGTCAAGGTATGTGTATATCTGTAATGTGTGTTTATATGTGTGAATTTGTGCATATATGTCAATATATGTGCATATTTGCTAATGTGTGTATCTGTGTATATTTGTTGAGGCATGTGCATATGTGTTGAAGTGTGTGTGTCTGTGTGTATGTGTCAAAGTATGTGTGCATGTGTTAATATATGTGTTAATGTGTGCATGTGTTTATATATGCATGTGCTTATGTGTGTACGTCTGTGTATACGTGTTAATGTATGTATCTTTGTGGTAATGCATGTGTATATGCGTAAATGATTGTGTGTCGGTATATATGTGTCAACATATGCATGTGTTTCAATTTTATGTATATGTGTTAAGGTATGTCCATATGTGGCAGTGTGTATGTGTATATGTATTAATATATGTATATGTGTGTTAATGTGTGTCTTTCTATATATGTGTCAATGCATGTGCATATGTGTTGATATCTGTGTATATGTGATAACGTATGTGTATATGTGTTAATGTGTGCGTCACTGTGTATACGTGTCAGTGTATGTGTGCATGTGTCAATGTGTGTGATGTGTGGTACTGTGTGTATATGTGCTAATGGGTATCTGTGCCTGTACATATGTATGTGTGTCATGTTTGCGTGTGTGTGTGTGTCTGTGTATATGTGTTAATATCTGTGCATATTTCTTCATGCATCTGTAAATGTGTTCATGTGTGTATGCTCCAGTGTATTCGTGTCTGTGTCCATGTGCATGAATATGATACTACTTACAATGATGCAAAAGTCACGGTACACAGACTCATATTTTCAAAATTGCATGTATGTGAACAGCAAGACAAACTGTATGTGATTATTTTCCTTTTCATACTGTGGTAATGACACTTGACATATTACTTCATCGCTTTTAAAGATTATTTGATATATTTGTAAACTCTGACGCTTATCTTAGCAGTGGGTGGCCTTAGTGTTAAAGTGTTGACCTGACTTCTAGCAAAAGTAAAATTGCCTTTGTTTAGCAATTATTGTCGGAATATTGCAAATGGATGTAAATACCTTCCTCTTCCACTGTTTCAGATGTTTTAAATCACAAAAACCTCTGACTGAAACATTAGATGAGACATCACCGCTGGATTATAACTGGCAGAAAGTACTTCTTTTTTAATCTCGTCGGTAGGCAAAAAGTGTATATAAGTGTAGCTTAAAAAGCTGTCGCTGGAATAGAGAAAGTGAATGATAGAGTGTGTGTCATGGTTTGACAAAAGTGTTCTTTTCTCTCTCAGACTGGGGAATTGAGGAGTTCTCACGAGGTAGTGCGCAAATCTCACCCCACTTCATAAATATGTACATGTATACGTGCATCTACATATTGGTGTAAGATTTAGCAAAATACTACGCGTTACCTTCATTCAGAAAAAGGCACCAAAAAGAGCTGTTAGAAGCCAGACAAATATCCAGTCCCTCTCTGTCGATGTCTCAGACACGTTTCCCAACCACGTGTCCACGCATCCCGAAATCCAACACTTGCTGTGTTTAGGGGCATCAAATGTTGTGCGCCTGTTATATAAACACACAAGAAGCCCGACTAATGAAGCAGGTTATCATCTCGGTAAAACCCCTAGAAATGGGTTTCTTGAAAACTGATGATGACATCTATTGTTTCCTGTTGTTCGTTTTGCGCAACAAACATGTTGTTTTTCGACTGACAAATTACAGGAGACTCCTGCCATGCGATGGTAATCAAAATATGCTTTAAAGCAGGATAACATGGTTTACAAAAAATCAAAACATTTGAATAATTTCAGACATGGTTTTAACGTAAACATATCCGTGTGTCTTGATTAGTTAGTTGCAAATTGCAGCATCAATTGGAGACCTCCCACCCCCTTACATCCAGCCACGTGGGTGAGGATAACAATGAGTTATTTATGTCCATCCTTGAATATCAAACATGATGAAACGTGCCTGTGCATGGTATCGATCTCGTTCAGGTATTTTTAGACCTGCTATTAACTATATATAACGGTACATGCTCATCGGAAAGGTTACCGAGTCAACCGAGAGGCGTCGCACCAAAACACGCATGTCATGGGATAAGGTGACACGTTTTCGAGGCATTTGGTGTGTATTGTAACCACAATCAATGTTGATAATGTCATTATGCGATTTTAGAGTATAAAGGTCACATCTTTCACGTTGACGTCTTTCGTGAGTAATTGCGTATCAGACGTCTCACCGACGGGAAGAGAAATATCCATGTTTCTAAAACCAGTTATTTCGTTTCTTGACATTCCGACTGACCCTGATGACACCAGTGATCAGAAATTAAACTGTGCTGTGTGAAGAACCACTTTATACTGTAACTACTACCTCATGTCGTCACTTATTCAGACCTCAGATGTTTGAGAGATTTGTACATAATTTACCTTGCAGCAAATCTGTAAATTACTGAGGTGTGTAACTGTGAAAAGCAACTTTGTTGATGGCCAAATCCTGTAAAAGTTAAGCCAGGCCAGTCTGAAAATGAGTTGTGGTGTGAGAATGGAATGCTACATCCCGGAAGTGTATAAAACCTTGATGCTGAGTGTTAACGCGTCCGTCACAACACTGTAGTCACAAGGTCGCTGTCAGGTTTGGCGTAAAGCTATGGTAGTCATCCGCGATTCATAAAGACTTGAGCGCTGACAAAACCTGACATGTCTTTTATAGAGAACATGTGTTGAAACTGCCATGGCGAATGCATGTTTCATAGCAATTAACATGTGGTTTTATTACAAACTTGTTGTTTGTTTGAGTATGTTATTACTCTCTGTGATACGCGGTGATACGCAGGAAGATATATATGCCAGCTAGTGTATACTTTAAGAGGTGGTGGGTGGACAAGAGGTTAAAGCGTTCGATTGCCAAGACGAACATCCGGGTTCGATTCCCCACATGGGTAAAATGTGTGAAGGTCATTCCTGGTGTTCCCCGTAGCGATGTTACTGAAATATTGCTAAAAGCGGGGTAAGACCATACTCACTCACTCAATCAATCAATCACTCGCTCATTGGTATATACTATAAGTGACATGTAAATAATTAGGTGGATGAAAATCTACAAAACAGACGGAACTAAATGAAACCAGAAAAGGTTTTGATGTTTTTCATCATTTCATGTAATTAACTCACGTTGTGTTTTTGTAAAGGTTCGTATTAGTAAATCACAACTAAATCTTTTACATAATCTTAAGAAATCTTTCCTGAAAGCATCACTGCAAATGCATTCTTAGTACTTGTCCGTTTATACTCGTAGTGTTCATACGAGGTGTTCATGAACCGGTGATAGTATTCTGCTGCCCCCGAACGTCACAGATACATGCAAAGGTAACTCAGCTGTTCACCTTAAAAAGGCATGTCAGTGATGAACTTTGAAAAGGACCAAGATTGGTGCGCACGAGAATGCCTACGTCTTCCATATATGTCTCACAAGAATTTCAAATAGAATTTAGTAAAGTGGAAGTCCACATTTCAAATAATTAGTGTTCTGGCAGCGAAGCGATTAAAGCCGCCATTCACTTTAATTCTGTAAGTGGGGAAACTCTCTTGATCATCGTCATTGTCGTCGTCGTCATCATCATCATCATCATCATCATCATCCTTTTTCTTCGTCTGTTTCGTCATCATCATGATCGTCATCATGATCATCATCATGATCATCATGATCATCATCATTTTTTTTCGTCTGCGTCGCCCTCCTCCTCCTCATCATCACCATCATCACCGTCATCATCAACAACAATAACAACAACGACATCACTACTGTCACCGCCGCCACAGCCATCACAATAATTGATATCATCTTCATTACTACTGCCATCACAATAAACATACAGTCCGCAGCAACACCACCATCCCCATCACCACCTTCATCTTCATCCACCAGCCTAATTTCAACCATCAGTATCTGAAATTAATACTGGTAGAACAGGTTCAGATGAGTCGTGTCCCTATGATGTGTGACGTCCTTTAAGTCTGTTATTCCTCATAATAGGATACGCTGTACATGAAGACTTAGAAGAAGATTAATCAAAAGCGCGATTCTGGTGACACGATGTCTAACAATTTTCAAAAGAATTTGTGCTTGAAACTTTTCGACATTATTGGATCATGTTGCGATTACCTACCGACGAAAGCTGTTAGAATTGCAAATAATAATCACATTATATCTATTGGACTCAGGTGCCACTGGGACAGTGTACTAGATAGGATTTCGCTTTGAAATATTAGCTTTGTAGCCCCATTTAAATGATTGCGTGAAGAATATTATCTATTTAATCGGAATAGTTACGAATGGATGTTCTGGCAGCCCCTGACAGATCTGGTTTTACAAACACATCGATCAATACGGTGTCATTGTACGGTAGAATATCGATATAGGTGGTGGGATGTTCTGTAACATCACCACAGTCAATATATCGTGTATCCACCGTTGGTCTCAAGACCCAGCTGCACACGATATGTAATAGAATTCTGTTTGCATCACATAATTCTGTATTTGGCACCAGTCTTCATCAAATGTCTTTTCTCTGTACTCTCCTTTTGCTGGTTAGTCGTATTCTAATCTAAATGAGGCGAATTTATGCATGTCAACCTCTGTAACTTGGGGGAAACGTTTTGGAGCATATTCTTACTTGTTCATCGTATAATAAACATTGCATGTACTTTATGTGGGTGATGGCGGACTGAGAGTATAATGTAACTCTCCCATACAGCGTGTTCTACAAAATATGAAGAGGTCATGCATAAATTGTGTTTTTCTCTCTCCCACTCACACCAACTCAACCCCCAATTCCCAAACCCCAAACTCCAACCCCACCCCCTTTGTTTGTATCTCTTCTAACTCATAAGAACACATGTTTTAATCTCCTATTTTAATAATCAAAGTGTCCTTAGCGAATATTTCAGTCGGTGGAATGTCTGTGAGTCCAGTACATCGCGTCTTGTCCTGACTTCATGTCACGACCAAGTCACACCACCTACAAATGGTAGAATCTACGCAAAACATGTCAGAACAGTGAGTTCTTCCGTGCCGTGATACAGCGTTACTCTACCACCTTAACATCTTAACATCTGTCTTTCCTTTTATATGGTTGTCCAATGTACGACAATGGACGCTAGAAGGCGATCCCCCCAAAAGGTCTACAGGATACCAAGGTGAAGTAGTTGCTTGGATACAGCGACACTGCTGACAACGTCCTGGAGCAGATGATGTTGATAACGTCATCTTGAAGGCCATTACAAGAGTTTCTGAAATCAGGAATACACAAATAACGTTA
Source organism: Haliotis asinina (assembly GCF_037392515.1). NCBI lineage: Eukaryota > Metazoa > Mollusca > Gastropoda > Lepetellida > Haliotidae > Haliotis > Haliotis asinina. The sequence continues at coordinate 66,417,760 of NC_090284.1, read as the reverse complement.
AATTGTTATTATTTAACAATGTTTAGCCCGTCTGTCCTGGATATGTTCGCAGTCAGTCATGTGTATCGACATAGCAGCGGGGTTGCTGCTGCATTAGGGCAACCAAAGCGTTGACGATGTCATGACTGGTTCCCAGCTGTGGCACTTGTACATGTTCGGGCGATAAAAGTGACATGTTACTTTTGTTTTAAGGACTCTGTATGCATTGAAGAAGTATGTTACCCACTGCTCGCTGCGACCGTGTTGCAAATTTTAGAAAATACTTTCGTTTCAGTTGCTCCCGTGTCTTTGGCATGTCTCAGACATTTTTGTGGAAACGTCTTTCGTGTACTAATATTATGTCTAGTGTGTTTGATTTTGGTAGCGTGTCTTGTCCTCATCTATTAATCTACTTTGTCTTTTCATATCTAAATCAGTCAACTAACTGTCGGTGTGGTCCAAAAATAGAACGCCAATGAAAAAGTATCCCAGTCCTGAAAATCCTAAGAAGCCAATTCCAAGGTGGAACAATATATGAAGGTTTCACAATCCAGCAAAGACACCAGGTGTTCGCGAAAAGGATTGCCATGTTCTGCCAATCGCCGCCATTCCGAAAATGTATACAAATCGAAGTATATTTGTCTGACTTCAAAACAATTTCTTGACGATACTTGCAGCAGTGTTTTGGCCGTTGATGCTACCGCAAAGACGTGGGGGGCATATGTTTTAATTTGCTGATTTGCTGCTGTTTTCCTCTGGTTGTTACACAAACATGTATTGCTGACCAGACAACATGCATCAAAGATACTCTGAGGGTCACTCACATTTGGTCAAGTTCCGATACGCAGATGTTCGTTCATACAAGACTGCTTGAAAGGTTGCCTGTAAATCACTAATTTAGTCGAGGCAGATAAATGTCACTATTTCCCTTTTCCCTCGCCACTGTTATTGGATATTCGGTCTTTAGGCAAGTCACATGTAATCGATCATTAGTTCATCCGCAAATGTGAAAACACATGTTTATTGATATCGTAGCAGTTTTATCTCCAGTTTAAGATCCTGTGTTGTTTTTTTTTGCAAACGAACGAAACTCAAAGTGTTTTGCCTCATTTCCTGTCAAGAACATGGAAAGAGTTTAAACATAAATGAATCGTCGTGCAATCCATGGAGCAAAATACTGTGACATTAAGAAGTATGTTTTCTCCGCAAATGCTGGACAAAATCAAATCCTGTTCGGTTAGAGATAAGAATAATTCGGAAGGATGGCGAAAACATACATCATTGGGGCAGTGATGAAATCACGCTAAAGGTAATGTTGAAAATGTGTGTACTTATGTGAATCTGGTCCAGTATCAATTTTTTCATCCATTGTCTTAATGTCATTGATCAATGCATAATTCAAATCATGTAATGCAGCGACAGAAAAGCTATGATAAACTTAAACCATTAAACGGAAAATAATTAAATACATTCAGTGTTTGTGTGATGCGGACAAATATCTGGTTATTGATTCAACAGTCCTACAGAAGTAAAGTCAATGATAGAACAGTCATCCATAAGCTAAAATAGATGGCCGTTACGCTCTGAACGAATAAAATTCGAAATGTACTTGGGGCACATCTATGTTTACTTTGTTTTGACATTTATGCTTGGGAAACCCTTTGTTTATGGGCAGTTGTTTTTCAAGAATGGATTCACATTTCAAACCATTTTCGTCTTTACGAGTTTACATTCGAGATATTAATCGAATGCTGCTTCGACAAAGGAAATGTGAAGGTTTACCAGATCTCGGATTCTTTCCTGTGTTTCCAGCCATATTCAAACATTTTAAAGGTCAGAAAAAATATTCATTGGTTTTCTCTACAACTAATGATTGCTTCAACCTTGCTCTTAATTCTTGTAAGATTATCAAACAAAACAGTACTGCTTCCTACCGCCACCATGCAAAAAACCTATATATGTTTTATGGTGTCGCCTGTCTGTACACTTCATAGTAGCTTCTGAATCTTTGACATTTAAACTGATGAATAACGCTTACGTTGATAATATCTTATGACGTCCATCTTAGTGGCAGCAATACAGTTCCTGGGCCTATATTTTCTAAGCTCTCTTAGCGCTAAGAAAGTGCCATACATTAACATTAACTTATGACTCTCTTAGCGCTATGAGAGCTTCGGACATCTTGGCCCAGGTGACCATGTCGATGGCGTATAGGTATACGTATTGTACCATGATATGTGTGTGTTTGTTGGGAGGGCGCACGTTTGTGTGAGTGTGAGTGCGCGTTTATGTCTGTCTGTATTTATGTGTTAGTAAGGGAGTGGGGAAAAGACTGACGTGGCAGTCGTGTTCATATGATATGTTATGACGTCCGTATATAATTATGACGTTATCTTCATGATTAACCTCCTGGATGCCGAGGGTTTTTTTTCAGGCGCACATTTTGTAAGGTTTGAAAAGTGAACGTTGTGCGAGATTTGCGCTCGCCTGGTCCTGGAGCGTACGGCTATAAAATTGCACAGAAATGTAAAATATTTAATTTCCTATCCGTTGGTATAAACATACCTGTGGCTAGCTCAGGGATTTGAGAAATAGACACTGCTTAAAGTTGTCCAAAACTTCTGTATGTGTTGAAAAAAAGTAAATTTCTCCGTTTTTTATCGTGCACCAATAAAAGCACTCTGCTACGATTTGTTTTCATTTGGCATCTTTACGGAAAGTGTGAGCGAAGAAAATACAGCTTGATATCTGAACGACATAAGTGTATATGAAATTGATGTATGTGGTATTGCATAACGTCATACTCACAAAATCAAAAATGACCTGCAATAAATGTCAAAAATCGATTTTCTTCTATGACGTCAAACGTCGACAGAGAGGTCATGCACGTATAAAGATAAGGGGGCATAACTCCGCTATTGTTTACATTAGGTCAGTGTAACTCAGACCACATGGAGAAAATTTGCTGTTGATACGGACAGTATATTTGCGTTATGTTTTGTTCACATTGAACCAAACTATTCCAATACAAAGTTCCACGATGTGGAAGGATACCTTTAGGCAGTTTCACAATTTGTCAGAAAAGATGCCAATGCACTGCATAAAAAAGCAGGTAATAGCGATTTGGATGTCCCTATCCGATACATAATTTAGTGCTAAGATTCCTATTTACTCCTGTTTGAGTAGATATATTTTGATTAATTTTGCATCATTATTAACGGAGTAACAGCCACATTTTCAAATGTAATGAAATAACTGAAAATAATGCGACATTTTAGTTGACGTCACGTCATGTTTTGTGCAATTTGTGACGTCGGGAAAAAGACGACTCTGGTTGCTGATTAGTATATATCTAACCTAATTTCTACTCAATGTGTAAAAGATCTCGACTTCTGTGTCAGAATGCAACACTTTTAGCCAAAATACAAAATGAATGGTTTACTGCTAAAATAGTGTCCTGAATATATCAACAATTACACAGTTTTACCACATATCCTATTGCGAGCAACACGAGCACCTGTCTAGCATCAATTTAACGTAAATGAAAATTTCACAACACCTGAATATTCATTGAATATTCATTTAGGAAATAGACTTTTCTTCTTATGACTATGTAATTATTTCACTTCATAAGTATGCAATGAAAGGTACAAAGAGATCGCATTTTCAGTACAGAACTATCAGAATATGGATGTAAGGCTTGTCCAAATTAAGACATGACCTGGTTGATATATTTTTAACACTTTTCGTATAAGTATTGTTTGAGTTAGATATTCTGCCATCAGATATGTTTTAATCAAATTTGAATTGACTTTATTATCTAAAAAGTGATTATGAATTATAAAACGTTTTTGACATACTCGCACCTGGTCAATCAATATTCATAACCGTTTTGTCTATGAAAACGACACAGACCAATGCAATGAACTCGACAATTCCTTCAAATATGTGTGCCTCTACATTTTATAAAATGTACAAATCATTTTCATTATTAATATTATCAGTTTTACCTGCAAGGTTGAATCAAATCACTGTTTATTAACCTGTTCATATGAAAATTCAATATTTAACCCAACGTATTGAATATTGTAAAGTTAACTAAAGCACATGTTGCCGTAATGGCTACGTGTGATCATCCAATACTTGTGTAAAGGCTTAAAATGTGGTATAATACACTGACTGAGTCAATTTCCCATGTAAATATTATTCAAACAATCAAAAGCTTTCAAAGAATAAAAACGGATACCTTATATCCACACATAATATGGTGTTTAACATGGATATATGTAGATACTGAAATCAATTTCATGAAAAAATATCTGAACGATATGTAAAATATACATCACAATACTAAAAGTGCAATCGGAATGGTATGGGCATTGTGTACACTCTTGTTCAACCGACCTTCACCTCAAGAAATTGCCTAATATGTGCAACAATGTTGACGTGTGACATCACTACCGTTGACCGATTTCTTTCAAAATGGCGGCTTCGCTGACACGGGTACACAGGATTTTATGAGGACTCTTTCCTTGATTAGGGATCTTTTGTGCATAAATGTGAGATGTAAGTAATCAGAATTATTCTGACTATCTGTGTATATGTTTTTATCGTTTACATTGTAAATGACTGAAGAGGCAAGAAATGCCGACAAGTACGGTTGTCGTTCTGCGTGATTTCGCGTCAGTCATGGCGTCACGCTGCACTAATAGTTTGCCAGTTTCTTATGAATTATCAAATGATTGCCCTGTATCTATTTTTAATTTGCTATTTCTTGCTACGATGCTCTTCCTCTGAATATTCTAAGCGTATTGAGCCATTGTAAGCAATCATTACACGGATGGATGCTGGAAATTTTCCGAAAATGCTACGCAGTGTAAAATCGGAATTTTTCTTTGTTTACATTTTCAAACAAGCGCTGCCTTTCGAGCACAGCGTTCGTTTTCATACCATGTATCTTTCGATTCGTTTTATCTAGACAGTTGGTATTGGTGACAAAGACCATTTGTAATTTGATATTCTAAGATGTTTAGGGAATTCAATGATGCATTTGTCGCAGCTGAATATGATTAAATATACGTGATGTAATTGGCGTTTCAATACCGACCTTCTCGAAACGTGATTTTGTAAACACTATTCAATATGGCGGAAAGTGCACTTCGGCGTCGTGTAAGTGTATTTTCGTAAACATCCCAACCGATTCTGGGTTCATCGGCGACGTTTCAGAATTATCATTACTGGTTACATGAAATCTTGATATCAGTGATCATTACTATACTATTTTTGAAATTCAGTACTCCCAGTAATTATCCATTTACGACATTTACGATGAAGCATATTTTGAAAGGCAATTTTAACCCCCTGGATGCCGAGTTTTTTTTCAGGCGCACATTTTCATAAGGTTTGAAAAGTGAACGTTGTGCGAGATTTGCGCTCGCGTGGTCCTGGATCTGCGTACGGCTATGAAATTGCACAGACATGTAGAATATTTAATTTCCTATCCGTTGGTATAAATATAATTGCGACTACCTCAGGGGTTTGAGAAATAGACACTGCTAAAAGCTGTTCAAAACTTTTGTGTGTGTTGAAAAACAGTAAATTTCTCAGTTTTTTATCGTGCACCAATAAAAGCACTCTGCTACGATTTTTTTAATTTGGCATCTTTACGGAAAGTGTGAGCGAAGAAAATACAGCTTGATATCTGAACGCCATAAGTGTATATGAAATGGATGTATGTGCTAATGCATAACGTCCTACTCACAAAATCAAAAATGACCCGCAATAAATGTCAAAAATCGATTTTCTACTATGACGTCAAACGTCGACAGAGAGGTCATGCACGTATAAAGGTAAGGGGGCATAACTCCGCTATGGTTTACATTAGGTCAATGTAACTCCGATCACATGGAGAGAATTTGCTGTGGATATGGACAGTATATTTTCGTGATGTTTTGTTCACAGTGAACCAAACTATTCCAATACAAATTTCCCCAATGTGAGAGGATACCTTCTGGTAGTTTCACAATTTGTAAGAAAAGATGCCAGTGTACTACATCAAAAGGCAGGCAATAGCGATTTGGATGTCCCTATCCGATACATATTTTAGTTCTTAGATTCCCATATTCTCCTGTTTGTGTAGATGTATTTTTATTAATTTTCCATCATTATTAACGGAGTAACAGCCACATATTCAAACGTAATGAAATAACTGAAGATAATGCGACATTTTAGTTGACGTCACGGCATGTTTTGTGCATTTTGTGACGTCAGAAAAAGACTACTCTGGTTGCTGATTAGTATATATCTAACCTAATTTCTACTCAATGTGTAAAAGATCTCGGCCTCTGTGTCAGAATTCAACACTTTTTAGCCAAAATATGAAATGAATGGTTTTATCACTGAAATAGTGTCCTGATTATATCAACAATTACACGGTTTTACTACATATCTTATTGTGAGCAACACGCGCACCTGTCTAGCATCAATTTAGCGTAAATGAAAATTTCACAACACCTGAATATTCATTGAGTATTCATTTAGGAAAAAGACTTTTCTTCTCATGATTATGAAATCAATTCCCTTCATAAGTATGCAATGAAAAGTACAAAGAGATCGCCTTTTCAGTAAAGAAGTATTAGAAAATGGACGTAAGGCTTGTCCAAATTAAGACTTGACCTGATTTATATATTTTTAACAATTTCCGTATAAATATTGTTTGAGTTAGACATTCTGCCATCCGATATATTTTAATCGCATTTGAATTGACTTTATTATCGAAAAACAATGATAATGAATCATGAAACGTTTTGACAAACTCGCACCTGGTCAATTAATATTCATAATAGTTTTGTCTATAAAAACGACACAAACCAATACAATGAACAAGACAATTCCTTTAAATAGTAGTATGTGTGCCCCTACATTTGATTAAAAATGTACAAATCATTTTCATTAATATTATCCGTTTTACTTATAAGTTGGAAGTAAATCGCTGTTTATTGACCTGTTCATATGAAACTGCAATATTTGTCCCAACGTATTGAATATTGCACATGACGGGAACTAAAGCATATGTTGCAGTAATGGCTACGTGTGGTCTTCCAACACTTGTGTAGAGGCTTAAAATGTGGTGTAATACACTTACTGAGTCAATTTCCCATGTAAATATTATTCAAACAATCAAAAGCTTTCAAAGAATAAAAACGGATACCTTATATCCACACATGATATGGTGTTGAACATGGATATATGTAGATACTGAAATCAATTTCATGAAAAAATATCTGAACGATGCGCAAAATATACATCACAATACTAAAAGTGCAATCAGAATGGTATGGGCATTGTGTTTACTCTTGTTCAACCGACCTTCACCTCAAAGAAATTGCCTAATATGTGCAACAATGTTGACGTGTGACATCACTACCGATGACCGATTTCTTTCAAAATGGCGGCTTCGCTGAGAAGGGTACACAGGATTTTGCGACGACTTTTTGCTTGATTCAGGGATCTTTTGTATCTAAATGTGAGATGTAAGTAATCAGAATTATTCTGACTATCTGTGTATTGTTATATGTTCTTATCGTTTACATTGTAAATGACGGAAGAAGTCAGAAATGCCGATAAGTACCGTTGTCGTTCTGCGTGATTTTGCGTCAGTCATGGCGTCACGCTGCACTAAAAGTTTTACAGTTTCTTATGAATTACCAAATTATTTCATTGTATCTATTTTCAATTTGCTATTTTTTGCCACGATACTCTTCCCCTGAATATACTAAGCGTATTGAGCCATTGTAAACAATGATTAGAGAGCTGGATGTTGGAAAATTTCCGAAAATGCTACGCAGTGTAAAATTGGATTTTTTCTTTGTTTACATTTCAGTCAAGCGCTGTCTTTCGAGCACAGCGTTCGTTTTCATACAAAGTATATTTCGTTTCGTTTTGTCCAGATAGTTGGTACTGGTGACAAAGACCATTTGTAATTTGATTCTAAGATGCATGGGGAGTTCAATGATGCATTTGTCGTAGCTAACTATGAAGTATACATGATGTAATAGGCTTCTCAGTACCGGCCTTCTCGAAACGTGATTTTGTAAACACTATCCAATATGGCGGAAAGCGCACTTCGGCGTTCGTGTAAGTGTATTTTCGAAAACATCCCAACCGATTCTGGGTACATCGGTGACGTTTCAGAATTATCATTCCTGGTTACATGAAAACTTGATATCAGTGATCATTAATATGCTATTTTTGAAATTCATTACTTCCAGTAATTATCCGATTTTCACATTTCAAAACACTGCAAATAACGCTGTGAATCTCGATTTTGTACAGTTTGAAAAATGGCGACATTTACGATGAAGCCTATTTTGAAAGGCGAGTTTAAGCACTTTAGCTTGGTCTGAGGTAATAGTGGATGGTATCAAGAAACTGGGAATTTTCCGCAGAATTCAAAACTGTGAAGTATTTATATATGCGTGGTATATTTAGAATTTTATTGGACTTCCAAGTGAGGTATGTAGAGGAAGGACATATATGTCCCTGTGGCATCCAGGGGGTTAAGCACTTTAGCTTGGTCTGAGATCATACAAACGAAAATATAGTTAACTGGACGCGGTATATACTATTTAAAAAATGGGCTGTTCTCGCGATGGAGAAAATATAAGGCTACAAATATATGAACTGTTCCCATATGGTGGTATGGAAACGTTTTCATCTTGACGTCCACGGCGCTCACCTAAGTGCTGTACGATGTCACTTGACCTGTTTGTGTCCTTCATGACGTCCTAATGCAAACATTGTCGGTTGTACAACGTCACAACTTCTACTTGTATACATTATGACGTCACAATATAATTGTTGGCATTATGACGTCATGCCATCTTTCCTGTACGTAATGTTTCATTTTGAAAGTGCTTCAGTCACTTTTAATCGTACACACATTGACGTCACAGGATCTTTCAACACGAGACAGCCTCCACTAGTACATACAGACGTCCACAACCTCTTCTCTTCATCTTTCACCAAGATGTCTCTTTCCATCACTACCATTGAGGTACTGCAGCACTTAACCTTTGACATTATTTATCCTCTACAGAAATCGTTTGCGTAGATTGATCTCCAATCAGAACTCGTTGCTTCTGATGCACAGGAGTTCCGGAATAACTCTTCTGCCTCAGTGCAGCCATGTCCACCGTGGTCAATTCTCACGGTTAGTTCTCCAAATATTCGCACCTCATATGCCCCGTACTCCCGTGATCTAGGTCAGAACAGCAAGGACACACACACGGCTATTGCTCCTCGCCCATTAACTCATTTCCATGTACACCCTCACGTCACATTATGATTTATTTTTTAAAAAAAACATCACCCCTTTGTAGCAGGACCAGCTCGTATCTTTGACCTTCATCTCCTGTACACTTCCTGAAACTGCTCAATTCGGTGGTTATTGACTGGTTGGATCCAGTAAATATCGACAGTGATCCTGACCGTGGCATGTGTATACGCTATGAACAAAGAAGCGAGATGATATTTTACGTTCGGAAGTTCACCGACTGCTTCTTGCTACACTGTAAACTTTGTTCAGACAGGAAAATAACAGAGACACATCAAAGCAAGTTTTGCGAAAACAATCCAAGTGTGATAACGCATTTTGACAAAAGATATCATAGGTCGCAATCCTTAACCCCCTGGATGCCGAGTTTTTTTTCAGGCGCACATTTTCATAAAGTTTGAAAAGTGAACGTTGTGCGAGATTTGCGATCGCGTGGCCCAGGTTCTGCGTACGGCTATGAAATTGCACAGACATGTAGAATATTTGATTTCCTATTCGTTGGTATAAATATAATTGCGGCTACCTCAGGGGTTTGAGAAATAGACACTGCTAAAAGTTGTTCAAAACCTTTGTGTGTGTTCAAAAACAGTAAATTTCTGTTTTTTATCGTGCACCAATAAAAGCACTCTGCTACGAATTTTTTAATTTGGCATCTTTACGGGAAGTGTCAGCGAAGAAAATACAGCTTGATATCTGAACGACATGAGTGTATATGAAATGGATGTATGTGCTAATGCATAACGTCATACTCACAAAATCAAAAATGACCGCAATAAATGTCAAAAATCGATTTTCTACTATGACGTCAAACGTCGACAGAGAGGTCATGCACGTATAAAGATAAGGGGGCATAACTCAGCTATGGTTTACATTAGGTCAATGTAACTCCGATCACATGGAGAGAATTTGCTGTGGATATGGACAGTATATTTTCGTGATGTTTTGTTCACAGTGAACCAAACTATTCCAATACAAATTTCCCCAATGTGAGAGGATACCTTTTGGTAGTTTCAAAATTTGTAAGAAAAGATGCAAATGTACTACATCAAAAATCAGGCAATAGCGATTTGGATGTCCCTATCCGATACATATTTTAGTTCTTAGATTCCCATATTCTCCTGTTTGTGTATATGTATTTTTATTAATTTTCCATCATTATTAACGGAGTAACAGCCACATTTTCAAACGTAATGAAATAACTGAAAATAATGCGACATTTTAGTTGACGTCACAGCATGTTTTGTACATTTTGTGACGTCGGAAAAAGACTACTCTGGTTGCTGATTAGTATATATCTAACCTAATTTCCATTCAATGTGTAAAAGATATCGGCTTCTGTGTCAGAATTCAACACTTTTTAGCCAAAATATAAAATGAATGGTTTTATCACTGAAATAGTGTCCTGAATATATCAACAATTACACGGTTTTACTACATATCTTATTGTGAGCAACACGCGCACCTGCCTAGCATCAATTTAGCTTGAATGAAAATTTCACAACACCTGAATATTCATTGAGTATTCATTTAGGAAAAAGACTTTTCTTCTCATGATTATGAAATCAGTTCCCTTCATAAGTATGCAATGAAAGGTACAAAGAGATCGCTTTTTCAGTAAAGAAGTATTAGAAAATGGACGTAATGCTTATCGAAATTCAGACTTGACCTGATGTATATATTTTTAACAATTTCCATATAAATATTGTTTGAGTTAGACATTCTGCCATCAGATATATTTTAATCGCATTTGAATTGACTTTATTATCGAAAAACAATGATAATGAATCATGAAACGTTTTGACAAAGTCGCACCTGGTCAATTAATATTCATAATAGTGTTGTCTATAAAAACGACACAAACCAATACAATGAACAAGACAAATCCTTTAAACAGTAGTATGTGTGCCCCTACATTTGATAAAATGTACAAATCATTTTCGTTAATATTATCCGTTTTACTTCTAAGTTGGAATTAAATCGCTGTTTATTAACCTGTTCATATGTAACTGCAATATTTGTCCCAACGTATTGAATATTGCACATCACGTGAACTAAAGCACATGTTGCAGTAATGGCTACGTGTGATCTTCCAACACTTGTGTAGAGGCTTAAAATGTGGTATAATACACTTACTGAGTCAATTTCCCATGTAGATATTATTCAAACAATCAAAAGCTTTCAAAGAATAAAAACGGAAACCTTATATCCACACATGATATGGTGTTGAACATGGATATATATAGATACTGAAATCAGTTTCATGAAAAAATATCTGAACGATGCGCAAAATATACATCACAATACTATAAGTGCAATCGGAATGGTATGGGCATTGTGTTTACTCTTGTTCAACCGACCTTCACCTCAAAGAAATTGCCTAATATGTGCAACAATGTTGACGTGTGACATCACTACCGATGACCGATTTCTTTCAAAATGGCGGCTTCGCTGAGAAGGGTACACGGGATTTTGCGACGACGTTTTGCTTGATTCAGGGATCTTTTGTATATAAATGTGAGATGTAAGTAATCAGAATTATTCTGACTATTTGTGTATTGTGATATGTTCTTATCGTTTACATTGTAAATGACGGAACAAGCCAGAAATGCCGATAAGTACCGTTGTCGTTCTGCGTGATTTTGCGTCAGTCATGGCGTCACGCTGCCCTAAAAGTTTGACAGTTTCTTATGAATTACCAAATTATTTCCTTGTATCTATTTTCAATTTGCTATTTTTTTGCCACGATACTCTTCCCCTGAATATACTAAGCGTATTGAGCCATTTTAAGCAATGATTAGAGGGCTGGATGTTGGGAAATATCCGAAAATGCTACGCAGTGTAAAATTGGAATTTTTCTTTGTTTACATTTCAGTCCAGCGCTGTCTTTCGAGCACAGCGTTCGTTTTCATACTAAATATATTTCGTTTCGTTTTGTCTAGACAGTTGGTATTGGTGACAAAGACCATTTGTAATTTGATTCTAAGATATATGGGGAATTCAATGATGCATTTGTCGCAGCTAACTATGAAGTATACATGATGTAATGGGCTTCTCAATACCGGCCTTCTCGAAACGTGATTTTGTAAACACTATCCAATATGGCGGAAAGCGCACTTCGGCGTTCGTGTAAGTGTATTTTCGAAAACATCCCAACCGATTCTGGGTACATCGGTGACGTTTCAGAATTATCATTCCTGGTTACATGAAAACTTGATATCAGTGATCATTAATATGCTATTTTTGAAATTCATTACTCCCAGTAATTATCCGATTTTCACATTTCAAAACATACTGCAAATAACGCTGTTAATCTCGATTTTGTACAGTTTGAAAAATGGCGACATTTACGATGAAGCCTATTTTGAAAGGCGATTTTCAGCACTTTAGCTTGGTCTGAGATGATAGTGGATGGTATCAATAAACTGGGAATTTTCCGCAGAATTCAAAACTGTGTAGTATTTATATATGCGTGGTATATCTAGAATTTTATTGGACTTCCAAGTGAGGTATGTAGAGGAAGGACATATATGTCCCTGTGGCATCCAGGGGGTTAAAAAATCTAGAAAAGTTTAAGAGCTATCTACATTATAATATACTTTCTCAATCGCGACCATCAATACTTGATGTGACTTTATTGTAGTCATGATACACCACTTCAATAGTTATTTTTTCCTTTAAAATATAATTATAGTATGAAACATCAACCTTTGTTTCTGACGATTATTCTCTTAAATCTACACCCCAGATGTCCGTTTGACGGTAGTTGATGGTGATCGATGTAAAAATACATGTAACGTAACATGTGCTGTGAATGATTAATGGTACATCTCGCATCAATGTTATGATGCGAGGTGTATCGATAGCCACTACTGTTGGAAAACACCCAGTCTATCCCCTAATGTATCCAGATCAGCTCATACATTAATACTATCGCTTCTTCTCCAAGCCTGGAATCCATCAAGCTGACATTGATCCAACTACTTCAAGCATGGCCATGTGGTCACTCCCATTCTAAAGCCAGGGATAACAGACGCTTCATCCGAACTTGACGACTTGCGTTCTTTGTCCTTGAAGATTTTTCTTCTAATCTATGATATTTTGTTACTCTCTGCGAAGTTCAAGGAAGATTTTAAAGGCGCCGTACGACTATTGCTGAAAAGCTGCGAGCGTTGCTCTCCAGGTCTCAGATTTAATGTTAAAACGTTTGATGGTACGCATGTTTGCGGACATTTCTAGAATATGACGCTATTTTGTCAGACCGCCTAAAATCATTGACAAAATATATGCTATTCCTAATTTTGACTTTAAGGGGTTTTTAGTAAATAGTTGATCTTTATGTGAATTTCTGACGGGATCCTGGTACAACCGCGCTCCCATCCGTTCTGACAAATGCTTATGATATTGACGGGATCACGTGTTTGGCTCTTTTTTCAGTTGATATTTGTTACGGGATTTATGCACAACCATAACAGTTCTTTCTGTAGAGCTGTTGCAGTGTTAAGCACTAATTACAGTTGCATCTACAGTTACGTATGTGTCTACGGCTATATAATTGTTCGACTTCAGACATATCCTTGTTTTCACGCTACATAGAACCAGATTAGAATTCATCATACAGAAACCTTTAAAGGAATAGCGTCGATACAACCATTGCTTTTATAGAACATGGACTCCAAACATGAAACAATCACACCTAATCCCCTCAACGTCGCATATTTCCTCATAATATCCGTCTCTCAAATGTTAAGGTCTCTGTTGCGGGATGATCTGAATACTGATGACATTATTTCTGTAACTTTTAGCCAGTGTGATAGCATTTTATTCTTTTTTCAAATCCTGTTTGAATCTTTAACAATGGGAGATGTATAGCAAACATCTCGACTACTCTTTCGGAAATAAGTATACTTTTGTTTTCATTTGGGCTGAAATTACTCAAAATACACTGTAAAAAATTGCAGCTGCTACAGTTCCACCCGTCGTTACACCTCTGCCTACAGTTTCACCCGTCGTTACATCTCTGCCTACACTTTCACCCGTCGTTACATCTCTGCCTACAGTTTCACCCGTCGTTACATCTCTGCCTACAGTTTCAGCGTAGACACAGGTATAATTGTCAGATTTCTGTGTGTTCTCACTCCTGTTATAAACATACGTGTCATCCCTCACTACTGCTGTAAATAATAGCATCAACCTATCCCTGGGGGAATGTTCTAAATGCTTTAGTCCTTAAACGACCACGCAGATCTCCGAGTCCAGAAACTCATTGTAATCAAAGTCGACGCCTCACCTATCAATTCTTGTGCTAATTAGCAGCAATTCTCGCTTAATCCATCTCCTCTGTCACTTGTCAGACCTGTATTAGTCAGTCCCGGAATGGGAAAAAGCAGTCCTTCCATAACGGCAATCCTTAATGCACCGAAGAAATGATGGGGCTGTGTGTACATAGGTGTATGAGTGTCTACCTCGCCAGGCTACCTCACCTCACCTCACCTCACCTCACCTCACCTCACCTCACCCAAATGAAACATTACACAGAGACCTTTATTCAGATGACGTCACTACTTGTAATTAATTGACGTCATAAACAATGGATTACGTTCGCATCAGGACTTTCTACTGTCTACAGTATGACGTCTTCTTGCTAAGGACAGCTTTCGGAAAAAGATCAAAAGAATCGAGAAACGAAACTGAGAATTCCTGAAAATAGTTCACCAAAAATAATAGATATTTTATTCTGAGCGCCACTGGAAACTGTGAAGTAGGGGCAAATAGGTAATAATTGCGTCCTACATATCTATATCAGTGCCAGCCAAGATTACATCAAACGGTATTGTGAAAACTGGCAAATTCTCCTGGTTTCAAAACAAGACAATACGATGTGACGGAAACAGGAATTCCCGGCGTAGATTTATCTCCTTGATGCTATACTCAGGTTGTCTATTTGTAGCCACAGAAATCCTGATCCAGCGCTATTTCCAGCAGCCAACATTTATTTGACATATGCATAGACAAAATATTCAACCAAACATTCTCGTATTCGCTCTACTAGGAACGGGATTAGTGTTACTCATGTAGAAAACGTTGTTAGAATAGCGTTGATGCAACCAGTGCTTTTATGTAACATCAGAGTCCAAACATGAAGACAATCACACCTAATCCCCTCAACGTCGCATATTTCTTTTTAATTTCCGCCTCTCAAATGTCAAGGTCTCTGTTCCGGAATGATCTGAATACTGATGACATTATTTCTGTAACTTTTAGTCAGTGCGATCGCATTTTATCCTTTTGATTCAAATCTTATTTGTTTCTTAAACCATGGGAGATTTATAGCCTACATCTCGACTCCCCTTTCGGAAATAATTATACTTTTGTTTTTATTTTGGCTGGAATTACTCAAAATTCAAATCCAAACGATCAATTCCGAAATGGGAATTAATCGAAATAATGATGTACTTCCCGTCCGATTTTTCTCATTTCTACGTCAAATAGATAGAAAATATGCTACAGCACGTGCAGCCTTCATATTGTTAGCTGGCTCACGCCCAGGAGCTCCTAACATCCTGTCTCCTTGATAAGCACTATTAAGAGTTTCAATACGGAATAAATTCAGTTGCATTAACTCTGTTCGCCAGGAGACGTGGAACCAGTGAGAGGATGCTGGGAAATTAAATCACACTTTTTCAGCACCATTGCGTGAATTCATTCATTAGATAAACATTTTTGTTCGTTTTTGTATCAGATTAAATGTTGGTGAGAAGTTATCGAGTTTTAGCGCTCACGGAAACGGTGGAACTTAAGTAGCGGGGTTGACACGGGCAACCACTGATAATCGCTACTTGAATAGAATCCTTTGAAACCGTGGTCGTAAAATATCAAGTTATTTTAGAAATAGTACATCAACGTAGGATTTGCCAGGAATAGCCACAGATATTAGGATATTGCAAATATAGATTTGATGACGTTTTTGGACCTTTTCAAATCCCTTAACATCTGTACTTGTGAAGATGCATTCGGAGAAAGAGGAAAGTATTTGACGTTAAGATACTTTACAGTGCATATCGATATTGCCAGCATAATCTGACTGCATTGGGGTGTAATCGGTCATGTAATATTGTTCCAAAACAGACGCAAATATTTGTTGATACATAACGTTACAATCTACCACGACACAAGCGATAGAAAGATGGTAGCAAATCAACCACATATACTGTTTGTAAATGTAACAGGTTGTTACGTGTGACTGTTTAGGTAGAGAAACTGAAAGTCGCCTGTTTTGCCGAGAGGTCTTATCGCTTTAGCGACCGTCAGTACCGTACATTCAGTAACTACAGTCGTAGCTACGGTTGTTAAGTACAGCAGCACCCAGAGTTGGGGGGTCCGGGTGGTGGTGCACTATGCGGGAACATTTTGGACCAAAGCACTTTAAGTACGTTGTGTTTGTAGCTGGGAAAAGTGTAGAAAATGTAGTATGCACCATCAACAAAATGGCCGAGACCAAAGATGTTTGAATTGGGAGCGAGATAGTCATCGAAATAAGCACGTGGAATTCTCTCCTTATTTGGGAAAGCGTTTTCTGTGGTGTATCTCTCTTTCTCTGTCTGTCTCTCTCTCTCTCTCTCTCTCTCTCTCTCTCTGTGTGTGTGTGTGTGTGTATGTGCGCACGCGGCGAGGGTGGGAGAGTGTTGTTTTTTCATTGATACTTGTATTGCTATTTTACACACAGACTGTCATACAACCCTATATCATCACCCGTTGAAATCAACTCTCAAGACTGTCCTACAACCCTATATCATCACCCGTTGAAATCACCACTCAAAACTGTCCTACAGCCGTATATCATCACCCGTTGAAATCACCACTCGAAACTGTCATACAGCCGTATG
Organism: Haliotis asinina; assembly: GCF_037392515.1. Lineage (NCBI taxonomy): Eukaryota > Metazoa > Mollusca > Gastropoda > Lepetellida > Haliotidae > Haliotis > Haliotis asinina. The sequence continues at coordinate 66,400,564 of NC_090284.1, read as the reverse complement.
TCATCACCCGTTGAAATCACCACTCAAAACTGTCCTACAGCCGTATATCATCACCCGTTGAAATCACCACTCGAAACTGTCATACAGCCGTATATCATCACACAGTGAGTGAGTGAGTGAGTGAATTAAACTTTTACATGCACAATATTACAGCCATCTAGCGACGAAAACAAGGTAATTCACTTGAAAAAAAAGTCGGCAAAGGACAGTAAAATTAACTAGTCTGTCACAGATAGATATTTTTAACTAGTACTGAAATCTGGACCCTAGGTGGTTTTACACCATCGATTCTACCGCTGGCGATAGTAGGGCATATTAATCCAAACATTAAGAGAACAAAAACACTACGTTTTTTTAAATATCTGGTAAGATGAAATCTAGGTTTGATGGTTTTGGGACTTACGGACCCTCTGAAGAGGACAATAATTTTACAGTACTTTAAGGATACAGCCATTAAAATTGTTAGTTACTAGTACTAATTCTAACTTCCAACTATAAAACATATATGTATTTACAAATCATGTAACAAATCTAATTCCTTTAAAATGCAATGATTAAATGAGAACTGGTATGATTAAAAAGAGCTTTCATCGAAGCGTATTATTGTTCCACTTTTGTTGGCTTAGCCATTATTATTCATATTATTTCAAACGCCTTGAAATCACCTGAGAGATGATTATGTGTCATCAAACGGCACATCAAACAGCACATCAAACGGACAGAATTATTTTCACAACCATATGAACCTGTACATTCACTGAACAGATGTCACCAAATCTCGCAGACATACCTGTTCAAAAGCAACGGACTGTTACATCGTGAACACATTTGTCCATGTATAATTGTCTGCTATATCACCGTATTTATAGCTATAAAGCTGAAGACACTGAGACTTAAAAACATACGTTTTTGATTTAAGATACCACCTATCAAAAGTTTAAACTGACATAAAGAACTCACTAAATGCACATACATATGGTTACGTTGCAGATGAATTTCTCCACTAACTTGGGGGGAAAATGCACATTTGAGGACTGCATGAAGATCATTCATCAAATTACTGAACATCATATGCAAATATCGTGCATATGAATAGCTGCTTTGGTGTCAAGGTTTGTTAAGAATTCGAAACGTTTCACTGAGCTTCATCATTATTGAAACCATGACAACGATCTTTTCAATGTTACGAATTTGTTTTGTGGTAAATCTGCTCATGTGTAAACTGTTCCTTTATACGGTATGGGAAAAATGACAAAATCTGGTTTAGAACAGTTGACTAAAGTAAGCGGCTACATATTCACTAATATGTTTAAAGTATTGATCGGTAGTATATAGGTAAGTACATGTGGGTTTTTACAACCTTTCCTAGAGATAACCAAACTATAGAGGCCAGATGATGTTTTTGTCATAACGAGTCGTCGAATGCGTATATGTTGCCTCGCCCAATACAAAATGGCCTGTCTGAGAGTGGTCATCGTTGCAGGGAATGTTGCATTGTGGTAATGCCAATCACTGACTTGTTTGGCTTGAGTGGCTTGTATGGCTTGCCTGACTCATTTCGCTGCAGGCCGCTGTGAAGAAGTTGGTTCAAATAAGTGCACAGGTAGTAGTTCTTCCACTCACACAGGAACACATGCCTTGGGATATGCGTCCATATGATTCCTACCGAACGTTTGTGAACAGGGTAATCACTCACTCATCCCTTGATTCATGGGGCGTTTGTCTCTAAATTTGTATACAAGGCAAATATATTGAAATCTTCATCCCTTGATTCATGGGGCATTTGTCTCTAAATATGAAAACAAGGCAAACATATGGAAAACGTCGTCCCTTGATTTGTCAGTCAGTCACTCACTCAGTCACTCATTCAGCTGATAGTGTAAACGATGTAGTGTATGCCACTACATCGTTCGTATTTAATGAAGTCCAAAGGTTTCATGAGACAACAGCAAAATGTGCCATCAACCTGAGCTAATTTTATTTCTTTTCTGCCTAAAGCAGCTGGTACAATTACGGACATAGAAGCGAGTTATAAACTGGCCATTTCCATTGCCATGGCAAAAAATGCCTACTCTCTTATTAAAAAAAAAACCTCTTCCACTTTTATAGTTTTACCCTATGACATTAAATGTTCAGTGGGGATTAATTTGCCAACGAAATGTTTAAAAAGTCGGTTTATCGAATCAGTTGCTCTTTGAAGTCCATTTTAATACTTTGAGCCCTTTTGGTCCACAGAAGCTGGAGATGAGCTACACACAGTGTTGACACAGATACAATTGATGTATGTTTCCTTTAAACGGAAGATTTAAAGCACACAATCATTCACAATTCATAATTCTAAGTAAAGCCAATACAACTTTCCCATGTACACCTTTGTTCTGCACTTATTGTTAATAATCCCTTTACGAGGAAGGACAGTGTTGTTGCTTTAAAAAAATGAAATGTGTTGTTCCAGTGTTCATATACCGTTTTGTTGTTGTTGTTTTGTGTCATTGGTTGAGTTTCTTTTATTTTTCTAACATTGTTTGTTCGAGTAATGTTTGTATATTGTTATAATGGGTTGTTTCTGTTTCTTTTCGTTGTCTTGTTTGCTAGTCATGGTACAGTGTCATGGATAACACTACACCTTTTAAACATCACACAACACGTTGGGAAATACAATGAGGACATGTTCTGAAGCATTTTCCGGCCATCTATACCTCCTTCTCTCTACACCATCTGTTTCTCGAGCTACATCATGACAACTCAGATGTTGTATTAATGTGCATGTATTACAAGCAAGTCAGACTAAACGGAGTGTTTACACTTGAGAGGAAACGTGCTTCTCGTTTTACTGTGTAATCACTAAAAGACAGGAGTATTCTTGTAATGGACTTACACAAAAGTTTATTGTTTTCAGTTTTGCCATCATGGACACTGGTAACCAAGTTGTCAATGCCACAGGCCTCTGTCATGCAGTGGTGCTTCCTTTAGGCCTGTCAGAAACATTTGACAATTTCTGAGTTTGAATCCACTGCCTCATGTTTTACCCGTGATCGTGCTATTCATTAAAGTGATACACATCTGGCTACTGATCCACTTCGGGTTTTCCCCTTCATCAAAATACCACGCCATGCTATAACCTGAAAATCTTCAAAGCAGTGTTAAACATTAAGTGGACATTATGAAAACCAGCATCACAATAACGTGTGAAAACGTAAGGTATATGTCCATATAAAGCTGATGAATAATAATTAAGTTTGTCTGGACATGTCCATGTATCCACAAAAATTGCACGACGCTTTGGAAGCGATATCAGCAATACGGCAACGCTGTTTGCCACGACACAAATCCTATTACAGAGTTAGAATTCAGCTCTTTGTTCATCATGCTCATTGCCTGAGGAGATAGCCTGAAGAGAACCAGAGAACACAAATTACATCTATTCTGCCATCTGCCATCGTCCACCTGAGGTCATAAAAATCCCCCTACATCTTCATCAACAACAACACTGTAATCATCGGCTTCAGTAGTTCCAGGAACCCCGCACGCCTCCAACTGAGAACCAACCATTTAATTGGACCTGGTGCCTACAAAGCACTCAAATGTCTTAGTCATAATTTCAAAGATAGATGGCAAATCTCAAGACACCTTGCCACACGCCCGTGACGCATGACCTTCCTGTGAACTTAGGGTCGTCCTTGTCCTGGAGATATCTCAGTTTAAATCAATTATTTGGTGGTCGTACAGTTTCATGAATCATTTATAAGATATCTGGCAAATCAGGAAACTGTTCAAGAACCAAGACTTGTTTTCAATCATACGCTCAACTGTTGCCGATTTTACATATATGATACACCAATTATTTCGTGATCGCTAGGCTTAATTAGACGGTTGTACACACGCACACATACATGAAAACACACACACAAACACAGTGTTAACAAAGAACGGGTGGATCAGTTACCTAAGAAGTTCGATTCTGTCCTGAGGTGTGTTCTTTAGGCGTGCCAGAACCATGTAGTCTTGGGTTTGAATCCCTCACAAGTTCATCAGACATGTCAAAGCAGTGAATGTGAAACGAGTTCTGGCAGATGATGGCAAAGATTGATTAGGGGGTTCTTTGTGTATAAAATGTAAATACGACATACATTTACAGCAACTAACACTATTCCATAGCGCTTCATTTTAACATCTAACTGTTGCATGATTAGACGATTAACCTATACATTTCATCTGACTTCAGCTGGATTAAACAAATTCGGTTTGTCACGACCGATCAATTTTTCTCGACGAAATAACGAAAAGGTACGATGTGCTTTGCTCCAGCATAAAACTGGCGTACAGTTGAGGTTAAGCCAGTTACATTATTTGACCTCTTCTTGGCACTCATTTGTTGTACGTAGCAGGCATCAATGAAACAGGTTTCGCTTGGCCTTCGTCACTTTCATCTGAAGGGTTCTGTCGTTATGTTGTCGTTAGTGGTCTAATTGAAATTGAACTTATTTGCTTCCTTGTCATTTTGAGTTGACCTACAAAGGCCGTTTGTTCTGATCCTATCCCAAAATAGCGCCACCTTTCAGTGATGACACGTGTCAGAGCTCTTTCATCTACGCAATCATATGTTCGGAGAAAGGTGGCCTGTGATTTAGTCGGTTTGTGTAGACATTAACAACAACATGCATATATATTGGAGCAGGCAGGTTAGCGATTCCTTTGCTTCCCTCAAGATAGCCAGAATATTGAGACTGGATTTCTGAAAGCCTTTCTCGATGTAACCAGGCGTGATATTGCTTCAATATTACTAATAATCTAAGATAGATACTATAGGTGATGGCAAGTATATGGGTTACTGTGACGGGCGGCATACTTAGTTGTCACAGGGTCCGTTGGTTTCGTGTTTTAGTCCGAGAAGCTCCTTATTATAATCAGACTATGTTCATGGTTACAACGGAGGGAAATTGTTTAGTTTGGACAAAAGGCACGTCGTACGCCAATAAACAACTGTAACTACAAATTCAGATCAGTCTTTTTCGTTTTACCAAACATTTACCAAACACTACGAAAAGGTCCTAGCATTCAAACATCACTGTTCACATCATTGTTCACATCATTGTTCACATCATTGTACCGAGTTCTTCACGGTAATATTGGTCCACCATTAATGCTCTCATGACCGTACTAGAAATTGAAATATTTGGACTTTGCATGACGATGAATGGTATATCTCTTGTCTTTTGGTTTTGATTTTGGTCAAAGTGGTCAAAATCAACTGGTGTAAATTGCTAAAGTATGGACCTTCTTGTGTCTTGTGGGTAACCCGTATAACGTGACGAAGGTACATCCCTACAGAAACCTGACAAATGGTCTACACCGAACCACGTACCAACTTGACCTTGTCACTGGCGCGTACTCTGCTCAACGAATAGAGAAGGTCACAAACACGACCAATGTCATACACGAACACCATCCAGGAGGTGACGTGATGAAACATCATGGCGAAAGGAAAACGAAAATTATTTGTTAGCTATATTTTTGTTTCTGTTCATGGGTGAAATTATCCTAATTAACCATTGTTATGAGGCATAAATTTAGATAACTAAATACGTTCTCACGTAGACATTAACCCTGAAACCAAATCAAGTCCATCAGCTCACTGTACACAGCTAGATGTCTGAATCTATTCGATTCCACTTGGAAATCTTCCTATCAGATATCTATAGATTTCCTGAAAAACTACCTTTCATTATCTATGGACTATCTATAATAACAAATAAGTACAGCGTAATAGGCCGAATGCCTTGCTCAGTGTGAGTGTTTTGAATGAAGGGATAATACATGAGTGAGAAATGAATGGATTAAATAGATGTACGAATGATTGAATATACATATGATGAAGTAACAAACGAATGACTGACTGAACGAACGAACGAACGAACGGACAAAGGAACAAACCAACAAACGAACGAATGAATAGCATAACTGACGGAGTCTCATGTGTATTCACCTACACTTTGCCATACCTTACACCAAGCCTTCAGTTACTGTGAAAAATGGGATTTACGTGTTTTGTATGTGACACATACCATTGTATCTCTTTCATGGCATGAATCAATATGCATACCCCATTAAGAACTCACCTAATTGGACACAGGAAGGACAACAGTACGTCCAATTTGCCACGTGCGCTGGATGTATTAATGCAAAAGCCCAGTGATATATGATATATCGAATTGTCATAAATGGATAAACGGCTTAGATAAGGGCAATGAATGAAACTAGGTAATGCATTTCATGTAAATCATTTTTACGTTAAAGAGTGCTCTTTCCAGCTGTTGACTGAAACATGATTCTGTAAAACCCTTTACTGTAGTTTAGTCCGATATTGTGAGGTGATATTCCCGTGACGAATGCAGATATTGCACATCCCAACATCTGAGTTACAGGGAGGGCGTTTGGACATTAAACTGGGATACGAAACATCGACATTCAAAGTATATGTGTTTCTTCAAAACGAGTCAGTGAGTGAGTGAGTGAGTGAGTGAGGGGCGTGTGAATGGGATGTGATGCATTTTTTTCTTTTAGCAACATCCCAACAATATAACAGCAGGCGACACCAGAAATATCTAACACGCATTGTATCCTTCGGGGTTCAAGCTATTGTCTCATCTGTTTCAAATAGGCCATTGTTATTGCACATCTACATATAGATTTAATTTAGCAACTAGAACATTCACATAATATGGATGCATGTGCTGTATGTTTGAGACAATATCAGCAATATCAGCAGCAGCAATTAACTCTGGAACATGGACTGGATTCATGTTCTGGAGACTGGATTTACCAGAAGACCGTTTCTTCGGAACATCGGATCTTTAATCCGTCAAAGAGTCTTGTAACCTCGAACATGACTCCAATGACCACCCTGTACTTAGGAATCGGCCCATTGTATATTCCTCTTAAGTTAAACCTACGAGTCGTGCACGTTTGCTGCATTACGCCGCATCGGATACATGATGCCAGTCTCTAAATAACACGAAAGTCCCGTGACTGACATCATGAGCATGAATCTACGCAAAAGGGATACGATGGCATGCTTGATCCAAGTCACTGAGTCTGACTACCACATGAAGTAAGAAGCCTCTGAAGACCCGCCCAATGTTAAGTGTTGCTAAACCTGTTCCCCTAAACCAGGAAATTTGGCCCATTTGTGAGTTGCAATATAATGACCAAGGGAGCCATGCCATAGTTTAACCATGCTTTAACATAGAAGCCGTCAAGTTGTCAATGATAAGTTGTATAACAATGATCAAAACTGGGCATTGGTGAGTCCTATTTTTGAACATTGGCTCCACCCAATGACATATGCATAACTTTGAACATGGAGCCTGAATATTGTTGACTCTTTTAACCTGAAATATAACCGCCACCGGCCTTTGGCTGGCCGTCCAAATCCAGTCACTGTCTGTATCCGACAGTTAAAAAAAGGATATCCCTACGGCTAGACTTCAACCGTCCACACAGATACACCCACGTCTAGACTTTTCTTGTTCATATGATAGCAGCTTTCAATTGTTTCTATGAATACAACCCCGGACAGCTTTCTTTTGTTCACACAGATACCGCTTCGTACGTTTATCCTGATACACCCACAACCATCCTCCACGTGTTTATACAGACACACCCACAACCAACCTCTATATCTTGATACAGATACACTCACAACCAACCTCCACGTGTTTATAAAGACACACCCACAACAAACCTCTATATATTGATACAGGCACATTCACAACCAACCTCCACGTGTTTATACAGAAACGCCCACAACCAACCTCTATATATCGATACAGACACACTCACAACCAATCTAAACGTGTTCACACAAATGAGGGAGTGCGTGAGTGGGTTGGGCTTTAACGTCACATCGGCAATATTTCAGCCAAATCGTAACGAGATTGAGTGAGTGAGTTAATATTTAACGTCACATCGGCAATGTTGTGACTAGACCATATTTGACATTGGAATGGAATATATGTGTGACGCAAAACCCGTTGACAACGGAATTAAAACTAGCATGAGTAAACAAAATATAGCACTTTTTGGACAATGCATGATAAAATACAGGCTATAGATAAAAAAAAACAGCTGAAAGGAGATCACCATACTAGGATCCATGGGGACTTACAGTACTTTCTCTACCTGCATGGACCCTAGCTGGATTTACACCATCCATCAAACCGCTGACGATAGTAGGACATATTACGCCAAACATTAAAATAACAAAAGCACTACGTCTTAAATATCTGATAAGTTCAAATCTAGCTTTGATAGTTTGGGGACTTAAGTACCCTCTCAGGAGGAAAATAATCTTACAACACTTCAATCCCCGTTGAGGGTACAGCCACTAACAATCTAAGTTACAAATCTAAACTACCAAGCACTAAAATACACTAAAATACATCTATCTACAGAACATATTAATTATAACTCATCGATGAAAACAACAATAATTACATGGAAACCAACCGTGGTAAAAAGATCCTTAACAGTTTTGACAATGAAATATTTATCCCTTTTGAGGAGCTTCCAACACAGTCAGGCAGGATATGCTTGTCCGTGACTCTCTCATCACAAGGGATGCAAAACGGAGGATCCTCATCTTTTAACAGATATGCATGAGTGTATCGGATTAAGATCTAATGGTAGCCACATAATCAGTTTACGGAATAAGACGTGTTGTTATACTATTGCACCAGCAACCAACCTCCACGTGATCATATAGATACACCTACAACCAACATCCACATTTTTATAAATGCACTCACAACCAACCTCCACGTCTTCATACAGATACATTCCCAACCATCCTGCACGTGTTCATACTGATACACCCACAGAAACACCTTTTGAAGATCATTCAGAAAGAGCCACGGACTGCCTCGAGTGTTCATGAAGTTATTTCAGTCTGTGTTGGTTCCTGCAGATACAATGGAGCCATGTCCCTTACAGTTCAACATTGAACACGACGGCAATTAGAGCACGGCTTCATTGGACATGTTTTCGGAATCGGAAGGTTTTAATCATCAAGTGCATTTTGCCCAAGTTAAATTGACATCAAAGAAACCGTTCGATGCACAGTATTAGTAGCTGAACGTCAACGTTGTAAACACACCAACGACATACACAAATGCATTGTATGGAGAATGCAATGAAGAAAATCAAATCTAACCTTAAAAACAATTGTGAACATTCTACAAAATATGTCTGTGGTGTTGAAGCAGACCCTAAAAGGGTATGGACAATGATCTAAAAAGACCACGCACTTGTAGTTAGAAGGGTGGATGATAAGATATCGTGGAAATGAATAACGTGAGACTGAAAGAAAGTTTTCCTCTGTGTTTCAAATTTTCCATTTTCAAGGTTATTAAAAGTCTCTGCTAGTGTTTTCACAAACAACAGTTAAAAGATCTAGGGCGTCATGAAGGGATATTTTTCATACGAATTTTGTTTGATGTACCTTTAATATTTCAAGATTTACAAAATGATATGGTGCGAGAAAGAAAACGCGATTTCTTTGCACGAGCAGATTGCGAATAGAGTGTTTGTTTATTAACGTGGTAACACAGGGTGAAATGCTCTCACGCTGAAAGGGGGCTGTCAAGAACGTCAATGCTTTACTGATTTTGCAAACGTCTGGTGTCGCCATTGGTCCAAAGACTTACAGAAATCTCCCCTACATGTGAGAGAGTGAGTGCGTTAATATTTAACTTTACATTGTGGTTTCGTAAAGTGTATACTATTTATTTATTAGACAACGTGTCATCCATTGTGCGATGCATTATATCTAAAAGAACAGTGCCCCATCAGATGTTATCAGGAAATAGATTATTGAACGACAGAGGAACTTCCGCTACAGAACAAGGATGGGTGTTAAATGAATGGAATACACATATCTCTTGCCTTTACTTATATATGTATTTTGCAAGTTTGTGGCCTTGACCTTTCATAAAACGCGACAGACGCCAAACACCTGACAACACCGAGGTATTTATAGTGTTGAACTCTTGATTTCCCTCTCCATGTACTTGTGACGAAGTCATCTATTCATCGTATAAAGTTTGATTCCAATACATGCTCGTGGTGCAGTCAGAAGCAAAGATTAGATTCTAATTGATGTCAACATTACTTAAGTTCATGTTTAAAGATATCTTTGTTTGCGTTAGCTTAGGCATATTTAGGTGTAGCATACTCACGGTTATTCTTTGTCTCTACTGTGTTGTTGTAAATGTGCTCATTTCAAATGAGTTTCACGCAGCTGACTCATATTATTATATTTGTTTACAATTAATTCAGTCTTTGTTCCTATGATTTGGATGTTTACTGATTCATGATGACTTCAAGCATTAATATACTCTTGTAAAGCCCAATGACTTTAGAACAGTAATGTCAGAACACATCAAACTCTTCCAACATTAACAAACACATTTTAGTTCAAATTTCTGCTGACGGCATTCATCAACTATCGAATCCATTACTATAAATAACCAAAGATAACGTAAGCTTTATTATCTGCAGACAGTTGGTCGTTAAGTCCAAATAGCGGGGAAATATATACGGCCGAAAAAATGAAAAGCATCTAGGGTTACGGAAACAGAATTTCTGTTCATAAACTCAAGTGGCAAGTAGGATTTAATATGCCATGACATCGATAGCCTTTGGCCCTATATGTGTCCCAACTGCAGGAAAAGATGACATAATAAGTCTTCACTTGATTCGTCAATAAACCCTGCAACATTAATACAAATAATAGAACATAACACATTTAATACCAAATTCAGATAAATAGCTGGTGTGGCAATGTGAAATTAGTCATTTTGTCTGCTTATCATGAATAATAATAATAACACATATTGATTTGTACTCTCACTACGACCTTCAATTTACTTATTTTTACCGATTCAAGACAAAATGTAACAAGCAGCATTGAAATATCAATCGCAGAAATGAGAACTTGTCTAAACATTTATTAAAGAAACCATATCCTTCTTGACACGAGAGATAAAGATTATTATGACAGGCGCAGAGCTCAGTAGAAGGAAAGCCAATATAATCAGGAAGAGATTGCCAGTGCAGACGCTGAAATGTTACCGGGGTGCCTTCCGTCTTCACTGAGAATGACATAATCAGAAGATGTAACAGCAATATCACCTAGATCATATTTAGGAGTTGACAGGATATTATCATCCATATGACGTCATAGTTGACGTTATGAAAACCTAAATGATCCTGTTTTAACACCTTAAACGCGAGGTTGCCATGGTAATGCAATAAACAGACAATCCGATGGTTGAGGGGTAATATCAGTCGTCACCCTCTACTCAAGAAATATGGATCGGAGCAAAGGCTGCACAAGCGAATTACTGTCTGAACTTCAGCTCGGTTTTAATGATTTTAGCTCACCTGATCAAAACATGTGGTTTGAGCCATTCATGTAGAACATTGTCTTAGTTAGTACAATATGCCTTTCATTTCACAATATACATGCCCTGCCATATACATATATCATGTCTTTCTAACTACTAATTCGTTACAAAGAGGATCAAGTAAGAAATATAATCACGTGATCGTTATTGACACTTACGTACAGATTTCCAGTTTGCTTCAACTTGGAAATCGACTCTCAATAATCAAGAATGCTGAATCTTTACAGCACAGTGTCATTTGTAAATCAATATTTAAAAGAGATGGTAGGTTATCAGTATGGTGGGCTTTTTAAGACCGTTCCTGTAGATAGTTCATTACTGTTGATAATTCTCTAACGTTTGACTATCGATCGACCTCCAGTTGTGAGAAGAGCACAATGTCAAATGCACAATATAGGCTGCATGATCAATACAGTTTACAAACGAACTGGTGGATCAGTTACCTAAGAAGTTTAATTTTATTTTTACGCTGAGATGAGTTCTTTAGGCGTTCCAGAACCATGTAGTCTTGGGTTTGAATCTCTGACAAACTCATTATCCCTGTAACAGTACATCGGATTGTCTGTTTATTGCATTACCATGGCAACCTCGAGTTTAAGACGTTAAACAAGGATCATTTAGGTGTTCATAACGTCAACAAAGACGTCACATGGATGATAATTTCCTGTCAGCTCCTAAATATAATCTAGGCGATACTGTTGTTACATCTTCTGATTATGTCATTCTCAGTGAAGACGGAAGGCACCCCGGTAACATTTCAGTGTCTGCACTGGCAATCTCTTCGTGGCTTTCCTTTTACTGAGCTCTGCGCCTGTCATAATAATCTTTATCTCTTGCGTCACGAAGGATATGGTTTCTTTAAAAAGTCATTATTTCTGCGATTGATATTTCAATGCTGCTTGTTACATTTTGTCTTGAATCGGTACAAAAAGTAAATTAAAGTTCGCAGTGAGCGTATAAATCAATATGTGTTATTATTGTCTTTCACAATACACAGAAAAAATACTAAATTCACATTTTCACACATTCAGCTGCATAACGTGTATAACGTACTTGCATCAATGTTGCAGGGTTTCTTAACAAAACAATTGAAGAGTTATTATGTCAATGTTTTCCTGCAGCTGGGACACATATAGGACCAAAGGCTACCGATGTCATGGCATATTAAATCTTTTTAATCTTGAGTTTATCAGCACACATTCTGTTTCCGCAACTCCAGATGTCTATGTTTTATTAATTCGGTCATATATATGTCCCTGCTAGTTTGACTTAACGACCAACTGTCCCTGCCCTGCAGATAATACAGCTTATGCTATGTTTGGTTATTCACAGTAATGTCAGCAAACGATTGAATTGAAACATACCTGTTTGTTAAAGTTTGAAATGTTTGATGTGTTATGACTTTACATTTCTAACACCATGCGGCTTTCGTGAATACATTCATGCTTTGAGTCATCATCAATCAGTAAACATCCACATACGAAATGTGCTGATTGAGCAGCTAACGACTGTGATTGACATATTGATAATGCGGACGGAGTCTGTTGACTTTAGATGTTTACTAAAAGAATGTAACTTATGTTACATTTTGGAGTACGCTTTCTTAGTAAAATACAAATACCCATCCGGGATTCCAACCCACAATCTAAAAGTCAAGCATCTAATCACAAGCACACAAAGTCAGACACCTAGCGCGCTCAGCCACCGGGGATTCCACAGTCAGCTGCACACATGTGCGTGGCTCTAGTCTATTGCACACATATTTTTGCACTCTTATTTTAGTAGATAGTCTAACACTTTTTGTGAATATATTGAGGCTTGAAGTCTTTGGGAAACATCTAAACAAACAATAATACACAAAATATGATGCATATACGTCAAAATCCTTTGAAATAAGTACATTAACTGTAAGCGAATAGACAAAAGATGAATCAGATACGTAAAACACATTAGAAATTAGTGCATTTACAACAAATACAGTAATAGAGAAGTTATGCCTAAACATGCTTATGCTACACCTAAATATGCCTGTGCTAAAGCAAACAAAGATATTTTAAAACATGAACGTAAGTATTCTCAACATAAGTTAGAAACTAATCTTTCCTTCTGATTATGTCACAAGCATGTATATTTGACACAAGGTATTCACGATTAAATGACTTCGTCACAAATACATGCAAAGTGAAGTCAACTATTCCAAACTGTAAATACCTTGGTGTCGTCAGGTGTTGGACATTTGTCGAGTATTATGGAGGGTCAAAGTCACAAAATTGCGAAACATATGTGTAAAGGCAAGAGAAATGTATGTGCCATCCATATATCACCCATCCTTGTATTGTAGCTGAAGTCTCTCTGTAGTTTAATATTCGATTTCCTAAAAACATGTGATATGGTACAGTGCTTAAAGGTTCTAACTCAAATAACTTTTATATCTGTTCTCTTGAAAATAACGCATCACACAACGGATGACACTTAATATATAAATGAAATGTGGAAGTCCACAGACAATATCACCATACACTCCAGCCTAGTATCAACGCTTATACGAGGATTTTCTATAAGTCATTGGACCTATGGTGACACCAGGTGTTTGCGAAATGAGAAAAGTATTGACGTTCTTGACAGTCACCTCTGTAGCATGAGAGCATTTCACCCTGTGCTACAACGTTAATGAACAAGCAACCGGACAAACTATTGAAAGTATGTTCGTGCAAAGAAATCGTGTTTTCTTTCTCGCACCATATCCTATTTTGGAATATTAAAGGTACATCAAACAAAACCCATATGAAAAAAATATCCCTTCAAGACGCCCTACGTCGTTTAACTACTGTTTGTGAAAACACTAGCAGAGACTTTTAATAACCTTGAGAAAGGAAAATTTGAAACATGATAGAAAACATTCCTTCAACTTCACGTTATTCATTTCCTCGATACCTTTTCATCCACCCTTCTAACTAAAAGTGCGTGATGCGAACTACGACAACGGTGTTTTTAGATCACTGTCCATACCTTTTAGCCTCTGAGTCAACACCATAGATATAGTTTGTAGAATACTCAAATTTTTTTAAGGTTACATTAGATTTTCTTCATTGCATTCTCCATACAATGCATTTATATATGCCGTCGGTGTGTTTACAACGTGACGTTCAGCTATTTAATACCGTGCATCGAACGGTTTCTTTGATGCCAATTTAACTTGAGCAAAATGTACTTGATGATCAAAACCTTCCGATTCCGAAAGCAGGTCCACTGAAGCCGTGCTCTAATTGTCGTCGTGTTCAATATTGAAATGAATACTTATTTCAAAGGAGTTTGACGTATATGAATCATATTGTGTGTATTATTTTTGTTTTAATGTTTCCCAAAGACTTCAAGCCTCAATATATTCACAAAAAGCCGAATGGTGTTAGAACAGTAATGTGTGAGAATGTGAGTAATGTGAGAACACATCAAACTCTTCAGACATTAAAAAAATCCAGGTATATTTCAATTCAAACGTCTGTTGACAGTATTCACCAACTACCGAATCCACCACTATGCATAGCCAAAGATAACGCAAGCTTTAGAGCAGGGACATTTGGTCGTTAAGTCCAAATAGCAGGGAATTATATATGACTGAATTACTGAAAATCATCTAGAGTTACGGAAACAGAATTTCTGTTCATAAAGTCAAGCGACAAGAAGGATTTATTATGCCATGGCATCGGGAGCCTTTATGTGTGTCCCAACAGCAGGAACAGATGACATAGTAACTCTTCAGTTGATTCGTCCATAAGCCCTGCAACAATGATACAAATAATAAAACATAATACTTTTTATACTTTATTCAGCTAAATAGCTGGTGTGGCAATGTGAAATTCGTCAAATTCTTATTAGGAACAATAATAACACGTATTGATTTGTACTCTTTAATTTACCTTTTAACTGATTCAAAACAAAATGTAATAAGCAACATTGAAATATTAATCGCAGAAATAATGACGTTTTAAAGAAATAATTTCCTTTCGTGACTCGTGAGATAAAGGTTATTATGAAAGCCAATATAACCAGGAAGTGATTGCCAGTGCAGACACTGAAATGTTCCGTCTTCACTGAGAATGACATAATCAGAAGATGTAACAGCAGTATCGCTTAGATTATATTTAGGAGTTGACAGGATATTATCATCCATATAACGTCTTAGTTGATGTTATGAACACCTAAACGATCCTGTTTTAACACCTTAAACTCGAGGTTGCCATGGTAATGCAATAAACAGACAATCCGATTGGGGGGGGGGGGGGGGGAGGGGGAGGGGAGGGGGACTGTTTGAACTTAAGCTCGGTTTTAATGGTGTAGCTCACCTGATCAAACGCACAAGTTAGAAAGACGTGGTTTGAGCCATTCATGTAGAACATTGTCTCAGTTAGCACAATATGCCTTCCATTTCACAATAAAGTCATAACGTCTTTCAATTAGGAATGATGAATCTCTACAGCACAGCGTCCTTTGTATATCAATATTTAAGAGAGATGGTTAGTCATGAGTATGGTGATCGTTCCTGTAGATAGTACATTACTGTTCATAATTCTCTAATGTCTGGCTATCGGTCGACCTTCAGTTCTAACGACAGCACAATGTCAAATGCACACTATAGGCTGCATGATCAATACGGGTGGATCAGTTACCTAAGAAGATCGATTCTGTCCTGAGGTGAGTTCTTTATTCGGTCCAGAACCGTGTAGTCTTGGGTTTGAATCTCTGACAAATTCATCAGCCCTGTAAAAGCAGTAAACGCGAAATAAGATCTGACAGATGATGTCAACGTTTGATAAACGCTGTTCAACGTTTCGATGTTTTTTATGCATGTATAAAATGAAAATATACATTTACAGTAAGTGACACTGGTCCATCTCGCTTCATTGTAGCTACAAACTATTGCACGATTAGACGATTAATATGTCCATTTCATTTCACTTCAACAGCTGGATTCAACAAATTCGGTTTGTCACGACCGATCAATTTTTCTCGTCCACATAACGAAAAGGTACGATGTGCTTTGCTCCAGCATAAAACTGGCGTACGGCTGAGGTTAAGCCATTTAGATTATTTGACCTTTTATTGGCACTCATTTGTTGTACGTAGCAGGCATCAATGAAACAGGTTTCGCAGGGCCTTCGTCACTTTCATCTGAAGGGTTCTGTCGTTATGTTGTCGTTAGTGGTATAATTGAAATTGAACTTATTTGCTTCCTTGTCATTTTGAGTTGACCCACAAAGGCCGTTTGTTCTGATCCTATCCTAAATAGCGCCACCTTTCAATGATGACAAGTGTCTTTCATCTGTCCATTATTGCTTTCGTGCCTATTTAACCGCCTGTTCAAGAACCTACTAATCATATGTTCTGAGAAAAGTGGTTTGTGATATAGTTGTTTTGTGTAGACATCAAGATCAATGTACATACATACTGGTGCAGGGTGGTTAGTGATTCCTTTGCTTCCATCAAGATAAGTACAATAATGAGATTTGATTTCCAGAGGCTTACTAGATGTAACCTGGATTAATATTGTTTCAATATTACTAGTAATCCAAGATAGATACCATAGGTCGGAGATGGCACGCATACTGTGTAATTGTGACGGGTGGCGTCCCTTAGTTGTCACAAGATCCGTTGGAAGCGAGATGGACCAGTGTCACTTACTGTAAATGTATGTTTTCATTTAATGCATACACAAGGAACACCTAAACTTTGCACATTGTTTATTAGTCGTTGACACCACGTGTCACATCTTATTTCACAGTTACTGTTTTTACGGGGAAAATAAATAAATCAGAAATTCAAACCCAAGACTACATGCTTCTGGCACGCCTAGAGAGCACATCTCAGAACATAATCGAATTTCTTTATTAACTGACCC
Organism: Haliotis asinina; assembly: GCF_037392515.1. Taxonomy (NCBI): domain Eukaryota; kingdom Metazoa; phylum Mollusca; class Gastropoda; order Lepetellida; family Haliotidae; genus Haliotis; species Haliotis asinina. Next base: position 66,383,203 of record NC_090284.1, on the reverse strand, counting down.
ACCCGTTCTTGGGTTATCTGTATTGATAATGCAGTCTATATTGTGCATTTGACACTGTGTTCTTGTTAGAACTGGAGGTTGATCGATAGCCAGACGTTAGAGAATTATCAACAGTAAAAAATCTCACTATACTGATGACTTACCATCTCTTAAATATTGATATACAAATGACACACTTGCAGAGATCCGTCATTCCTGATTTTTGAGAGTCAGTTTCCAAGTCGAAGCAAACTGGAAATCTGTACTTGTCAATAACGATCACGTTTCGTTTTCTTCCTTCGTCCTATTTGCACCGAATTAGCAATTAAAAAGGCATGATGACCATATTGTGAAATTGAAGGTATATTGTACTAACTAAGACAATGTTCTACATGAATGGCTCAGAACACATCTTTCTCACCTGTGGGTTTGATCAGGTGAGCTAAAATCATTAAAACCGAGCTGAAGTTCAAACAGCAATTCGCTTGTGCAGCCTTTGCTCCGATCCATATTTCTTAAGTAGAGGGTGACGACTGATATTACCCCTCAACCATCGGATTGTCTGTTTATTGCATTACCATGGCAACCTCGCGTTAAGGTGTTAAAACAGGATCATTTAGGTTTTCATAACGTCAACTATGACGTCATATGGATGATAATATCCTGTCAACTCCTAAATATAATCTAAGCGATACTGTTGTTACATCTTCTGATTATGTCATTCTCAGTGAAGACGGAAGACACCCCGGTAACATTTCAGCGTCTGCACTGGCAATCTCTTCGTGATTATTTTGGCTTTCCTTCTACTGAGCTCTGCGCTTGTCATAATAATCTTTATCTCTCGCGTCACGACGGATATGGTTTCTTTAAAAAAATGTTCAGACAAGTTCTCAATCCTGAGATACATATTTCCATATTGCTTGCTACATTTTGTCTTGAATCGGTAAAGAAAGTAAATTAAAGATCGTAGTGAGAGTACAAATCAATATGTGTTGTTATTATTTACAATAAGCAGAAAAAATACTAATTGCATATTTTGACACATTCACCTGCAAAAGGCATAAAAAGCATTGTATTCTATTATTTGTATCAGTGTTGCAGGAATTATTGACGAATCAACAGAGGAGTTAATATTGTGTCACATTTCCTGCTGTTGGGACACACATAGGACCAAAGGCTACCGTTGTCGTGGCATATTAAATCATTTTTGTTACTAGAGTTTATCAGCACATATTTTGTTTCCGTAACTCCTGATGGTATTTAATTTTTCATTAATATATATTTCCCTGCTATTTTGACTTAATGACCAAATGTCCTTGCTCTGAAGATAATAAAGATACCTTATCTTTGGTTATCCATTGTGATGTCAGCAAAAGGTTGAATTGAAATATATCTGTTTATTAACGTTTGGTGGGTTTTGAGTTCTGACAAGATGTGGCTTTTCGTGAATATGTTGATGCTTGGAGTCATCATGAATCAGTAAACATCCCAATGCAAAATAATACTCAAACTATGATTCATATACGTCAAAATCCTTTGAAATGTGTACATTAATTGTAAACGAATAGACAAAATATCAATCAGATATGTAAAACTCATTAGAAATGAGTACAATTACCAGAAATACACTAGAACAATAAAGAAATAGAGAATTTATGCCTAAACATGCTTATGCTACACCTAAATATGCCTGTGCTAAAGCAAGCAAAGATATCTTTAACCATGAACGTAAGAATTCTCGACATAAGTTAGAAACTAATCTTTCCTTCTGATTATATCATTAGCATGTATATTTGACACAAGGTATTCACGATTAAATGACTTCGTCACAAATACATGCAAAGTGAAGTCAACTGTTCCAAACTGTAAATACCTTGGTGTCGTCAGGTGTTGGACATTTGTCGAATATTATGGAGGGTCAAAGTCACAAAATTGCGAAACATATATGTAAAGGCAAGAGAAATGAATGTGCCATCCACATATCACCCATCCTTGTATTGTAGCTGAAGTCTCTCTGTAGTTTAATATTCGATTTCCTAAAAACATGTGATATGGTACAGTGCTTAAAGGTTCTAACTCAAATAACTTTTATATCTGTTCTTTTGAAAATAATGCATCACACAATGGATGACACTTAATATATAAATGAAATGTGGAAGGCCACAGACAATATCACCATACACTCCAGCCTAATATCACCGATATACAAGGATTTTCTATAAGTCATAGGACCACCAGTGACACCAGGTGTTTGTAAAATGAGAACAGTATTGACATTCTTTACAGTTACCTCTGTAGCATGAGAGCATTTCACCCTGTGCTACAACGTTAATGAACAAGCAACTAGACACAATCTGTTCGTGCAAAGAAATCACGTTTTCTTTCTCGCACCATATCATTTTGTAAATTTTGGAATATTAAAGGCACATCAAACAAATCCATATGAAAAATGTTCCTTCAAGACGCCCTAGATCTTTTAACTGTTGTTTGTGAAAACACTAGCTAGCAGAGACTTTTAATAACCTTGAAATAGGAAAATTTGAAACATGGTAGAAAACATTCCTTCAACTTCACGTTATTCATTTCCTCGATATCTTTTCATCCACCCTTCTAACTAAAAGTGCGTGATGCAAATTACGACAACGATGTTTTGAGGTGATACCTTTTAGTGCCTGCGTCAACACCATAGATATAGTTTGAAGAATAACATAAATCTTTTGAAGGTTAGATTTTCTTCATGATATTTTCTATACGATTTATTTAAATATGTCGTTGGTGTGTTTACAACGTGACGTTCAGCTATTTAATACTGTGCATCGAACTGTTTCTTTGATGCCAATTTAACTTGAGCAAAATGTACTTGATGATCAAAACCTTCCGATTCCGAAAACACGTCCACTGAAGCCGTGCTCTAATCCGGTCGCGTTGAATATTGAACTGTAAGGGACATGGCTCGATTGTATCTGCAGGAACCATCAAAGACTGAAATAGCTTCGTGAACCACAAGAGGGAGGCCGTGGTTCTTTCTGTATGAGCTACGAAAGGATGGTTGTGGGTGTATCTGTATGAACACGTGGAGGTTGGTTGTGGGTGTATCTGTATGAACACGTGGAGGTTGGTTGTGGGTGTACCTGTATCGGCTGGTGCCAATGTCCCAAAATAGTATTCACCAATGACCAGTTTGGATCGTTGTTACACAGTTGCGTTAAACCAAGACTCAACTTTGTCATGCTTCCTATCCTCGATACGGTGCTCAGTCACTGGACAGTCTCGTTCGTCTTGGTGACACCTGGTTTCTAACCTGCAAACCTTTGGTCTCAGGTTTGGCGGTTTTATCCACTAAGCTACTTAGGATCGCTGTGAAGAAGGAGATCGTTTGTCTGTATGAACCATGTGTTCCTCACAAGACGGGTACAGGTTTTTGTGAAAATCGGCCAGGTTACGGCCATGTGATGTCAGCGCACTCGCTATACCATTTACCACTTGGAGATCTATTATACCGATCGTTATTTATTATTTTATGAGATATTTGACACAAGAACGGTTGATAGGTTGGAGAAGCCATTCTTATTCGGGTTTACAAGAGATTGGCATGGTCACAATCTCTTGTAAACCGTCACTGTCTTGCTTTCTCCTGCATATATAACAACAGGCGACACCAGAATATCTTTCACAAATTGTGTCCTTCGGGGGTCAAACCATTGTCTCATCAGTTTCAAATAGGCCATTTTTATTTCATTATCTACATATAGACAAGCAACTAGAACATTCACATAATACGAATGCATATGCTGTATGCTTGAGACAATATTAGTAATGTAATCTAATCTCTATGTAAATGATGTGAGCTTAAAGGCTCAAACTAAAATATATACTGTACCTGTTGCTTTGAATGTAATGCATCTCACAATTGATACAACACTTGTTTTAATATATAAATGAAATGTAAAAGGCCAGAGACAATATCACCATACACTCCAGCCTAATATCAACACATATACAGGGATTTTCTGTAAGTCTTTGGACCAGTGGTGACACCAGGTGTTTGAGAAATGAGAAAGGTATTGACATTCCTCACAGTCACCTTTGCAGCATGAGAGCATTTCAACCTGTGCTACAACGTTAATAAACCAGCAACCAGACACACTATTCACAATCTGCTCGTGCAAAGAAATCGCGTGTTCTTTCTCGCATCATATCATTTTATAAGTCTTTAAATATTAAAGGTACATCAAACAAAACCCATATGAAAAATATCCTTTCAAGACGCCCCAGGTCTTTTAGCTGTTGTTTGTGAAAACAGTAGCAGACGCTTTTGTATAACCTTGAAAAAGGAAAATTTGAAACACGGTGGAAAACATTCTTTCAGTCTCACGTTATTCATTTCCTCGATATCTTTTCATCCGCCCTTCTAACTAAACGTGCGTGATGCAAATTACGACAACGGTGTTTTTAGGTCCTTGTCCATACCTTTTAGCGCCTGCGTCAACACCATAGATATAGTTTGTAGAATAATCAAAATTTTTTAAGTTTAGATTAGATTTTCTTCATTGCATTCTCCATACAATGCATTTATGTATGCCGTTGGTGTGTTTACAACTTGATGTATAGCTATTAATACTGTGCATCGAACGGTTTCTTTAACTTGAGCAAAATGTACTTGATGATCAAAACCTTCCGATCCAGAAACCATGTACACTGAAGCCGTGCTCTAATTGCCGTCGTGTTGAATATTGAACTGTAAGGTACGTGGCTCGGTTGTATGTACAGGAATCATTAGAGACTGAAATAATTTCGTGAACCACAAGGGGCAGGCTCTGGTTCTCTCTTTATGAGCTACAAAAGGTTGGTTGTGGGTGTATCTGTATGAACACGTGGAGGTTGGTTGTGGATGTATCTGTATTGGCTGGTGCCATTGTTCAAAACTAGTCTTCACCAGTGCCCAGTTTGAATCATATTTATACAGCTAACCAACGGACCGGTTTCTGTGTTAAAGCAAGATTCATCTCTTTCATGGTTCCTATGGTAACATATTAGAACTCACATATTTACCAAATGTCCACGTATGATGGAACAGGTCTAACAACACTTAACACTGTTCCATTCTTTAGAGGCGGTAGTCACACTCACTGATCAAGCATGTCATGGTGTCATATAGCTGGAGTAGAGTGCGACTTGATAAAACAAAATGCCCTACTCGTAAGTTTAACTTAGGGGAATATACAACGTGCCAATTCCCAAGTACAAAGTGGTCACAGAAGTCATATTCGATGTCACAAGACTCTTTGGCGGTTTAAAGGTCTGATGTGATGTCCGTGACAGCTTTCAGTTGTTTCTGTGTTTCTGTTTCTGTGTCATCCACGACCAATTTTCTTTTGCTCATATAGACACATCTTCGTCCAACCTCCAATAGTATATACATATCCACCCAGAGCCATCCTTCACGTATTTATACAGATGCACCGACAACCAATCTCCACGTGTGCATAGTTACACCCACAACCAGCCTTCATGTGTTTTTACACATGCATCCATAATCAACATCCAGGTACTTATACAGCTATATTCACATCCACGTGTTCATACAGATTCACCCACAACGAACCTTCACGTGTTCATACAGATGCATCGACAACCAACCTCCACGTGTGCATACAGATACACACACAACCAAACTTCACATGTTTATACAGATGCATCGACAGCCAACCATTTTTATGTGTTTATACAAATGCACCCACAATCAATATCCACGTATTTATACAGATACACCCACAACCAGCATTTACGTGTGTATACAGATGCATCGACAATCAACTTCCACGTGTACATACAGACACACCCACATCCAACCTTCACGTGTTCATACAAATGCACCCACAATAAACACCACGTGTTTATACATATACACCAAGAACCACGTGTTCATACAGATACACCCACAACAAACCATTAGTGGCTGAGACAGAAAGGGCCAAGGCTTTGTGCTTCACGAAGTTATTTCAGTTTTTAATGCTTCCTGCAGACACATCCCTTGCAGTTCAATATTCAACACGACGGCAATTAGGACCCGGCGACAGTGCAGGTGTTTTCGGGATCGGAAGGTTTTGATCACCAAGTACATTTTGCTCAAATTAAATGGAAATCAAAGAAACCGTTCGATACACTGTATTAATAGCTGAACGTCACGTTGTAAACACAACGCCACGCATAAATACATCGTATGGAGAATGAACGACATGTTTTAAACACAACAGCGACATACGTAAATAAATCTTAATGTCATCAAGACATTCTAACCTTCAACAGATTTCGATTATTCTACAAACTATATCTATGACGTTGACACAAACACTGAAAGGTATGCACAATGACCTAAAACGCCGTTGACGTCATTTGCAGCACGCACTTTAGAAGGGCGAATGAAAAGATTTCGAGGAAATGAATAGCGTTAGGTTGAAGGAATGTGTTCCACCGTGTTTCAAATTATCCTTTTTCAAGGTTATTGAAAGCTCTGCTAGTGTTTTCACAAACAACAGTTAAAAGACCTAGGGCGTCTTGAAGGGATATTTTTCATATGGATTTTGTTTGATGTGCCTTTAATATTCCAAGATTTACAAAATGATATGATGTCAGAAAGAAAACACGATTTCTTTGCAGAGCTGCTTGTTCATTAAATTCTCTCACACTACAGAGGTGACTGTCAAGAACGTCAATGCCTTGCTTATTTGGTTCAATGACTTACAGAAAATCCCTGTATATGTGTTGATATTAGTTTCAGTGGCTTTTTTAAAAAACACAGTGCGTCATCCATTGTGCTATGCATTATATTTAAAAGAACTGATATAATATATATTTGAGTTTGAGCATTTAAGAATTGTCCCATATCAGATGTTTCTAGGAAATAGATTGTTGAACGACAGAGAAACTTCAGCTACAGTACAATGGGTGTTATATGGATGGCACATATATTTCTCTTGCCTTTACTCATATGTATTGTGCAAGTTTGTAACCTTGACTTTCCACAAACGTCGACAGACGCCCAGCCCCTGACGAAACAAAGGTATTTAGAGTTCCCTTTGCATGTAATTTTTAAGACGTCATCTATTCGTGAATACCGTCTGTCAAATATCATTCAAATACATGCTTGTGGTATAGCCAGAAGGAATATGCCGAGATTACTTACCTTTATGTTTAAAGATATCTTTGTTTACGTAGGCATCGGCATGCTTTACCGCAAATTCTTTAGTTTCATACTGAAAACTTGGGTTCCAAAGGGTACGGGCGTGTTTTCGCGATGTCTGCAGGTGAGATGAAGTACTAGCCATCTTTAACAGGATGATTCAACGTGTGCACGGTGTGAACGCATCTACAGACTGTATCTGTAAAAGGTAGAATATGTACTTTAAACCAATATCATCATTTATCTACAAAAGTGATCTAATATCATCATTTATCTACAAAGTATAGTACTTTTCCATGATGTACAAGTACCTACCTACTCACAAACCAAGCTTGAATTCAAGATACAACAATGGAGAACTCGATCAGCAAGAACAATGTATGTGAAACAATAAACAAGGATGACCACATGGACAGTGGAGAAATATACACCATCCAGCCATGTGATGAGATTGACAAGTCAATCTACTTGGAAATAAAAGCTAAACTTGGATCTAAGGACAAGACAAGCTTTACTGATTGCATTCAAGACATATACAAGCACAACATAAAAGAAATAAATGATGTAAGAGAGAGCGTGTATGTGTGTAATCCGGCTGATCTACTTGTGAGAAGAAAATACACTCAAAAAACAAGAGGGCCGGCAAGTGTGTTCAAGATGTGTTCTACCAGTATCACTACATCGAAGGTACTACCCCTGAACATGTTCTGCAAACTAAGGTGCTAAGCAGAGCAAATGTACAGCATCTATCTATGTCGACACCAGGTACGCCATCAACAGCCAACAACGTCACCAACGTCAATACAGCAGTCGAGGTCAACAGCACATCTTTATCATCGACTACTGCCTTTGATCAGACTGCAGGTGAGACAAACGACTCAGCTGGTTCCATACTTAGTAATCTGGAATCTGATACAGACTGTGTCTCAAGGACAAAGTAAGTTGGAAGAAAAGCTCAAATGTATGTGTATGGAAATAAGATTTTCTGATCACATTAGAGAAATTAAATGAAACTATTCAGGAAAAGGATAAATCTATAAAAGACCTACACTCTAAGCTCAGTGATTCTTAAGGTAGAAGGTCGGAACTGAAACTATATGCTCAAGAAAATAAATCAAATGGTGATCACATACACCAAGAAAATGAACTATTAAAGACAAATTATTCTGTCTATGCCAACTTAAAGACAACAGATGCAAAACTGTCAAGCCTGTCTAGCCAAATAAAGAATTGTATCTGGAAAGGAAAAGGCAGATCTCCTAACAGTGAATACACCATGAACAAGGACTCAACAGTAACGACGCCAGCCACAGAGCAGACTCAAATAAAGGAGGAACAACCATCGCATCTAGAGAAGGACAAAACTACTACGCCTAACAATGAACCCCGTCATATTCCAGTCATATCAAGCCAGATCAGTGACAACAGTGTGCAGCCATTCCAGTCATATCAAGCCAGATCAATGACAACGGTGTGCAGCCACTACAGGACAACAGCAACACCATAAGTTTTGTGTACGACAACTGCGACGTGCCCTCCCCTCAATGGATCTAGGACAAACAGACAACATAGATTCCTGGAATCACGCTGAACGTCAACCACCATGCAAACGGCACACCAGCAGCGCAGACAAGAGCGCTCACAAGGTAAAACACAATACTACAGATCCTATCAGGTCACTCTCTAAACAATATCGTGTTCTGCAAGGTGTTCCCAAAGTCAAAACTTAACGCCTTGTGTTGTATAACGTAAGTGCTGATGAATCGTTTGATTCAGTAAAGGAACTCATTTATGAATATACGAGTTAGCAAAATGTGCGTGTGACCTTTGTCAGACTGGTAAAGAAAAATGTTCGTTTCAGCTATCAAGATACCTACATTGTACAAGTAAATCTCGATCTTGACGATTATGAGGACTATGTTTCTTGTCATATAAATTTTGGGGCACCTGGAATACGCTTGAGAGACTTTGTTCCTAAAAAGAGGTCATACAATCACATAAATGAACCGTACAGTAACAACTATTAATGTTCTGATGGGCAAGACCACTATCAGATTTATTAGAATACCATTATTCCACGCTGTCATCATAATGACCCTCTCTCTGTTAACATGGAATGTACGTGGACTACTTCGTGGACTTGTCTTTCTCACGTGGATCGCACGGCACGGTGTTAGTTAACTCAAACACCGCATGGAAAGCGGTGGGTATTATGGTCAATTCTGATTGTGATGTTTATGTCATTGCTTGTCGTCTGCCAGCAACGAATGTTTTGCATGCAACTTATTGTAGTGCTCTCAGTGAACTGTTACATTTGTATGACTATCTATCTGAAAAAGGTTCAACCATTATTCTTGCTGATCTAAACTCTGACATATGTAAGGCTATCTTATCACACAGGGACAAAACGTTAAAGTGTGCCTTGTCAGATAGAAACTTCATAAATGCTCTCAAACGTATGCCCACATAAATATACTTCTACGTCAAGTATATACGTTCCAAAGTATGATTGACTAAGCTCCAGTGCTATGATAGACAAAACGTGCCCATTTACTGTCTCAGCAAAGGTACGTCACATGAATGCTCCCTATGGCACTCCAAAATGGAAATTAGCCAACGAAAGTGACATTAAATCTTACCAAAGACTATTCGAGGAGGCTATGTATTCTCAGAATTTTTCTCATCCAAATTTTAACCAGCCAGACAGCATAGGCTACTACAACGATATGATAAGCTCTGCTCTACTGAATGCTTCCTTAAATTCCATATCTCACAGTAACTACAGGCTATATCTAAAGCCGTTTTGGAATGCTAATTGCCCAAATGATGCTCATTATCATATATGAGTAGCCAGGCGTGCATTGGTCAAACCTCGGGAACATGACTGTGAACAGCGTTTGACCTATAAAGATCAGAAAAGAAAATGTCGATGTCTGTTTCGGAAATGAAAAAGATCTCACTTAAAAAGGAATGTTAAAAGAAATTGAATTATATGCTGAATTGGACGTAAACACCTTCTGCAAAACTGTCTAAAAACAAAGAGCAGTAGTTACAAATGTATCTACACTTGCGAGAGCGGCTTAACGCCCTCAGAAGTATGCAGAATATGGGGCAAATATTATGCTGATCTTGCTCAACCACATGAATCAGGAACATTTGATGATGACTTCAAGAAAGCACATATCTCAGCTAGTCCAGGAAACTGACAATAGCAGCACTGACGATTACGATGAAGAACTAGAAAGAGACTTTCCATTTGATGAAACAAAGAATGCTATTGAAGCTCTTAGCAAAAACAAATCCCCGGGACAAAACTACAAGCGAGCATATAGTTTGTGCACATTCATTTATGCAAACTATTCAGTCATGTCATTAAATCTCAGCATGTCCCAAACTAATATAGAATTGGAATGGTATTAACAATATACAAAGGCAAAAATGATAAAAACGACCCTAGAAAGTACAGGTGTATTACACTAACATCTTGCCTTGGTAAACTATTTGAAAAGCCCTTGCTCAAACGAATTGAAAATAAACTGCTCAAATCAAATCCGGACTTTCCTGATAATCTACAATTTGGATTTTGAAAAGAGCACCGTGCTATTATGTCTGTGCTTACTCTCATGGAGAGTATACAATACTTTAACCGCAGAGATGCCCCTGTCTTCACAACATTCCTGGACAATTCAAAAGCTTTCGACAGAATTTGTCACGATGGTTTACTCTATAAGCTTCATGAACTTGATATTAGAGGAAATACTCCCCTTGGTGTTTGAGCATCTTTATTAATGACCTAATTGCATCATTAAGAGAAGATAATTGTGGTATCCGTGTTTGTGGCATGGATGTTCCATCTATCTTGCTTGCTGACGATACTACAATGGTAAGCAGATCCCCTAATGATCTACAGGCTTCACTCGGCATTGCCTACTCATACGCTTCTAAATGGCGTCCAACACATAACCCATCAAGTGCCATCATCGTTTTTGGCACAACAAAGAACTATGATCTAAACTTCCACTGGAGCCTTGGTACCACACCCCTTGGTAATCCCCTTGTCAGAATCTACCATGTATGGGGTGTACTCTTTGCAAGTTACCTCTCAACAAAAACTAGAAGTGAAACGTTCTGTCAGAAAACAAGACAAAATGTAAACTCACTCAGGTATATTGGACTGAACGATTCTAGCCTACACCCAATCACTTGTGTTAAGATATGGCTCAGGATGATCCTTAAAACTTATCTCTATGGCTGTGAAGTACTACCAAACATTAAAGGCCAACAAACTGACACCTTTGAACAAACACAAAGGTACTTTGCTCGCCTTGCGCAAGGTCTTGATAAGAGGTCATCATCAATATCTACCACTGCAAACGTAGGATTATGGTCACTTATTGGCTATATCGATAAATGTAAACTACCATTGTTTGGGAGACTATGTAACACTGAGTGTAACAACTTTGCAAAACACATCTTCTGTGCTGTTATTACTCCAATAAACTCTAACAACATCTGTGGTGATCTCCTATCAGTATCTGAAATGTATAACCTAAAGACATATATTGATAAATATATTGTTCAAGGCATATTTCCTAAAAACCCTGTATGGAGACGAATTGTGAATACTACTCTACATAGTTATGAAGAACAATTATGGCGATCACAAACCTTCTATCGCTCAAAAAATGTCATTTTACGCAACAATTCATACCACACTCTCTTATCATACTCGCTGGCAACTAACATATAAACATCCTTATTACAAATTTTCCTTTCAATTTTGTGTCAAAGCATCATCCAGAGGGATAATATCAAACGTGTGTTCTCTTTGTAACAAACACATATTTGACTATGACATATACTCCTCCACTGTGAAAATCTAATACAACAGCGACATGATTTCTTTGCATGCTTAATTGATACACTTAACGTTGAATCTTATGTAATGTAAGATGAACAAGATTGTTGTCATTTCTCTTTCGAGCGGAAACGACTTTTCTAACTGTATAGATTCAACACTATGAGAAAACATTTTGTTACGCTTTTCTGTGTATGTATGTGACTTGAAACCTCAGCATGTGAACTGTTACACAGAATGATTCTCTTTATGTCATGTACATATGTCTGTAAACATCCAATTGTTAATATTCATGTGGATGTTGTAATAATATGATGTTTCTTCTTTGTAATCTTCGGTAACTACTGGAGGAAATAAAGACTCTCTCTCTCTCTTTCTCTCTCTCTCTCTCTCTCTCATATTGTGAATAATACACCCACAAGCAATAATAACACACATTGATTTGTACTCTCACTAGGACCCTTTAGTTACTTTATGGACTACTTCAAAAAATAAAATGTAACAAGCAATATTGAAATATGTATAGCAGAAATGAGAGCTTGTCTAAACATTTTTAAAGAAACAATATCTTTCGTGACGCGAGAGATAAAGATTAGTATGACAGGCGCAGAGCTCAGTGGAAGGAAAGCCAATATAATCAGGAAGAGATTGCCAGTGCAGACACTGAAATGTTACCGGGGTGCCTTCCGTCTTCACTGAGAATGACATAATCAGAAGATGTAACAGCAATATCATCTAGATTATATTTAGGAGTTGACAGGATATTATCATCCATATGACGTCATAGTTGACGTTATGAAAACCTAAATGATCCTGTTTTAACACCTTAAACGCGAGGTTGCCATGGTAATGCAATAAACAGACAATCCGATGTTTGAGAGGTAATATCAGTCGTCACCCTTTACTCAAGAAATATGGATCGGAGCAAAGGCTGCACAAGTGAATTGCTGTTTGAACTTCAGTTCGGTTTTAATGATTTTAGCTCACCTAATCACATCCACAGGTTGAAAAGATATGGTTTCGACCGTTCACGTAGCACATAGCCTCAGTTAGTACAATAAGCCTTCAATTTCACAATATACGTCATCATGCCTTTCTAAATGCTTATTCGCTACAAATAGGATCAAGGAAAAAAAACGATGCATGATCGTTCCCTACAATGAAGTACAGATTTCCAGTATGTTTCAAGTTGGAAATGGACTCAGGAATGATGAATCTCTACAACACAGTGTCATTTGTATATCAATATTTAAGAGTGATAGAAAGCCATCAGTATGGTGTCCTCCTTAAACTGTTCCTGTAGATATTATATTACTGTTGTGAATTCTCTATTGTCTCTATTCTCTATTCTCTATTGTCTGGCTATAGATATATCTCCAGTTTCACATAGAACACAATATTAAATGTTAAGCTTTTGATTTACAATTGTGACGTTCTGACAGTTGAATTGGTTACGCTGCAGTGAAATCACCCAAAGCATGCATATTTCATTAGGCATGACCACTAGAATAAAGAAGGAACATCATGAATGCCTCAGTCATCATCAACTTAACAAGTTTTTAAATGATTCATGATCTCCTTGGTATTTTGGTGTAAACAAACTGGTGTGTTTTGTGTTGCCTCTGTACAAGTTTTAATGGTAGCCTTCCTCAGTCACGTTGTAACACGTGTATGCAAGGACTCATACAGAACAGGGTAATTAGGCTATTGACCTTTACTGCGAGTAGCCATGAATGGAAGAGTGTATTTTCATTGTAACGGGACAATCGAACGCTGTATTGATATGTTCAAGCAACATCTGAAAACAAATCAGTGTCAGATTTTTTGTGCTACTTCTGTCATACTCGCGCCACCTACTGCACAAGAATGGTATTTTTTGAAAAGTCAAAGCCAACCCTATAATGCAATCTTTAAATTGCATCTGTAACAAGAGTATGGTGTAGGTATATCAATGTGGATAGAACTTGAGGCACGGGCGAAAATGGTGGTGAAGTATGTATATACGTTGAGAGTGTGTATTTTCTGTATATTTTGTTATTAATTAAGTAATAATTATTATTGGGTCACAATGTTTAGTGTTTTGAATATTAAATATGACGGGTCGCATTTCGTTTAATAGATGGTCAGCACTTTTAGGAATCTGTTTTTCCGGAAATCATCTGCTCTTAGTTTTCTGTGTGTTTACTTCCGGGAGACTTATTCGATGGCTGTCTACAGTGTTGGCGATGATAGTAAGTGCCCGAACTTTCGAGAAATGACTGAGTATATATATAAAGGCTGGTTGCCGTGTTGAGGGCGACACACATTCACTTAACTGCAGGATATACATCACTGTCAACGTTTGATCATCAAAACCCGTCAACGCCTGAATCTACATTCTCTGCTGTCAGACCGATCGCTGTGTTTACATTCTGCATAGTTGATTATCTCTCGTACTGAGACTTTGGTGAGTTTGCTTTATTATATCTTGTGACCCATTGCCTTAGATTTTGTCACACTTGTATTGAATTTGTAATCAGCATTGTGACTACTGACTTGTGACTTTGTATACCTTGCTCTCGTTGCATAATAATACAGAATTTGAACGTTTACGACTTGTCTTTGTTCTGTTTTGCAGGTTCACAGGGGATTTCTTACATAGTTTGTCACGGTAAATTCTTAACCATAACAATGTATAGTGAAGGTTGTTTCACACCAGGCATAAACTGGCAAAATAATGTGGGTAAAAATTCGATAATAGGCCTGCAGGTTGACCAGTGGTTGACAGAATGAGCACAACAGTGGTCATGTATTCATCCAGGCACGTGCAGTTGTGACCGTTCCTCCAGGCACATGTAGCAGTCATCTTATTTAAGACATCTTTGTCATACCGTTCTCTTATAATTTAATTCAATTAAATTCCATTGTGTAGAGGACCTTTACTTGTGTCCTTATCCACCCCACGTGACAGAGGTCAGTGTTGACAGGTCCAACATTTGTGATCAATACAGACAGACTATTAATCAAACCCGCTGGCCCCGTCGGACTTCATAATCCACAGAAAAAAAACTTCAGAACTGGGTCCCGGCCACGTACCGTTCATAACGTTACGACCTTCAGTATGTATATTAGCATACCATTGACTTACGAATGACGTAGTGCTAGTGCTTTCTTGATAAACTCCGTGATATATCTTGATGACATTGTGTTCAAGTAACTGAACAGTTATTTCTGCTCCACAGATATTATAATTTTCTAATGCAGTGTTTCAATCAAACAGAAATAAAACGATCATTGAAAGATGCGGAGAATAAACATACCGCTGTGTCGTCCAACACATTCAACCAAACTCTTGTTTTGATTTCTCTGGCAAAATACATGTAGTTTACCACATACCACAGGTATAACACCGTGCACTCGGACGAAGCAGTTTCCACTGGGATTTTTATTTGGAGACAAACATTGTTGATAATTGTATTCATTTTTTGCAGCTCTGTGTAGTATTTGGTCTGTTGTGATTTCCTTATTTCTGTCTCGGCAACTATTTTTATAAACCACATTTCCATCAACAAACCCATCCTTTGTAAATAATATGATGCTCATCAAACAGGAATACCAACCACTGTCACGCACATTCCCTAATGCGACTACTGTCAGCACAGGTATAATCTATATTGTATCGACCTGTATGAGCAGAGAAGAACAAGCTGCAAATAGAAGCGACAAAACCGTTACCACATCCATTAAAAATCTCCGCTATAACGACCACTGAAGACGTTAATACAACCACGAAACACATTTAAATCATGCCAGTTTTTAATAAGGACACTTTTAATTAAGTATGACGTTTTTTCTCTTTTCGGTTTTTAAAGTGTGACTTTCACATGGCATTGGATGTTAGCGTGACTTCAATGTCGTGTTTCTTGCGCGGTACAAATAATGATACATTTCTTTGCTTCCTTGTCTAATGTCATCATGTATGCCCTTTCTATGCAAACAGGAACCCAAGTAACATTCTGTTGAGATGCCAATATACTTTTATCAGCATACATTTCACAGAGTCATGTGGCTCTCGTTTGACATCGATATCCCTTCGTTCAGAGTAATCGTCTTTGCTATACAGCTTTCTTTTAGATATCATATATTTCCGAGATTTGTAAATATCAAGTACGAGAAAGTGCAAGTCACTAAGGGGTATCAACAATCTTGGAAAATCCCAAGAACTCCATCTATTTAATAATAAATAATAATAGTTCACTTATATAGCGCCTAGTATCCATCTGACTAGTTGCTCACTGGACGCTGTAATCAGAATTTAATTATTTGCAAGTGTGCGTTCATTGTTGCTATAACATAAGTTATGAAATATATAAAGCACATGTTAACTACAATCTAGTTCAGCCTTCAAATCATTAAATTCCAATGTGTGTAAAGGTTAGATTAAATGTTTCGAATGACGAGGCATGTATTTCGGACTGTATTTCCATGTATTAAGGACTCCGTGGGATGAAAGTTTAACATAAAGTTAATGATGGATGTGATTCTTTGTTATTAACGTCAGCCTGATAACGCAGAAAATCATTCATTTTGCCATTTCAGATAGTTAGACCCGTTTTGGAATGCAAATCTGAATTTATCATTTGTATGTGATGACAAGTTAATGCTAAATCAAATCATAAGAACTCGTTTTTAACCTAAATTGTTCCCAGCAATTAATGAAATATCTTGAAAGTATCATTGCAGTTTAATTTTCATTAAATGTTGCATGAAAATCGGAGTTGATGAAACTACGTCAGCTCAAACGAATCAATTATTTTCCATGAAGGATTTCTTCAGAGGTAAAAATATTGCTGAAGATTAATCAGTCTGATTTCAAAGTCCAGGTGCTTTATTAAAAATTGCCCCGGTCCCAACACTAGCAGCACCCGGCAATTCCTCAATTTCAATAAAGAGTAATTGATTGACTTTTTACTCCGGAAAACATGTTAACGTCATCTGCATATGAACGACGGACTCCTAAACAGACATTCCTAATCGCGACGAAAACGACAACAACAGTTCATACTCATAATTGTCTCCATGACAAGAGACTGACCAATCGATAACTGTCAAAAAGTTAAGTTAAGTTTACTCCGCTTTTAGTAGAATTCCAGCAACATTACGGCGGTGGACTCCAGAAAACAGGCCTCACACATTGTGGGTAACCAGTTGCGGAGAATCAAACCTGGGTCTCCGACATGACGAGCGAACGCGTTATCCACTTGGCTACAACGAGGGTAACCCACCGTCTCTGATGTACAATAAGTCAAACGTGTTATAAACATGATATGTAATTAAGAACATTTATACAGGTGTATAACTACATTTTATACGAGTGTATCAATTGGAATAAGTTCAGTATGCATTTATGCATTGTTGCAATTCAAATAGCCAGTTACGGTTCTTAACCGTTCTGCGAACGACCTCAGACACATTAATATATTTGTCAACAGATGTAGAATCAGCCTTTTCCTTGTTACTCCAAAGTCGCTTTTAAACATTAAGACACGTGGCATACCGTTCAAGACTTCTGTATACACTAACGGAAACGAAGAAGGGATCTCATGAAAGTACACTTGTTCCTATATTCTTTTCCATGTTTCTGCCCAGGTTATCTAGTGTACTGTTGGTGAAATGCTGGTAGTGAATAAAGGAACACGAACTTTAGTCTGTTCCTTTATTCCTTTCTATAGAAACCGATGAAATGACCGGACCGACACGTAGAATTACGTTTTATTGAGGATAGGTAGGCTCTCACGTCATTACAACACCCTCGCTGAAGCCACCGGGCACATAAGTATCTGAGACGTTCCCACTGATAAAGTCAATTAAAATGTTAAAGAATCAAGATTTTTATGAATAGCTGGGCATTTAACAAGACCCCTTCCAACTTCCATCCACCTTCCCAGACACTTCCACATGGGAAATACCACGTTGTTTCCTGGCCTCATTCGTAGTATAATTCAAAATTGTCGTTTGAGTAATACTATGATTTCCATCAGTGCCGATGACCTTCTGAACTGTACTTCTGGAAAGCTATATGACGTCTTCATTTGCATGAATAGCTTGGAACTCATCGGCATACGTGTCTCCATATCGAGTCACTATGACATATTGAATGTAGTAGGTCTACCATTTCCCAAATCAGGATTTATTTCAGACACTTCCCTTCCAGACTGAGATATTGAGACTGCAGTTTTTGAGCTGATGACGACAGCAGCCCCAAACCTTGCTCCCTTAGGGGTTCAATCATCGGAATGCCAACTGCAGCCGTTTTTCCCCAGCCACAATCTGTCATTCACTGGCAGATCACGAAATCGTTTGTGGTCACACGAGGAGCGTCTGTGTCTATGAATAACTTGTACTTTCATTAATACACTTGACAGACAGAAAATGAGTGAATAAAGATATACCGCTTGTTTTCACTCAGTCTGTATGTGTGTAGGCGCCGTGAACATCCTGCTGTTAGAATTTTTCTTCTGCAACCCATGGCGTCGAGGAATCAGCCAACGGGATCGGATAGATAACCAGGGTTGGTCCATGCAAGTGACCGGATTCCAGTAGTTTAAATCTGTGCTCATGGTGTATGTTATTGAACAGACATTTGCATCTTGCGGCGTTAAGCAGTTAACAATGTAACTATCCCTGCAATACAGTTTCTTTGTTTTGTTTGCTTGTTTGTTAAGAACGTAGGTGTATTCCTTCCAGTAGAGTTTTTGTTGTTATCAGCACCGATATTTGTCATCAGATTTTGTTCAGTGTTTAAATATAATTAGGCGTGAAGGTCCGGCCTTGAATATCAGCCTTCAGTATTCCATGCTTGTTGTAAGAGGCGACTAGCGGGATGGGGTAGTCATGTTCGCTGACTTGGTTGACACATGTCACCTGTTCTCAGTTGCTCAGATCGAAGCTCATGCTGTTGATCACAGGACTGTCTGGCCCACATGTGATTATTTACAGAACGTGGGCGTAAAACTAAACTCACTCACCCACTGTACTATAATCACGATACAAAATCCAAAACGATTTATCAACGATCGACCAGCTGATTACCACATATTATCACTTAATTTTGTGACACAGGATGAGGTGTGTTTATATGGTGTTTTATGACCATATGTTTGATAGTGTGCGGTCGCTATTATTTGCAAAACATGCTACAGGCATGTACTGTAACCGGAAGCCTACATGTCGTATAAAGTCACAGCCTGTCAGCTAACACCTTCCCATTACGATATCTCTGTAATGCAGCCAGATAATCAGCGACGACATAGCCTAGGTATGGGTAGCATACATTTACAGCTATTAAGCTTTTTATTCTGTAAAGAGAAGTCAAGCATTAATGAAACTGACAGGAAATACCAAAACCTATATCTCTCAGGACCGATCAGCTGATACATCTGCCTCGGTTGAGATGACAGTAGCAGTTTCATATTACATTACCGGGCAGATATGAAACCCGAGAGCAGCAGCACTAATACCTATGGTGGAAAGAAAGCGTTTACTGTTTTACCCATTGGATCTAATATTAACATTTACATGCCGCAGAAGTTGACGCCACAGAATATTTCACTGAACGCCACATGACTCAAGGCCCTCTCGTTAGTAATATAATGCTTTCTCATAATGTAGACGTACAATCGACAATTCCAGATTTTATACATCTGAGAGCAGTGTTTGATCCTGATCCCTTTTTAAATATTTTATCGTAATTGGTTCCGTGTCGGTACAGATGGATACAAGCTAATGATAAGGTCGGAATCGTTAAATCCTAGACTAGCTGGTTATATTTGCATTGCCATCCTGTCAACAACAAAGCATAAAGTGTGTGAATTAGGTTCTACGCCGAATTTAGCAATATCACGGCGGGGGACTTCAGCCTTTGTACCTGCGTGGAGAATCGAACCAGGGTCCTCGGCGTGACTAGTCAACACTTTAATCACTTTACTACCGCACGGCCCAAATCAGAGTCTGAAGAATACAATCATTCCATTACGTGATTGTGTAATTCTCAGAGAAAACGGATGGCTCCATTAAGACTGCAGCGTAAACGGTTCATGGTTATTGTGCCAGTGAATCCCTCTTATGTCATACTAATCTTCATTTCACATGCAAGAATTAAAAATGTTCAGAGAATTGTGTAGTTCTTTGAGAATTTAAACAATGTAATTTTCTTTCGGGATTATTTTTACAGTGTTATGGTATATTTAGTTTCAAGTCCAATATTGGAATTGAGAGGTCACATTTGTGATTACACAAGTTTATAATTACACGTCAATATGTATTACTTTTCAAAACAGGCAGATGGGGAAATAACGTTTACAATGATTAAATATTACTTTTCCGACTGAAAAATTGAACGACAAGTAGTATTTGTTTGACAGAGTGTCTTTATGTCAACTTGTACATCGTTTATTGGTCGTTTTGAGTGTTTTTTGTGGAAATGATGCTTCATAAGTTTGTGCATGGCCCTTTAAAGTATATCAGATGTTTAATAAGAAGCCAGAATTACGATCTCGCTTTGCTCAAATTTGGAACTGATCGAATGTCTAGGTCACTTTGGCCATGGAAATGAGAGAACATTACAGTTGATTGGACCTTTAAATGTACATTGATTCCTGATATTTCATGAAATAACGCAGTTATGTCTGATGTTTTACAAAGTAACATTGACTAGGAACCATTTCCATCTGATGGAAATGGAGTATTTGGAATAGATCACTCATGATCATTCAGTCAAAACAAGATTCCATTCTGATATGCAATGGCATGCCGGGGCATTGAAGTAGGCCTTGCTAAAATTACGTAGATGGTCTTTGATAGCCAAAATGGAATCTATACATGTATGTTTCGGATTCAGCGCTTTGTCATTTCAGTGCATTGAGAGAACAGCCCTCTGACACGGGTACAAGCATACAGAAATACCTTAATGGGTGCATATCTGCTCTCTACATCACCATATAGAATATACAGTTATGTTTAGAAAGTGGCAAATGTAGCCTATGTTGTTTTGGGGACTTTCGGGGATTTCTCGACAAACTACAGACTGTAGTTCTGTTGTTGGGTTGGGTCCTATCCCGGATTCGAACTTAGACCACAAGTCAGGCAAACATCCATAATCTTTAATGACACTCATATGTCATCATATGTATTCATAGCTTTCAGCCGTGGGCGCCGTGCCAATATACACGATCAGAGACGCACACAAAGATCATAGTCTAGATTATTAGTTGTCTGACTTAGTCATTTTAGTGGAAGTCGCAGTGGCTGAGTGGGTTAAACGGCTGACTTAGTGTGTTGGCGATTTGGTGCTTGACCCTGATGGTATGTGTTCGACTGAAACCAGTGTAGGACTGAAATCAACAAGGGTATTGGAATCTGCACTAAACTGAGAAAATGTTACCCCAAATATAACATATGTTACATCACCGTGTACATGTGTAAATGGAAGTGGTATTTCGAACAACATTTACACCTGTAATGTGTGCACCACTGCACCCCCTCTGGATCCGCCTGTGTATATTTTGTTATCATCTGACAACTAACTTTCTGTCGTAGGTTGGTGATACAACGGCGTCAGTGTGTATATTCCATCAAGATTTCATCCACGGTGAGCGTACACTGAGCAAGATGGGACTTGGTTGGCGAAGTCGTCAAACATTGCCGTCAGGGATGACATATGGTTGAATGCCCTGGTTGCAATGTCTGGACTGGTTATTGTACTAAGTTGCACAACCGGACGGAACCCAGTCAGCAGAACGTGTGTTTGCTTGGTTTTTACTTGTGTACATATTGAGTATTCTTTCCACTAATAAACTTTACTTATTTTCAGAAAATGAACGAAATAGCGGCATTTGTTCTGACTTTCACCATCTACCGTATGCGGACAGGAATTGTATTTTAGCAACCCGGATAATGCTTTTCTCGTAAATACATTCAATACATGAAGCTGATAAAATCAACGTAACAATGTCCAGCTAGATTAATGTTAATGTCTTAAAAACACTCAGTCAATAGATTTGAGCCATAAGTCTCTTGATAAAGCAATGTCCTGTACGTTCTTTTCAGTACATTTTGAAAAAGAAAAATGAATGCACATTTCCTAACAAATTTACCAGTCAGTTCTATAGAACTGACACTGATGTCCGACGTTGTTACAGAAAAAATATTTACTTGTACAGCGTTCTTACATTGTCAGGTTGATAGGCGACAAGACTTTCATCATTGGCTATAAGTAGTTATGTCTTCTTACAGTTTCACAAAGCCTACAGATAGCTGTACATCACAAATAATGGCTTGTTACGTGGGAGTTGATTAACAGATTCTGCTGGCAGTTACCTTCCATGATATGGACTCAATAAGCCGCTTTGTAACGTTTGACAAATGGATTGTATGACAAAAAGACACTATTTCTGTCATAAGTGCTGTAAAATTGAAACCTGTGTTAGAGCTGTTCTTGACGTATTATTCATTCACTAACGTCGACGATGCACTTGGAAGTGTGAATGCAAGAAAACAACATCACTGGAAACCAGGATTCAGGAGCATGTTTGTATCTGGTTGGACATGTCGCCTAGTTTAGAAGATCATGTAACTAATACACATGATTGCCAGCGTGTGAGTGAGTGAGTGAGTGAGTGGTACGTTAAATTTTTACAGGGGAAAACAAAACTGAAAAAAACGTTTTTTAGGGTAGAGAGTAGGATTTTTCCCTGGCAATGGAAATGGCCAATTTACCACTCGCGTTTATAGCGATAAATGTACTAGCTGCTTTAGGCAAGAAATTAAAGGCTCATGTTTCTCTGCAGCATGGACGTCCTCGATAAGTACCTCAGCTTGATTAAACATTCTTAGATCTCATGAACACGTTAGATTTCATTAAATGGAACAATGTAGTCAGCTACATTTACAGTATCAACTGAGTGAGTAAATAAATACCAAATCACGAGATGAGGTTTTCCATATCTTTGTCTTGTTAGCAGATTTACAGACAGACGACCTCTGAACCAATGATGGAGTTTTCCATACCTTTGTCTTGTTAGCAGAATTAGAAACAGATGTCACCTGAATCAAGGGATGAAGTTTTCCATATCTTTGTCTTCTAAGCAGATGTAGAAACAAATGTCGCCTGAATCAAGAGATGAAGTTTTCCATACCTTTGTCTTGTTAGCAGATTTAGAGACAAATGTCGCCTAAATGAAGGGATGAAGTTTTCCATATCTTCTTTTTAGCAGATTTAGAGACAAATGTCACCTGCATTAAGGGATGAAGTTTTCCATACCTTTGTCTTGTTAGCAGATTTAGAGACAAATGTCACCTGCATTAAGGGATGAAGTTGAATCAAGCGATGAAGTTTCCCATACCATTGTCTTCTTAGCAGATATAAAAACAAATGTCACCTGAATCAAGCGATGAAGTTTTCCATACCTTTGTCTTCTAGGCAGATTTTGAAAAAAATGTCACCTGAATCAAGAGATGAAGTTTTCCATACCTTTGTCTTGTTAGCAGATTTAGAGACAAATGTCGCCTAAATGAAGGGATGAAGTTTTCCATACCTTCATCTTCTTAGCAGATTTAGAGACAAATGTCACCTGCATTAAGGGATGAAGTTTTCCATACCTTTGTCTTGTTAGCAGATTTAGAGACAAATGTCACCTGCATTAAGGGATGAAGTTGAATCAAGGGATGAAGTTTCCCATACCATTGTCTTCTTAGCAGATATAGAAACAGATGTCACCTGAATCAAGGGATGAAGTTTTCCATACCTTTGTCTTCTTAGCAGATTTAGAAACAATTGTCGCCTGAATCAAGGGATGAAGTTTTCCATACCTTTGTCTTGTTAGCAGATTTTGAAAAAAATGTCACCTGCATTAAGGGATGAAGGTGAATCAAGGGATGAAGTTTTCCATACCATTGTCTTCTTAGCAGATATAGAAACCGATGTCACATGAATCAAGGGATGAAGTTTTCCATACCTTTGTCTTGTTAGCCGATTTTGAAAAAAATGTCGCCTGAATCAAGGGATGTAGTCGTTGCTAAGTGGTTTACTTAGTAAACGTGACACCAAATGTTTGAATAGAAGCGGACGTATTCTTTCGATATAGCTTACATTCAGTTTACTTAAAATCCACATGAAAATGCTTCTCTCCTCAAGTTCTTAAAGTATATATAAAGAAATCTTGCTTCGATTGTACCAAATATTAAAGTAAATCTGATACGGCAGTACACGGACTACAACGCGTCTTTCTTTGGAGTCCTAAAGAAAAGCTGTCTTCAGGTTAAAGAGCAAGCCAAACGTTAACTGATTTGCACCATTCAGGAAGATGAATCTTCATAATATGTCGAATGTGTTTCATTTAGTGACGCGTGCCAAGCAGAAATCGGTGTCCTTTCGTGGCTACATGCACCTTAGTTGCGTCTACGGAAGGGTTTGGGAACACATACATTTGAAATGGAGGCAACCCTCTGTCGTAAAACGTTCGTGTAGCAAAATCGACTAAATTGTGCATCTTTTCTGTAACTGCCACCCATTCCTTCATAGTGATGCCATCTGCCTACTCGCATGAAAACAAAACTGACGAGTCGACAGTCTCTCAGCTTGGTCTTAAACCAAGATTCCCAATTATTTGTAATATATCGTTTGTGTAAACCGTGCCAGTTCAGAATACTGGGAGAAATCTACTGCTGGTGCGCCCTTCATATATTAAAATCGGCTATACAACAGTTGTATATTATGCCAAAATGATTAGTAACTTCCTGCCATGTGCTAGCATTCAAATATCATTGTTTATACCAAACTCTAGAAACTACAGCCCTGACATTGTTACAACTGTTTAAATAAATCATCAACTCCAGGTGTTTTTCGCAGTGAGAAAATTGATACATAATTTGTTTCCTTTTTTCGAATGTAAATAATATTCTTTCATCCGCCATGTTGGTTAGTAACGAGTATATCCAAGGTCGTAAATAGACCAGAATAATTACGAATATTGATCACATCTATGCCTCTGTGTCCGTGAATGGCAGATCGGGAATTCCCTGAAACGGTTGTAACTTACACTATATTTACGTTACAGGTTTCTACTTAATATCATTGATGCTTCTTTTATGTTGGAAATCTAAATGATGTCGGCCCACTTTGGTGTAAGGTAAGATTTACGATAGAAGTAGTACCTCCATTGGATGCGCCTTAAACATCTAAGCCGCTACTGAAGGAAAAGTAAATTATAGATGCTTAGTCAAAGTATTACACATATCTGAAAATGTCGTGTGGGAATTTAGATTGCGATGAACCCGACGTTCCTATATGTGCTGCGGTAACAGGTGTTGTGGAAATCTATTCATGCAGACGTGGATTTATTTTACATTTATCCAGACGCATGCATTGGTCATCTTTTGTTCAAGACAGGAACAAAGGTCATCTATTCATCCAGACACTTACAGTCGTCTTCTCTTCATCCAGACACTTGCAGTGCTCTTCTGTTCATCTAGACATCTATTCCGTTCACTTCTTTATGCAGATATGCGCAGTGAATGAGTGGGTGAGTTTAGTTTTACGCAGCACTTAGCAGTGTTCTAGCTATGTGGTGCCGATCTGTAAATAATCGAGGCTGGACCAGACAATCCAGTGATCAACAGCATGAGCATCGATGTGCCCATTTGGGGACCGATGACGAGCCAACCAAGTCAACGAGCCTGACCACCCGATCCCGTTAGTCGCCTTTTACGACAAACACTGAAGGCCAACATTCTGACACGGACCTTCATGGGTTGATATGAACAGGGATCGCTTTTCGTCCACACATGTGCAGTGTCACTTATTATTCTTCATGCACACTGGTCCCGATGTGGTCGTGAACTGGAAACGTTTTGCTTCTTTATTTAAATTTTTATTTAAGTTATTTTTATTTATTCATTTGTTTATTTTATTTTATTTTTTTAATGTGTGGCAAAAATATTATGACCTTGGCCTTAAGGCAAGATAGAAATGGCTATTTCTCTTTCTTTGATCTCCATGTACACACACAAGTATGCGTGTTATAGATGTTGCAAATCAATACATCAGTCAAACAGAAATAAACACACCTCTGTGCCCTTTAACACCTCCAACCAAACTGTTTTCAATGGCAACATAATTCATCATTTACCCTGTAGAAAACACCTACCAATCAGTCGCACCATCGTCGACAGGTTTTATTTAACTATATTCATTATCAATAGCTATATATAACATTCGTTTCTGCTATGACTGTCTTTTTTTCGCAGAACTATTTTCATCATTCAGCACATCCTCCCGTCCTTTGTTCATATATATGCTGCTCATTAAACAGGAACGTCAGCCATGCATTGTGACGCACACGCACCAAAGCGCTTGCTCTTCTTAACACAGGTAAAATCTATAATCTTGGGCTATACGAATAGCATTGGCATTTCAGTTTCAAAGCCTTGGTGAACAAAGACATGCATTTTCCTTAGCTTTCTGGTTATATTGCCTTATGTGCAACAATGAAAATCAAATCAGTTTATTTCCATCATGCCCAACAAGTATAAAATCTTTTCCTTCAATTTTATTTTATAAATAAATTATCTATTTTGCAGAAATTCAATTATACATCTCTTCTAAAATCCTTAACATCATTATGGGAATGAAAAAGACTCGAGAAAGTCCTTAAAATTCAATCATCATGAAAAGTGGATTGTTGCCATAAAATCAATTTGTCACACAGATGCAGCGGATTCTACATTTACAATTCTACTTCACGCATCCCCTAGTTCGCGATAAGTATAGCGGGAAAACTTCAAATCAGTGTGTCTATGTCCAAGGTTAACGTCATCTCGATGGCTATCGAACGGGAATGTTCACAGGAAACACCAATCCTTGGCGAAATTTGTCTTCAACCGTAGTCTGAGATCCATATTACAATTATTTCACAATAGGATGATAATCGATGCCCACGCAACGGTCGCTAATAGCTTTTGTAGACATAGTTTAGATTATAGAGGCATCGCGTGTATGATCTGAATTCTTACTGAATGTGATTTTTTAAGCGTAGAAACGTATCACGTTTTAAGCAAGATTGAAACAGATTTGAAATGTCAAATTCAATTCATAGAAGTCTAGTATATGTTTTCAGGGAAATTTGCAGAAAACGTTTTCTTCACATGGTGCCTGGATTTTGGTTTAGTGACAAAGACTCCCCTGACATGGTTTTGCCTACCGACGTTGCGTTTGTATCAGTCTAATCCCTAAGGAAACTTCTAAAACCAATTGTACGCAAGATGAGGCAGATAGCTGCGGTACAAACCCATCTTGAAAGCTTCATTCGCTGTTGTTGCCCGTTGCACAGAAATGATGTGTCTCTACAAGAAGTCCTGTTAACTGGCCTTCCATGGTACTCACTATAACATATTCACAGTCATTATTGTCACAGACATTAGCCACACGTTTGTTTTTCGAATCTGGGCCATATACTTGTGGTTTCCACCAGTGTAACTCTTTCTTATAGTTTTCAGCATGAATTCTTTACTTTCTCGAACAGAAAAACTTCAGCACAGGTGTGTCTTTCTTTTTAGAGTCATGGTGTTGATCATCATTTAGCTAAATCGTTTATTATGACTTATTTGATCAAGTATGAAGACTGCAACTTTCTAGCTGACAAATTTCATCGCTATATGGATGCAATATTGCCGATGCGATGTAAAACTCACTCACTCATTCTAGCTGAAAAGAATATGCAAATGACTTTAAGATAAATGAGGTGAGATAAATACATTCCGTAATCAATGCTATTGATACACGTGGGAATATCGAAATAGATTGTGGACATCTGACATCCATGCATAACATTCAATATTTGGTCCTTTCATTTTGACATTTGAACCTAGATAATCAGTGAAACGACAAAAGTCCTTCGTCAAGTCTATCGCTCCCTTATATGACTCGCAATTCGTGTACGCCAAAACGTGTGACCTTTAAACACCAGAAGTTAAGTTCCCATTGGACAACCACCGTGTCTTACTCATCAAATATTACTCGCATAGACAGGGGCGTATACAATCAAATTATAAAATTATATACACATGATCCTATCTGTGTTCCATTTTAGTCCTGGTAGAGGAACTGATTAATGTTCATATAAATAGTCAACTGATAGATCAGTGTATAGTCCAAGCCGAGTCTACTTGAACTCGGATTCAAATATCATATCAAACAGAGCAGTAGTTAAACAACATAAAACATTGATGTACTTGGATCTGAGTTCCTAATTGGGTGTTTTCGTGTATTTATATCAGAACGTACATCATGTAGGTTTCTGATGTCAAGGAAGACCTCAAATACTTTTCCGTTTGACAAAATCTCATTACCAAGAATAGTTCTTTTTCATCTTACATCAGTTCCGTGAAATAGTTCCAAGCATCTTCTTAACTTACGACGTATCAGGCAAAACCCATACGCGTGCGTATAATTTCCTAACGCCCTGTTATGAAAAAAGTGCTAACAACGCCACCCTGGGTAATTAAACGGTGTGTTCTACAACCCAAAGTGCCTTTGAGGTACTTGAAAGATAGGTGTCGTGAAGCCTCCCCATAACACCATTCATTATGATCAGAGACAATTTAGAACAAAGTCACTTGAGAGATTATATTTATATGTTGTACAGGTAATATTTTCTCTAAACAAATCAGTATTCTTTTATCAGGATCGACAATTCTGTCAACATTTTTTTCTGTCTCCATTAGGAAAAGAATGAGCTGTACAATATTTAGTTACGGATGAGAATATGCCTTACATATGTTGTTTGAATCGCAGTAAGGCATGTCCACTCTACAATGTGACCATTGTCCCTTTGTTTTCAACTGTTTTACGCGTATACAACTACCCTTACGCATTTGATATGTGCTGAATGTAGAAACAGGTATCTCTAAATTAAGTAGGGTTTTGTCAGGTTTGATTGAATTAACCCTGCTTTTCTTCTTGAATTTTCAAGAATTCTATCGTACTCACAGTTCGAACTATACAAACTTAATTTCGGCGCTATATTGACTGGATTACATAATTTTGGCACTGTAAACGACAGAATTTCAGCGAAACCCCTTTTCGCCTTCCAAGCCTATATACGTCCTTTTCCTGACGTGACTTCCAAAGGCTGAATCATCTTCTTTCATGATCCCCTTCTCCTTACAAAATAGAAGAGATCAGTTGACAATGCGATTACATCAGTGGCAGCGTGTCCTCTCCGATGTCAGTTTTAACAAACGTCAGACATGGCATTCTTACTTTGCCGTAGAGCAATCCATGTACATGAAAAGGACCATCAGCCCACACGTTTGTGTCTATCCAAGGTCTCTGTGACCCATACAGCAGATCAGTTTGGGCAAATCGATACATGTTTAACTTATTTCCAACAAGGTTCATTTCCTGAAATAGGACTGTAAATTTGGAGCGAAACATAATAAATATGTGTAGACAATACATCAGAATTGGTTTTACAAAGAGATAACAAACTATAATAGTAAGGGCTGGGACTTAATTCTACGACCCACGAGTCGTTCTGTCGGTGGCACACTTGGTGTGAAAAACATTTTATATCAGTAACTTGTAAGTGCGGGTTCTTCCATTTATTTGTTTCCACATTTTTTACAAAAAGGAACGTTGTTGTTCATGTTTTTCTGATCTATACAATAAGAAAGTGCAACAAGCTTTCATGTGTGAATATAATGACTTTCGCAAGATGTATGTCTCGTTAAAAACTGAAAAAAATCAGTAATGTTGGTTTTCGGAGTTTTTGCTTGTTGTGATGTAAGAACATATGCAGTTATTCACACGATAAAAACACAAGCATTGTCAACCGTACAATATGTCATCAAATGAAGCCTAGCAGGACTGTTTTTATAACTTTTGAAAATCTATACTGAATTTAAACGAACGCGTGCGCTTTTGTTCAGCTTGAAAGGCAGACTATTGAATATACATTTCTACACCTGATTGCAAGGTTTATAGTTAAATCACCTGATACAAGATTCGTATATGTAAACGTTAGTCGTGTGTCACACATTACTCCGTAAATTTAGATGCTTCTGAAATGTACATGCATAATGTTCTGCTAGACAAATGAAATGTAAAGTTATAATCTGTACATTGATCTTCAGATCACATTACACCAACATCACAACCTCGTATAATCATCATCATCATTTTACAGTAAATGTTCATTCGAGCCACTCAATTCTCGAGCCGTGAACTCACTTGGAATTGGCTATGTTGTGCATGCCTTTGGGAAAGACAAAGCTGACAATATATATGTCTGGCGACATTAAAGCTAGATGTACAGGTATAGTTGGCTTTATATCAAACGATAACTCAATCTATCTATCTGCAACGACTATACAATCATTGCTTTTGGAAGATACTTACTCGCAAGTTATTTGAGATTCACATAACTAATGACATTCGAGAAATTGTACACCTCCCCACATGGATGAAGCATCGATCAAAAATGAATTATATCCAATGTTTTAATTTGTTTTAATGCAGTTGATATGCCAGGACATGTACATATCTAATAAACAGGAGCAATGGCCAAACATACGTTCGATCAGTGACGAGTTTACTGAAACGCCAAATGAATCCGAACGTAGCACTGTCGCAATAGTAACATTTCCGAAGAATGGATATCATTTTAAACACGAGTATTTACACACATTTTAAACACGAGAATTTAAAACTAAGCTATCTATTCCCTGTGTTATATATTTTCACTGCTCGGAGATGATATCATTATGTGCTACTGCGGCAGCTCTTGCTCAATTCATGGGCGTGATTGTGTCTTCCGATAGGAAAGTACAGACTTCAACAACCACCAAGAGTTGATCATTCGCGTGAACCACTTCACTGAAACAAATACAATCATGAATGTACGGGCCCTTTAGCAAATATATAGGACATACATTTCATGTTAATTTGAATAATTATGTTGACAGTTAAATGAAACGGTGCGAAACATGTCTGCCAGAGGACATAAATACCGCCCGTTGAGTGATCAGTGTATGTTGAACAATTACACCAGATCTATCTCAACAGTCAAAGCTTACAGCGGAGGAATGGTTCCTGCAATTCAAAGAGTTACTTAATACCGAACCTGCTTTAGGTTCTTCTGACATATATCCATTCACATTAATGTCACGACTGCATAAAAAGTGTTCTCGATATTCCAAGTGGAACTGTAACACATAAACCAAAAATATTGAATAACTATGGGAATTTGCGTTTCGATGTCGACAAAGAGATCTTTCTTTGGAATGTTACATATTTTTCTTGTAAAACATTGCTAAATGACAGTGTTGTTCACTTAGGAGATAAACATCATGTGTTGGCCAATTTCCGGGTGTTATTGAGTATCTGAAGCACGGGAATGCATTTGGAACCGACGGGTTTTACTGTCTGCACTCGTTTACATCGAGCATGGGTACAGCAGTGAAATGTCATCAGCAGGCCGTTTCAGCTAGTTCCCATGGTAGCATCTGGAGCTGCTCATTTGTGACGTCACTAGTGTTGATGACACAACAAAACAATTGTTTACGTGTCAATACGCAGTGAATAATCTTGCAGTTTCCGGGAATCTAATACCATTTCATCGTGTTTTTCAACCAATCAGATTACAGAACACAGTGGTTTACAATGTGTATCAATCTACCAAGTGTATTGCACTGTTACTTTGATATTAAGTGAAAGGTAGTGGTGTACTATATTTAGATTTGTGCTATATTTAGACAGAGTTCAATACCAAGTGTATTGCATTGTTACTGTGATATTAAGTGAAAGGTAGTGGTGTACTACATTTAGACTTGTGCTATATTTAGACAGAATTCGATACCAGGTGTATTGCATTGTTACTGTGATATTAAGTGAAAGGTAGTGGTGTACTATATTTAGATTTGTGCTATATTTAGACAGAGTTCAATACCAAGTGTATTGCATTGTTACTGTGATATTAAGTGAAAGGTAGTGGTGTACTACATTTAGACTTGTGCTATATTTAGACAGAATTCGATACCAGGTGTATTGCATTGTTACTGTGATATTAAGTGAAAGGTAGTGGTGTACTACATTTAGACTTGTGCTATATTTAGACAGAGTTCGATACCAGGTGTATTGCATTGTTTCTGTGATATTAAGTGAAAGGTAGTGGTGTACTACATTTAGACTTGTGCTATATTTAGACAGAGTTCGATACCAGGTGTATTGCATTGTTTCTGTGATATTAAGTGAAAGGTAGTGATGACTACATTAACATGTGTTGGAGATGACAAAAACTTGGAGACAATGCTCAACATTGATTCTTTCAAGCCACTCTCCAAACAGACTGTTATTGGAGATTTCTTTCAACACAAGTGAGTAATTGGTATGTGTAATACTTTAAATAATCTATTCAGACATTGTATTGATTGATTGTTATGTTAATATTCAAGTTGTTATGTCTACAAACTGTAATAAAGTCATTTGATACATGTATACGTTCGTGTGTTCTTGTCTCAGTATGTCAAAGGGAAGTAACCCTCCTGAAGTGGTGTTTGCTTCAGTAGTCCGTATGTTTCACTATCCGAACGGTTTTGATGAAAAACAGAAGTGTTCGGATTAACGCGGTTTGACTGTATTTAGACTTGTGCTATATTTAGACAGAGTTCGGGGAGCTACTACATGGTGCTACGACCCAGCGACGTCACTTTCTGACTAATGGAGTTGGAGAGTCTTCTGGAGTATGGTATTAAGCACACAAGGAACTCTAAATCTGTACTATTGCCAGTATAGTATACTGCCTTTGAATTTGTCGTCCCTCTGTATTATACTCCCGTTCTAATATATCTGTAGTACATTGCATTGATTTGTACACTAATAGATTCCGGAATATAAATTTGCTGTTATATCACATTTCATTGTTGTTTGTTCCAATGTCTTTTAAGGACTGATTCCCGAACAGCACTAGTATTACACTTGTCCAAACTTTCTTTTATGTACAATAGTTAACACGACGTATTTCAAGCGACGGTAAACGATGCAGTGACGCATGACACTGCTTCAAATTACATTCTAAGCACTACATCAGTGGCATAGTAAAATCAATCCAAAGATATAAGCTGCATCACTTGGCATAGTTTCACATAGTCAATGAATGGTATTTTTTTCAATAACATAGAGCAACCGGTAATGGAGCAGTGCGTGTATGTTTGTGACATGAAACAATTTGTTATACCATTCCGCATATGCAGTTACGTCAATACAACAAAGTAATGTCTAGTTCACCTTTTGATAAAGAACGAACAATGCAACTATACCAGGTGAATGTAACATTCGGTAACGATTTGCCAAATTTGCAATATTACGTGTAATTCAATCAATTGTAATACGGTGAACAAACAGGCACGTGTTTTATTATTCACTAGCAATATGGCCAAACTTTCATGCCTGGGTAGTTACCATTGTTAGTAGAGCTATGTTCCAGGTCTGTTTAAACCGTACGTGGTAGTGTTTCCTGCAATAGTCATTGATCAGGAAATTACAGTTTTGTGATAATTGCGATAAAACATTTCAGTTCACATTCCTTCAGGACATTATCATGCACGACCAAGCCCGAGATCATAAAAGAGAAAAAATATTTGGAATTACTTGAATACTACCTAAACTATTGTCATATTTGCTAATGGATAATCTAATATCGTGATTATCGATTTACTTAAAAGAGTATCCATACCAACGTAGAATGATTAATGCATCCACTTTATGTTTGATCTCCACACCATTATTCTAAATATCACCATCTTTCTAAAATATTCCCTTATATTGTAATGACGATTTATATTTCCGAACAGGCCTCGCTACAAACACCTGCATAAATATTTATACTCATTTTATGTGGAGTCTTATCAGATATACCAGCATACGGTTTAAAATTATGTGTGATGTCAATAGTTAGTGGGGATAACCAAGTCTATGGCCAGTCTATTATCGTAGGTCCTATGCAGTCCCACCGATAGTTTCTCGGCATTATACCCCTGCTCGTGTGCTTCAGAGTGTTGAAGGATTAAGACATGCGTCACTTTGTAGGACGTATCTCTTATATGCCTTATATACGTGAATTGTCTTTGATGAGAGAATAACGTGTAATGCCTCATCTATAGCAGTTATTGTATGCTGGTATGCAAATTACTGAGCCCAGCAACAGGCGGCTGACAAAGTGGTACATGAAGACAGTAACACGAAATATTTCAACATTTTCCTCCTAGGCACCATGACATGGATGTATGTAAGTGGTGGGCTAACACTCGAATGTCGCTTGTGCCATCAATAAGGAAGAACTCTAATTGCATGCCGCACTGTTGCTTTTTTTAATATATGAATTAATATTTTGTTTGCCTAGACCTCACTTTGACGGACATCGTGTGCAAGAATAAATGACCCCAAAGACTGTTATGTTGTAAAATTCGGCGCACTAAATTTGAAGCGATGAAGTACAGGCAAAATCCCAACACGCACAGATAAATACAGCAATACTGAAGGATGTACCCAGAAACAATCCAGAGAATCCGCAATGTGTTAATGGCGGAGCCTGACTGGGCTTCGTATTGCCAGTTGTTTAGGCATTCCCCAAGAGAGAAGATATTTCTTTATCAAAGAAACCTTGACAATGAAGAACGTGTCAGCAAAAGTTTTGACATTGATCAAAAATTCACCAGGCACAATGACTTGTGATGATCTGGCTCTGCTTGAAGAATAGGTCTTGCAAAGATCTGTGTCTATGGATGAAACCACTTCCAGCGTAAGCCTAATCAACAACAATCTCTAATACTTGATCTCTGCATATTCCTCAATTCCGACCATTTTCAGAGGTTACAGATCCTCTCTTATTTCGCTAACTTGTCACTGTGAACTCTTCTTCAAATGACAAAGTCTTTAATTTCAGTCTCCCACACCATATAATGTCCACAAAAAGACACTTTGCTGTTGCGCAATTCCGTCTATATGAGGCCCTGAGCTTTTCAGTTAACCTTCGTATGTCTCATGCAAAGTTCTTCGTAAAACATTTCCTGCCAAACTAAAAACCACAAACGCTTCAAAAGATACAGCTATTTAGCCATGCTAAGAAGCAGCACCTTTTCACCAAAATGTTAATAATCTGTCATCAGAACATCAAAAAGGTTCTTGCTGTTTCTAACCATTCATGCGTTTTTGTTACAAGTCGTGAAAATTAAACATGCCTCTGCAGAACTAGAATAACCGCTTTCGGGTATCGTCTGAAGTAGACTTAAGCGTCAGAGGTACTATATCGGTGAATATTATATGCATAAATCACAGAACAGCCTTTTATACAATCTTCAAAAGATATTTAATGCATACAGACGCTGTATTTAGAAGAATGAGGCAAGTGTCGTTTTAAGTTTACTAGGAAAACCATGTCTCAAAAGCTCGTCTTCATTAACGAGGCATTCAGAAATGAAATAAGCACCCAAATGGACAGGAAATGTTCCCTTTATTGACGAACTGCTTGTTTGTGCCCATGAAGAAAAATGACTGTTCAGTTGAGCTAAATGATAAGAAAGTTGTTTTCCAACTTCTGTTATCAGCTCAATAGTGGAAAGAAGTCTCTTCCCCTGCTTTACACATGAAACACGTGGCTATTAACACGACTATTCGATGACTTCGTATATCAAGTTGTGGAACTTCCCAGCAACAGCCTTTGACGTCTATATTTAACAACTTTTGAGGTGCAAACTAGTATGCTCCTTCTCCGTGGAATACTCAACATAATTACATGCTGTTTGCTCAACATAGGTGGTGAAGTTGATTGAGTTGTTGTTTAATGCCGCAAATGAGCATGGACCAAATATCCAGTGATGAACAGCGTAGCCATTGATGTACGCAGTCGGAATACGATAACGCGTGTCATCAATCCTGACCACCTCTTACGATAAGCATGGGTTACTGAAGACTTTAACCCGGATCTTCATGGGTCTTGGGTGGGGAAGGATATTCTGTGTATTATACAAATATAGGGCATCAGTGTCGTATGCACTATATACAAGTTTCGGTGTTTGACCAGGTTACATTTGTGACGACTGCACCGATGGGGCAGCATACGGTCGACGTTTCCGCTAACGACACTGCTTAGCAATGATTTATTAACACGTGCCCATCATCGAAATTGTGCGATAAACACCTCTAGCAGAGACTTCGAATGATTATGAACATGTTTTTGTTGCATTGCTATGAGAAAATAATTCGAAGTGGAGCAACAGGCATCACCAAACTGTCATACAGCAGTACTTACATACTTCTAGGAAATATCTACAGTAGTAAAATAACCAACCCCACCAAACCATTTAAGTGAAGTTTCGCGATCGGCTTGGTATTTGCCAACAGTCATATCACACACCCAAACGGAAGAGTGCCTAAAGGGAAGTAACTCTAAAGCGCCACCTTAAAAGGCGTGCCGCTAGAAGACTATTAACGTGACACGAAATTTGACCCACAATAACCAAAACTCTAAATGTTGTGACCCAATAATGACTATCACTTAAATATGGAAGTGCAGAAGTACGGAAGCGCATTAGGGCCACGGTGAAAAATAATTTTAGTCTCATTATCTCCTACGTAGGACTTGCTATCTCCTACGTAGGAGATACCAAGTCCTACGTAAGAGTTCGTATGTCCTACGTAGGACATAGTGATGTCAAAAACATTTCACCGTATGCTTCCGTACTTAATCAATAACAATACAAATTACAGAAAACACACTGTCGTAACAACTAAAATAACCAACCCCACCCAACCAGGAACTGTATGTGGTGCAGATCATGAGTGGTATTGGTTGTTACTTTATCCGCATGAACTGACATACAAAGATTTGACTCGTAGAGTACGTCCTGCTACTGTTGCGCATGCCCATACACACTGAGGCCTGAAATTTCATTCCTGACATCAGCACGATAGCCGTGAGGAATTGAACCCGGTTCTTCGGTATGACAAGCGAACGCTTTAACCACTAGGTTACCCCACCGCCCCCAGGACTTGAAGTATTAAAGTACTTTGTTGCTAGAGTTATTGTTAAGTCCTATTCGCAACGGGTAGCCTGATACTTGCTAAGCTGAAAATCCATAAGCACGGAGATATATATTAGAGTCATTCCGTATGTCTGTACCAGCGTTACATTGAGACCTCGCCTGATGGAGTGACCTAACCAACAGTTCTATTTATAAGCAATTCAATCGATAAAGAATTAATTTTGGCCATGGAGTGACTTCATTACGGCAAGGCCCCCTTTCTACTCCCACGCTATTACAAAACCAGGCATGGCCTGTGGCTGCCCAGACTCCTCCATATCGGAACAAGCACGTTGTTTCCTGACCTCAGAGGCGGACGTTTTTTATCTCTTCATAGAAACAAGAAGAACACGTTTCCTTGAAGACGTCCATCAGTGGCAATGTTTCCTTTGAGATGTTCCTTTAACAAAGGCAGACATGACTATGGGATAGTAGGAGTTAATGTACGATGGAAGAACAAGCAGCCTACACGTTTTCCTCCCAAGGTCACGGTAACCCGCGGAACGCATCAGTTCAGCCTTTCGGCAAATCAAATTTTATTTTAGGCATCTTTCCCGAAGTATTGACTGAAACTGGATCCCAGTAGCTCTGGTTGTTGAAGATAAAATTCCCTTTTCATGATATATTTTTCGTGATAATAAATGGTCATCTTATCTGTGGCTTTCTGTAGAGTTCGTTTTCCGAAGCATGGTGGAAATACGATAACCGTAAATGAAGCGAACAGGAAGGGTATTAAGATTTGTGGGGCATGTTCTACCGTCAAATATTGGGTTGGTTAAAAATGTTTAGTGAGTGAGATCCAATATTTCATAAATACTATTACATTTTTATATACAGCGCGTTGATGCTGCAAACATTGATTTGAAAGGTACCAGTTTAGATTTCCTGTCTCAAAAAGTGTCATGTTGTCATAGATCATTTCACATACAACATCTCTGATGTCGTACAATGCATCAGTCCGCGCATTTTGAGAATATACAACGAGGTAGAAGTTATATGTTTCAGGTTTAACATATCGAGTAATTCAGTTATGAATATTCTGTCGGTATACACCAACAGCTGTCAAAGGACAAATACTTAAGGTAAGTGAATACGTGACACATGGCGTTAACATTCCAGTTGGGAAGGAATTTAGTGTGCATAGATGAATAGGAATGCTTCTATTGCACTGCTAGCTGGAGGTAAATGATTGAATGGGTGAATTTAATTTTCATGATGGCTGTTTTGCATTAGATACAGTGCGTAAAGTATTATTTCGAGGGCGTCCAAAACTGAGTAGAGAAAAAAATACAAAAAAAAACACCGAATGAATCATGTCTCCTTTGAACCTTGTAAATTTATGTCGTGAAAGATAATCACATAAAAGTTAAAAAGTAGCTGAAGACTCACGAATATAAGACACCGGTTAATAAGGCGCTTTCCTCTGAATTAGTCAGTTCTGAAAGGAGAGATGATAGGTGGGACAGTACTGAGAGGAGAGGTGATTAATGGGACAATTTGAAGAGGAGAGACGATGAGTGAGGCAGTGCTGAGAGGAGAGATGATGATTGGGACAGTACTTAGAGGAGATGTGATAGTGTGTCTCTGCTGAGGGGAGATGTCATGGGTGGGACAGTGCTGGGATGAGATGTGATGAATGGGACAGTGCTTAGAGGAGGTGTGATGAGAAGAACATTGCTGAGAGGAGGAAAGGTCAGTAGGCCAGTGCTGAGAGGAGGTTATGAGTGGGACAGTGCTGAGAATACATGATGAGTGTGACTGTCCTAACAGGAGATGTGATGAGTGGGACAGTGCTGAGATGAGATGTGATGAGTGGGGCAGTTCTGAAAGGAGAGATGATAGGTGGGACAGTACTGAGAGGAGAGGTGATCAATGGAACAGTTTTAAGAGGAGAGACGATGAGTGGAGCAGTGCTGAGAGGAGATGTGATGGTGTGTCTGTGCTGAGAGGAGATGTGATGTGATGGATGAGAGGAGACGTGACTGGTGGGACAATGCTGAGGGAAGCGATCATGAATGGGAAAGTGTTGAGAAAAGCCGTGATGGATGGGACTGTGTTAAGCGGTGAGATGACGAGTGAGGCAGTGCTGACAGGAGACATGATGGCGGCGACAGTGATGAGAGAAGAGGTGATAAGTGGCACACTACTGAGAGGAAACGTGATGAATGAAACAGTACTGACAAAGAGAGGTAAGGAATAGAAAACAGCATGCGTAGATCCTTTAGTAGTGGATAATTCATGAATGAAACACTGTTGAATTGATGATTTATGGACTCGAGATAAGTATCCAAAGATCGTGGCTGACATTCCTCATTCCAATTACCTATTGGTGTGCTCCTAGTTATATGTTCATCTCTAACTCGTATAAGAACCATTTTCACGACAAGATCAACAGAACAAAACCAACACTTCAGTCTAATTGTGGCTAAATTCAGAATGTTGTTATCACGATGAAAGTGGCGGGCCGTTACACAGCTTCCTCTTGGCACCGTCTGCGAACTGCGTGCAGAGAAAGCCTATTTCGTTTATCCGCAATCATCCGTCTCAGACACTATATAAATGTATAATTCGTGTGCTGTGTACCATAGGTACAGTATCCGGTCAATGTGTTTACTTCTCAGGTATGTTTGGCTACCTCAATACGATTTTGTTACCTTTTGAAGCAGGGAAATCTGGAACTTTTAGCTTTCGTATGGTGAAGCGTGTGCCATTTATGTCTCTTTTCTGAATACAGTCTATAATGTACTGAAATACAGGCCATGACCTTTGTCAGGAAACTTCAATGGCACCAAGCTCTCACTATGGATTTCTAGCATCAAGGATCCGTCCTTTGCCAGGTGAAACATACCAGGCTGGTCACTCTCTGAAATGACTCGAGAGGAGCAGTGGAGACCCAGAATTAAAGTCATCAGCAGGATGTGATACGAGACAAATCGTTATGTAGAGTTAGGAGAACAGAACCCTAGAATAGTAGACCGTACATATATATTTCCCTGAAGAATTA
Source organism: Haliotis asinina (assembly GCF_037392515.1). Classification (NCBI taxonomy): domain Eukaryota; kingdom Metazoa; phylum Mollusca; class Gastropoda; order Lepetellida; family Haliotidae; genus Haliotis; species Haliotis asinina. The sequence goes on along the minus strand of NC_090284.1, from coordinate 66,343,066 downwards.
GGGCGTTTTAGCTAATCCAGATGTATTTAAATTGCAGCTTTATCATCTTGGAAGCAATGTAGAAGCGTTCACTATAATCTGCTTTAGGCTCAAAATGATATATGTTGCTTTTCAGTGTCATACTTCGATCCTTGCACTGACATTTAAATAATGGTTTTGTCTGTTGAAAGATGCATAACAAGCAGAACCACTTTAACTACTCGCCAATTTCCCTTCCATGTCGTCGTCAAGTAATAGACCAAAGGTCCTGGCATTCTGCGTTTGTACTTCTCATTACCGAGGTAGCCCAGGGCCTTTCTTCCTTTCATACCGGCACACCGTTCCTTAAAGATGGCCTTACGTCAGAGACACATAGGAAATGCACAACTTCCCAAATGAGTCAACATATTGTACAGATTTGACAGACCTGTGCCATACACTACTTCACCTCGGGTTCGATTTTAATGTGGCAAAAAAGCCCTTAAATTTGTTTATTTCACTACACTGAGGTTAACAGTATAAATGTCAGTAATTTGTAAGTGGAGATTTTTCAAAGCGCCCCATCAATTATTGCGTGGGCCTTTGATATCAACCGGCGAATGTCATTATCCTCTATCAAAGATACGAATTCCACCATAAATGATTCCATTGAGCTCGTCACTTGACTCTGCATCCTCATTACAGTTGTGTCACAGTCATTCGGCACCGATGATTATATCTTCATTCGTGATATTTCTTTCAGGCTTATGGCATCCAAATATAGGCTAAATGCAATATGGCTTTTCATTTTGGATTTAAATACCGACATAAGGTTGACATGAAAAGAAACCTGTCTCCTCATTAACACGTGAGAGTCACATAGGATTTAGTCAATTAATATTACTGGTAATGATACTTCAGAATTTGTATTCAAAGCCAGGATAAATCTACGTTTAGACTAAAGCAGCTTGGTAATTGGTCTGTCATCACCAGAATGATGTCCATGGGAATGCCAGAGCATCAGATCTGCATCAATTTCGACATCTCTCCATATTAGGCGAGCACACAGAAATACAATTATGTTCTGTGGCTGAAATAGACCAATGAAAACTTTATATCCCTCAAAATTGAATTGTTATTATGTCTTGAGATAATTGTTGAAGACGATTTTCATTTTGCAATTGCCAAAGTAAATGTAAGTTATAGTGAATGCCTTGTTTCAAATGTTTAGATAATACAGTTTACTTACATTAAGCATTCTGTCTGTTTTTATATTCGCTGATGATCCCACTGTAATACACATCCTGGTTTAAAGATTGATCACCATGGGTTTGTTTTCCAACACATGTCTTTAAAATATTCAAATTTTAAACTTTGACATATTTGGTACCTATCTCTTCAGCATACAAACAAACATTCCGGAATTGAAACACACCATGTAAAATCGCTGGCGCCATTGCCTAATTTTGGCAGCATATTATAAGAAAACACATTATAAGAAAAGCACCGAAAATAGTCACGTGACAGCTCTCACTTCCTTTTCTAAAAAACATAAGCTTCTGGTCGTCGCCTGTAAACGCCAATATTAACAACAGACAGGGACTGGCAGTCTTTATGCCAGCCATCGTCAATGCTGATCAATGCAGTATTTAAAAGTAAGGGATTCTCTAAGGGAATCTAGAAGAGTGTTACGTTTCAACGACTTGATTTATCTGTGATCTGTTGTATGTCTTTCTGCTTGTATTCTATGTTACGCATTACGTATGTACCTCTTATGATGCATAACACTGGCAGTTTCGGGATATAATGTGTTAGCAAATCAAATTTAAAAGGGTGTATGATTCCTCTTGATCATTCTCCACTGAGTCTTCACTGATCTAATAGATCCAGAGATATTTTTCTATCATTTTCTTTTTCTTGTTACCTGTCAAAAAGAGATCAGGTGATAACATTTGGAAGTAGCTCAGGTTACGTTCGGGTATATAGCTGAAGTAAAGACAAGAATATATCAACGAAACGCGTCTGCTAATGTTTGCCTACGCTACAGGATGATATCAGCTCAAGGAACCATACCCTGAATACAACGCTGTGAGGGACTGCAACAGTAAGGGAAACACTTCATATATGCATAAATGGCACACGAATGGGTGAGCGAGGTTAGCAATATTCCAGCTATATGGCGGCGGTCTGTACATAATCGAGTCTGGACTAGACAATCCAGTGATCAACAGCATGAGCATCGATCTGCGCACCGATGACACGTGTCAACCAAGTGTCAGCCAGCTGGTATATAGCTCTGCATGAAGGTAATGGTTAATGCATTACAACCGTCGCAATACCGGTCTACCGGAGGAACACAACCAGATGTGGCTCCACAAAAATCACTTATATACAGAAATATATTTGCACAATGATTATGCATGACCACTGTCGGTATACAGGTCTAAGGCAAGACAATGGTTGCGCGTAATGGACCACATAAAGATCATGCCTAAACGTGAATACATGAAAAAGATCTGTATATAGGTCTACAGGAAGATCGTTGGTCAATAAGTTCCCCTGAAAAGGCATTGTCAACAAGGACTGCACTGAGAACATTGTTCATACGGGACAACAGGCAGATCTTTGTCCACAAGGATTGCATCGGGATCATTGTTCATACAGGACTACAGGTACATGATTGTCACAAGAATTACACAGAGATCATTCATACAGGTCGGTGGGCCTATCATTGTCTACAATGATAGTTTGGCGCAAAATAGTTGTAAGTTCTATCTTCTCTTATGAAGAAGCTCGATGGAAATTTTCCATAAGGGCTATATGGACAACATTGTTTATACAGATCATTGCCCATTCAGGATTACAGGCAGATCCTTTTCCACAAGGATCACATGGAAAACAGTTCACGTAGGACAACATGGGGAGAGAGTTCAACATGTCTTGCATGTCTTTCTCACTCATAGCATAAACTTTGCAGACGTTCTAAGCCTAGTCTTACTTATTCAGAATCAAGGTTAATGTCGATATTATGATAAGCCTGTGACCCAGCAAAGCCATCAGGAACGTTTTCTACCTGCCAAACTATCATCAACGGTAATCATCATGCGTGCTACTGGAAATCTCGTTCATGTCTGAAGATGATCAGTGGCTTGGCGAATCTGCCTGGCTACACGAGAAACTATTAATTACGTCCTTTGAAGTCAGAATGCAGAATCCTGAAAACACACAGCTGAATCCCTCCATCAGAAATGAGTTTAGGGCATGGGAGGTTCCATCTTTCCCAATAACGTCATAACTCGACCCTGCAGTGAGAAAAAAAGGTTAATTGTTCTGAGCTGAGAAATGCAGTTATTGAACACTGTAACCGGCAGCATCTTGTAAATTCGACTCACATCACTCAACCTTCATTTAAAAGGAATCGTAATTCTTTGAAGGATGGTAAAAGTAAAATCAAAAGAGACTGATACAGTTTTAAGCTTCAGTTTAAATCATAACCGCGCAATATTGACAAGCTATGGTGGAAAGACTGCCTTTGGTCTTAGTTGACAGTGCCTCCCATAACGATGGCAATTACTTTCAAACATCTCTCCTTTTGCTTCCTTTTTGTATACAAAAATGATTTAGGAACTTAGAACAAAAGCCAAAAGTTCAGGGCACCAAACTGCGAGTGTTTTATTGATTTGAATGTTTGATAAAAGACAGGCATGCTATTTCTGATGCTTGTTACAACACGCTAAACCCTTTGATGTCATCTCTTTAATGACGCGATACGACTAATCGACCGAAATAGGTGTTGGGTCGGACATCGGAAACAGCTATCGATTCAAATAAAACCATAGCTTGATGACACCTAATCGATACTGTGACGTCATGCAACCGAAATCACCATTTCTTTCAAGCTGTGTGGGTTTATACAGGTCCTTTATTGCAATAGACAGCTACCAATTACGTTAATTCCGTGGCCTGAATTTCAGATGCCTATTTCTGAAAAGGATTTCAGCCTCTGTTATAGACACCGTTCAGGGGCCACGAGTCTGTGGACCGGCAAGCATAAAGGGACGAGAAACTGAAATGGACAAGTTTTGTGTAAGCTTTCTCTTTGTGAAATCGATACCGGCGGGTTGATATCTATTTAAGGTAGTGAGAGTGGTACTACACTTTGCTAGGGTTGTTGCAAGTGATTGATGGGGGAGTTAATTGGCGTTCAGAAGCAGATATTGAGGATATTCTTGTTCCCGCCCGACTATTACCGAGCGTGTTGACACAGACGAACAAAGCTTATTGTGACCGAACCATGAACACAGCCGAGGCTCATACAGATTAGAGGCAATATATCTTGTATATAGCAGTGATGAATCGTCGATGGCTTGCGATGAAGAGTTATGGTTGTTGATGCCTCAGGGAAACAACCTCGATTATCTGGATTCTCCAGGGACTATACAAACCGGGCGTTGTGTCCACGCGAGTGATGCAATATCATATTAACTATGATTCCCGGAATGCATGTCCAGACTGGTTTGAGTAAAACATTAGCACCAGCGTGTTCTGGAACTCTTGTCCTTTGCCTAACTGATGTTGCATTTAAGTATACAAAAAACATATTCATTTGTATGATCCCTTCATATTGTTTTAGTGATACCATGGAAAATCCCATGAACCTTTCATTCGACTAAGTAATTTGTCTTAACATTCATCTACCATACAACGATAATTAATCTCTAAATTTAATCAGCCATAGCAATACTTTTGATTATTAGTTAATCCGTCATGTCATGTTCTTTTCATATGATTACAGTTGATCTGCCCCGTTATGCTCCTTTAATATGACACAAGTTAGTGTGTTACACCATGAACCTTTCATACAATTGTTAATCTGTCATTTCATGCTCCTTTCATATGATTACAGTTAATCTGCCATGTCATGCTCCTTTCATGTGATTATAGTTTATAGTTCATTTGGCTTAAACGATGATCGATGAATTGCAATCTAGCTCAGAAACTAATAAACATAACATGTTTATTAATAAACCAATAACATAAATAAACATACTCAAAATATCATACCAACTCTGTGAGGTTTTTGCAGGGTTTTTGTTTTGTCCTAATAAAAAAGTTATTTAACAAACCATCATTAAAATATCGACACAGTTCACTGTTTATTGCGAGGAAGGAATGCAGAGAAAGGTAAAGCAAGGTGTTAGAAGTATAATATACAAATTCAAATATGACAATACATTCTCAAGGAAACTATTCTCAGTCACAAAGTAGGAGCTCAACTGGAAAGTATAAATACTCGGTGTCTAACATCGGAGCAAATTAATGACCCTGTGACGCTCTGAAGGAGATAAAGCCATGAGGCTACGTTATTCAGAGACATTACTGGGATTATGGCTCACACTATGACTTTAGCGTTAATTATGGCAAGAGACATTAATAAAACCCTGGCTACGCAAATATTTAATTTGCCCGAAAGTCTCCCATTATAGACATGTACTCTGGCCATAACTGCAGCAGCTTGTAGCAAACAGACTCCTATTGGAAACAGCTAGTCTCGTTACAAGGGTAGTAGAAGGGGACGTTGTACATCAAATGAGCTATATCTAATAGAATCACGTTAGGATTTATAGGTACTGTACATCGTCGTCGAAGGACCACAGACTCCAATGTGCTTGTCTAGACGTTCTCACTTTGTTATCTCAGAGATATATAAGATTTGTACATCCGGCCAGATTAGTTCATTCGGCGCGGCAATGACAGTCCGTATTATCATCAAGGAAGGCACATGCTACTTGTATGCCTCACCTAATCTGCGACGGTCGTTGGTCCGGAATGGAGAAAGAAGCTTTTTCTGGAAAACAAATTTCATCCTTGGATACACATAAAGTATGTCGACACTGTCGTCTCTATACACCAATGCAACCTTTGCAACCTTTAGAAGATAATGGGTAACTCGCCATCCCGTTCTGTCCATTGATTGATGCACTAAAATATCTCACTGAAGCATCATCAACTTAAGTCAGCTTAAACGTTTGCTCCAGCTAAGCTTCAAGTGCAGTTATGAGGGTTTTGGGATTCGAAAATACATTCTAATATGTACACTTACATTTTTGCATCTTACAGCATTGTATTATCACAGAATGTTTGTAGGTTGAATACTCATTCATGTAAATTGCGTGCGTGGTGGATGCTACCAAAAGGGCGAGGCATGCTTAATCATTTCGAGAATACACAGATTTATTGTGGTTATGTTCATTTATATTTCCCTACTATTTTTGTCTTCAAGTTCAACTGAATCCGTTTCCGCAAAAAATCTCTGGTTTTGACTTTGTTTACTTGGAAAATGCCATATCAACCTACCCATATGTTTGTTATATTTCTAGTTTTTAATATTCCAGCTTTTTTCTGTAAATTATGGATAATAGGTCGTAATGCTGCGAAAATATTTTTGTAAAAAAATAACATATGCAAAACAATAATGGCATAATGTTTGGCACTGGGATATGTGTTCTTCTGAAACTGAGTGAGTTAAAAGTATAGATTACATGTAAACAGAAATATTTTCTTATGAATATAATCTCCTTTTACTGTGGTGTTTCTTCTATAAGTTTCGAAGAAGGCATTATGGTGCATGGCTGTGTTCGTGCGCTCCCTCTGGAAATACATCGTCACTTGTATTCTGCGAGCATATTGAGGACAAAGACTGCATGAACTACACGGTCACACTATATCCATAAACCATTAAACACCACCCAACAAAAAGTCACAGAACATAAACATTGACCTTTAATGACAAGGAAACTCTCACCAATGTAATCTATTGCCCGAGAGTCTCCATAGTATCAAAGTGTTAAGATATGCCAAATTTCATCGATGTCTGAGCCGAAAAATGACTCCTTTGGTACCAGCGTCTCCAAGACAATAGACTCCTGATGATGAGCTATAAATAAATATGCAACGGACGAGGAGCGGACAACGGGTTATGACTGTCTTAATAGACTAGCGATCTCAGTGAATAGCCTCTCGCCGAGGGAGGGCAGAGCACATTCATCAAACTAAATGCGCAGTTCTTAGACAGTGCGGCAAGCACCTGACTGGAGAGACTAAGCATTTCAATATACTAGGCTCGCGTTGTTCTTGAAATAAATCTTTCTGCGCATTATATGGTGCTGACTTGACAACTTGCATGTAGGAGGGCTCATTTGACATTCAAATGACAAGAAAGAAATGGTTCTACGTGTGTGAGGTAAAATTACAATCACCCCTGGAGCTTTAAGCAGCGATCTGGTTCGTGCTCTGACTATGATGAATATAGGGGATAAGGTTAACTCGTTATTGTGAATCCAGAAAAGAATACTTCTTAGTTTTGTTGGTGCAAAACACCATCGTATAACTAATGAGATCCCCATTGAACCACCTCTTCTGTCAACTGTATTCGGAGATGTTTGGAATGAGCAATGTGTGTCTTCGCTGTGATCAACCAAGTGCGTGTTACAATTGTATGTACTCAGATCATTTGTGTTAACTTCACATACCTATGTATATGATTATCCAAATACTGTTGACAAATACATGTATTTTTTCATTTTGTTGATATAGGTTATATGAGTATCTTTGGTGTCAGTGATAACACAACTCAATGAAAAGAAATGTTACCTTTTAAAACATCAAATCAGCCCACGTGTTAGTATCTAAATAGTCAGTGAGTGAGTGGAATCAGGAATGTGGGCGACTCGCTAGGTGATCGTTCAAAATGGCGGAAACCCGCCTACTCATACTCTTTTGCCTTCTTAGGCATTACAAACCTTGCTTTTATATATTCCACTCTATCTAGAAATGAGTCTGTGGATGTCTTTATTTAATTTAAACTTAATACAAAGTATGAGTGTGAAGGTACTGTACAACTTTACATAATTACCACCAAGAGTGAGCACTTTCAAGGTAATAGGTCTCTGACGACTGTTCAACACAGTCTACAGTCACACTGGAAAAATGCATAACCTGATTTGATTTTGTAAAATCCTATTTTGATGCGATTAATGAGCGAACTACGTCTGAGCACATCGCCACACTCAATACGTGGGCAGAAAACAGGGACATATAAAAACAATTCATTTAAGTCGCAGCAGAATAGTGATAAGTTGCTTCTGTGTTAGCACAGTTAGGTAGCGGTGTTTAATCTTCTACTTTAAATAAACTAGCCCTTAGTCTCTGAGAAAAGATTGTTTAATTTTGATAGGAAGTAATTGCAACATTTAATTTGAATAAGAAGCCAGTGAGATGTGAGAGTCAGGATCTATGCAAATCTAGAATTACGGCTTTGTACAACAGGGCTTGGTGGAAAGGATAAATGTGGTCCATTTATTGAGACAACTGAAAGTGTAAAATAGAACAGCTTTTTCTTCTAACTGATGTAATACATCTACACAGAGACTTTCTACTAAGATTTCAAATGATATTTCATATCGCTTTTTGAGATTTTGACAAGAACAGATCAAACTAAAACCGAAATATTTATTTTTCGTATGCATTGCAGATGTTATGAGAACTGACAATGTCTACAACAGATTTTATCTTACCTCACACATGAATGTCACCTTCTGATTGGCTAAGCGCTATTCTATTATTTTCAATGTACCCCACTTACAGGCGATGTATTATTTTCAATGTACACTGCTGGAAATTCCGAACTCATCTGGTGCTTCATGGTAGTACTTTTTTACCTCGAATAACATTGAATCACGTATCAAGCACGCAAATTACCGATGTTTTGCGATTGAAAATCGATGGAAGGGAGATAACTCTAAATATGTTTACCTTGTGTGGTCTGCAAAAGGGCGATTCGCCTTGTCGTGTCGTGTATTGTGAGATGCGGAGTATGTCGTTCCGCATCCGAGTAGATGTTTTTGTAAGAATGCCCGGATGTACTAAATGGAGCATGTGGCGGAAAACCGAAACTGTTGTGTGGTAAATTTCAAGCTGGCAGTAGTAACTGAATTGTCACACTGCAAAATAACATTGGCGACGACGATATCAAACTCACAAGGAAGCCGAAAAGGAGTAAATAGCAACTTTGTTCACTGACAAATCTGGAAATGGCTGAATTTAGCGATGTGCGTGCGATGCCACCATTCGACCTCTCCGGTGATGCGAGAGCCTGAGTATCCGTTGGAAAGCTCGGATAGAGGAGTTTGTGGCATACGCTGACAGTAAATCATTTGGTGTTTTTAAGACTTTGCAAGATCGGGGGTCGTCCCAAGATACTGTTCCCCCCATGCACATTTAGGAGGGCGCAGCGCCCTGCCCTCTTTATTTTGCGCCCTGCCCTTTCTTGCCTCAATCGCAGTCGTTTACTATGACAAGTGTGTATTTTCCAGATTTGAAATGCTTTTTTCAAATTCTAATCATAAAACCGAGAAGAGTAAAAAGCGAACTTTAGAATTGAAGTTATAAGACAATTTGGCTTTTTATACATTTTGTTTTTTTTTAAATAATCCTCACCAGCATGCCCTTTGAGGTTATGAAGTGCCCTTTTCCATGAATTTACCCTGCCCTTTCTGAACCCTAGGGGGAACACTACAAGAATATTTCAAAGCGATAAAGGCTTTGAAGGATCATGTAACTGTCAAACCTAATGTGACGTAACAACGTCATATTTTCAGGAAGATGAAGCAGAGCGATAAAACTGTGCCACAATATGAAACAAGGTTACTTGATGCATCCGAAGGCTGTGAATACATTGATGTTGACAACCAGATTCGTGATCAGGTGGTTGAAAACTGCAAGTCGGACCATTTGAGACGCAAGTTTCTGGAAAAAGGCGATGAACTTTCACTGAAATCGATGTTGAAAGAGGTGAGCAGTGTCCAAAGTGTAAAGAGTTTGACCATTTTGCTTCTAAATGCTATTCAGACTTATCCAGAAAGTCATCAAGACCAAAAGAAAAGAGAGACAGAAGTGATTACAGTGGCAAGAAAACTAAAAAGAAATCACATGACCGTGGTGAAACATTTGGAAACTGGGAGGAAAGACAGAAATAGCAGTGATAATGAAGGCCAAGGTTATGCTTTCCGTATGAGAAGTAATGTGCACAGCATGAAGAAGTCATTCCAGTGTCTCTGGGGGGTGTTGACATTGGCATTACTGTTGACTCTGGCAGTGATAGTAACATTATTGACGGTGATTTGTGGAACTATTTGAAGTCTAAGAACATAAAGTATGTGTCTCAGAAGGGGGGCAAGAAGTTTCCGTATGCCAGTAGAACTCCATTGAAAACTCTTGACACTTTCAGTACAGTGATAGCTGCTAGGGATCACAGGACAGAGGCCACGTTCACTGTGATTGATGGTACAGCAGAACCGCTCCTCAGTAAAGAAACAGCTATGAAGCTTGGCAATCTGAAGATTGCACTTAATATCAATTCAGTGCGTTCTTCACCAGCGATTCCTGAGTGCCTCAACAAATATCCTGAAGTATTCCTCGGACTTGGCAAACTGGAAAATGGGCAGGTAAAGCTGAAGATTGAAACAAACGTTAAGCCCATTGCTCAGCCAATGCGCCGTGTTCCATTTGGACTGCGTGGAAAGGTTGAGGCCAAAGTTAAGGAACTCATTGAGAAGGATATCATTGAACCGGTAGAAGAACCGACCCCATGGGTAAATCCTATTGTCATCGTTCCAAACGCCTCGGGTGATATAAGGCTATGCTTGGATATGAGACGTGCCAGCGAAGCTATCTTGAGAGAAAGGCAGCCTACACCAACAACAGACGAAGTGTCACAGAACATGAGTGAAAGTAGGGTCTTCTCAAAGTTGGATCTGAAGTGGGGCTTCCGTTAGCTGGAGTTGCATCCTGAGATCCGGGACATTACTACTTTTGTGACTCATTATTGCCTGTATAGGTATAAGCGGCTGCTATTTGGGATAAATGCGGCGCCTGGAATATAGCAGTACGAAATCCAGAAAATCTTGCAATGAATTCCAGGGGTTGCCAATATATCAGATGACATCGTTGTCCATGGTCCTTCCACAGATGAGCGTGACAAGCGACTTAAGCAAGTTGTTCAGAGACATCAGCAAATTTGACCTTGAACATCGACAAGTGTGAGTTCAAGAAGTCAAGCTTAACATTTATGGGGCACCATTTGTCAGATCAGGGAACTGATATCACCAAAGACAAAGTTGAAGCTGTTGTGAGTGCAAGACAGCCGGATAATGCAAATGAGGTCCGAAGTTTCTTGGGACTTGTAAACATCTCTTCTCGATTCATTCCTGATTATGCCACATTAGCAGAGCCATTCAGACAACCTACAAGGAAAAACCAGCCATTTGTGTTTGGAAAGGATCAAGTGGAATCATTAGAATCACTCAAAGCTGCACTTGGAAATAGTGAAACCTTAGGCTACTATAATCTAACTGCCAAAACAAGAGTTATTGCAGGTACCAGTCCAGTTGGACGCAGGGCAGTGCTTGCCCAGGAACAGACTGATACGTCATGGCGGATCATCTCATATGCAAGTCGTTCGCTCAGTGATGTGGAACGCAGGTACTCACAAACTGAAAAAGAGGCTCTTGCTATAGTGTGAGAAGTTTCACACGTACATATATGGGTTATCATTTGAGTTGATTACAGACCACAAACCACTAGACGAAATATACTCACCAAAGTCTAAACCCTGTGCTTGGTTTTGCGTCTTCAACAGTACGACTTTAAGGTTGTGTAAGCGCCAGGAAAGAGCAACATGGCTGATCCGTTGTCCAGGTTGTCAAGAGAACAGTTAGTGAAACCTTTAGTTGTGTCAAGTAGTGTTGAAGAGTATGTGAGATTTGTAGCAGTGAACGCAACTCCTCCAGCTGTATCAACTCCAGAAGTCGAGAGAGCTTCTACAAGTGATGTTGAGTTGGAAATTGTGCGCCAGTGTATCGATTCTAGTGATTGGAATCATTGTGAGTTGACGCAATATGTGATTGTGAGTTCTGAATTGTGCAAAATAGGAAAGTTGGTCTTTCGAGGTAGTCGCATGGTGATTTCCAAGTGTTTGCGACCAAGAGTTCTGTCACTTGCACATGAAGGGCGCCTTGGAGTTGTCGGTATAGAGCAGAACCTGAGATCAAGGGTATGGTGGCCAAATATGGATAAGGATGCGGAATATGGATAAAGTTCCGCAAAACATGTCATGGTTGTGAGCTGGTCAGCAAGCTGAGTCCTCCAGAACCTATTCAGACAACAGGACTGCCATCAAAAGCTTGGGAAAGGCTTGCAATGGATTTCCTTGGTCCGTTACCTTCAGGTAATTCGATTCTTGTGGTGACTGACTATTATAGTCGATACTATGAATACAAGGTGATGAACTGGACCACGGCAAAGAAAACTATAGATGTTCTCAAAGAGGTGTTCTCAAGATATAGCTTGCCTGTGTCAATCTACTCTGACAACGGACCTCAGTTCATATCTGAGGTGATGAGAGATTATCTGAAGGACAATGGTATTGAACATCATCGAGTAATCACCTCACGCTAACGGTGAGGTGGAGAGACAAAATCAGTCTCTAGTAAAGCGACTGAAGATTGATCATGCAACAAGGGAAAACTGGAAGGAGGCATTGCACTCAGTGCACTCAGTGCCGTGCAGCTCCCCACACTGTAACGGGGAAAGGCCCAGCTGAACTGTTGTTTGGGAGGAACATGAGAACTAAGTTACCTGTTTTCATTCCTGAATCCATTGACTATGAGGTTCGTGACCGAGATGCCGAAAAGAAGGGTTCATCAAACACGACATGCCACGGAGTCTAAAATTGTACCTGGAGACAAGGTGAAGCTTAAAAGGGAGCACATGAGTAAGGTAAATACACCTTATTTCCCAACACCTTTGGAAGTTGTTGCTAAGACGGGAAATATGGTGACTGTGCAAAGCGAGGATGGCGCTAGGTTTAGGCACATTTCGTTTGAAGCCACATCAATCACAACTGAACAATCTGACAGAATCAACAGATGCACAAGTTGATGACAATCAGAGACTGTGGATATTGATCGGTGTATTACTCTCAGGAGGTCTGACAGACAGAAGTTTGTTCCAAAGAAGTTTGATGACTTTGTTATGTTTGACTGACTGGAGATCTGATTGGATAACCATTGTTAAGTTGATAGTTTTCACTTATTCAGGCAAGACTGAGACTTCAGTTTCATCGATATTAAAGTATTCATGTTATTTGAACCTGGTTCAGTGGTTCACAATGTTCAGCTTCAGTTTTGATTTTGTTCATAATGACTGAGACATGAGAGCCGGAGCTTGTAAAGCAGAGTTTTGGTGATATGTTGGTCATTTGATTGGACTTGTTCAGACGTTATTGTTCTGCACAAATTTCCGTTTATGTTAACATTTGTTTGGGCAAGTAAGAACTGCATTCCTCTGATGGGGAAGGGATGTCGTGTCGTGTATTGTGAGAAGCGCGGCATCCGAGTAGATGTTTTTGTAAGAATCCCCGGATGTAATACACGGAGCATGTGGCGGAAAACCGAAACTGGCAGTAGTAACTGAATTGTCATACTGCAAAATAACACACCTCGCATTCAACAGAAGTGCTTCACACAGTTCAAAATTAAAATTCAGGTGTTCGGTAAGATAAATACGTTGTTCACTGGTCCCTTTGGGCTCGGGGAACATAAACAAACCTCGAGGGTACATGAGCCCATGGCCCCCATGACCAGTGAACAACGTATAATGTTGATCCTTTGCAATGGTCCTGCCATGTTAATGCTTCATGCACCTCATACCTAACACAAGATTGTGTGTAGTGTTCCGGCATCTTCATCGTTAAACTGTCCGTTTGTCATGTACATGGTCTGGGTTCGAATATCAGCATTGATACAATGCATGAAGCCCAGTCAAATCTTGGCAACAGCTTACTGTTAATTACGAAATAAGCATTTCGTTAACATGCATATAACACTTAATTAAACGCCATACAACATATATATAACTTGGTGATACATACAGATGAAATGTAGCCCAGTCTCGGTGGCAACATTTGGTTATATATTTGAAAACGGTCCAGTGCGCGTAATCTACGAAAGGTCAATGTCAGTATTGCTCTCCGGGATATATGTGTATATTGTTCATAATTGTTCACGAGTTGTGTGTTTGACTGCAAACATTTGACCTCATAGAAAATGACGCTTGTTTCACTTGCATGTTACAGGCTGTGAGGGGTCTAGATATAGGGGATAATAAAGATATGTGTAACAATCAACGTGACATTATATGTCGTCATGTACCCCTGTAGTAGAATTTATGCTGTCCATGCTAATTCATATGGATGTACAGGATCTAGAATAGAAACGGTAATTTATCATTTAAAATAGCAAGATACGGCTAAAAACATTTGTCAGATTCTAGAATTAAATAGAACCGAAACAACATCTATTTTGACGAGAGGACGTTAACTAGATCTCGAGTATTTATGCCTCGGATAATCAGCACGTACACTTATTCATAGATGTTGGTATTAGTTGTAACGGTTAGCGTCGATTTTGTTATGGCGTTGTTTAGAAGTGAAAACGTTCTAAGTCACGTCAAACACGAGGGCTGTAATTTAAAGTGCCCGCATATATTCAGTGTGTCTAGTCCATTATAATACCCACCCCCTCCCCCTTCAATACTGTAATGCTAAAGTGCTGAAATATTTCTCGAATAATGCTTCCAGCATCGTAAAGCGAAGCCACGCTCACAGAGGCATGCTGTCACCCGCTGCAGATACCATTCCAGTAATTCCGGACGGTCGTCATGCATTGATAACCGTGTTTGTCGCAGAGTGTAACGTTGACTTCTGAGAAACACCATCCACTTTGCACCAGCATGATTTTGAATGTCGCTCCATGTCCAGGCTACACCGTGCTAATGGTGCTCTTTAATTTCAGCAGGCGTCATATTTTGATCATTCAAAGGTTGTTCCATCTTGATTATGGCACCACAGAGGATAATGTATGGTTAAATTACAAGCCACACTTAGGCTTTGCTTTCAGCGCACGGTGCGGTGACCTGGCACTAAATACACTTTAACTTTTGCAATCCGGAAACTATCTATTCCATCCATATTAAAAGACTCGAGAACAGATCATATCCTTGACATATCACCTCATGAATTTTAACGAAAACGACAAACGATATAACAAACTATATCAACTTGCTCTTTACAATCAAACCTTTGTACAGGATACTCTGTTTAAACCGGAATTACTTGGAACGTTCACTGACAAGAAAGATATTCGAAGTCCTTTCAACTTATGTAGAGTGGTAATAGTTGGGATTGCATATGTACAGATGATGGGATGAATTTGATTTCATTAATAACCTGCACAAGGCATCGGGTTTCGAATCTCTACATGGATATTACCTGGAAAGCAGGATCCAGATTCTCCCCGTCGGCAGATAAACGCAATTTAATCCATTTCTACACAACACTCCATCTCTCATATACAGCATGGGACGAGATGGAACCTTCTTAACTGAGCTACATGACACGCAACCTCAGACGATACGGGGCTCCTTTCACGAAGCGGCCTTTACAGAAGTTAACCTCAACTTCTATTTTTAACATTGCACTAAGGTTGCCAAAGCGACTTACGATCACCTGAGTGTTTTGTGAAAGGAGTTCATGGTCAATAATTCCACTACAGACGGTGAACCATTTGTTTTCAAGTGCATCAGTTTGTTCATTTTCAAACTAGTTGAAAATTCCACTTTGAGAACAATATATGCATTCAAATGCACTTAACTATAACCCAGTGGCAACGTGATCCATTGGTAAATGAAGCGATTGTTGCTCTGTCCTGACAGCGGCGTAAAACACTGCTTTTATACTCCTAACCTGTCTTCATTATCTGTCATGTCGTGCTCGAAAAAGAATTGTATAGTTTATCTTAGGAAGTTTTTACACTAGATGACACAGGAAATATGTATCTTTTATAGGAACGGTATAATAATTTGTCGTCAAAAGACATTGCTAAATGGCTCATGTCCAAAAATGACAGGTTATTAAATGGTGACGTCTATACGTGATTTATATGTACTTGTACATTACTGTCAGTATGGTGAAAAATAATCAGCAAAGTGCTGCACTTCTTACCCTCTACACTGTACAGAGGTTTTGTCACAGTGGAGGAATCAATTCGAAATATTGCGTTTCCGATTGTTGACATATTACCCTTTAGCCAGTTTGAGATTATTAATCTATCTCAAATATATTGAGATTTCAATGTTAAGCTGCAATGATAATTTCATTCAAGCCTAGAAAAATATTTATAGATATCAGTATGATAAATGAAAATATACAACAAACGAATACTGACTAACTATATTTTAAGCAAACTATGCGGTTTTTGAAATTTGGTTTTGAGTGGATATGATATTTCTACGCCGAGATTAGTAATGTTTCCGAAACATCAGGGATGACGCATGGAAGGGACATCTCAACTACAGAGCAGGACGAAACTATCACCGTCTTCACTTGACCAAGAAATAGAAACAAAGACGTAGGTGAGATTTATTAATATACTTACTCAATAAACTGAAATCATTTTCCAACAGTTTGACTGAACATTCATCGTAAAGCTGGTCTTGCATTAGCTGAAATTCATTACGAAAGAGGAAAGGGGTCAGACTTATAAATACACAAATCAGAGTTCTTTCAAAAGTGCGCAAAGAGACATATAAGGAGACAGGAATCATCAATAGGGAGTGTGACCACCTTGAGCATCCACAGACTCCAAGACGTGTCTCCTCTTTGACGTCGCCTGTCAACTGATGACGTCAGCAGGGATCCTGTTCCATGAGTCCAGAACGATCTGTTGAAGTTCCTGTCTGGTGCTGGAAGAGATACGCGCTGCCTCAACATGATCCAAGTGACAATCCCACTACAATGGGGTTTATGTTTGGTGAACGCGCTGGCATTCTCGAACGGTGTTAGGCCTTGCGTTGTCGTGCTGCAAAATTACTCCACTTGGTTGTTGTCGAATAAAGGTCTCAATACATCGATATGACAATAGGTTTTGAGCAACTTGGCAGTCATCAAGGAATATCAGTCAAAAGGCGAACTAACTCGAATATCGAAAAGCAGTTATTTAAATTCCTTTGTATCTGTTTTCTAAACACGAATCAAGATTCACTATTATGATTGTCGACTTTTTGTGTTTTCAAGTAAGAAAACTTCGACACGCATTCCAGAACATTAATTGTAACTTTACATAACGTAAAACAATTATTACTGACACGCTGTTACTGAATGGCGTTGTACTGTTTCGGCATCATTGATGATATAGTACTAATGCTAAATGCCAGATGTAAGATGAAATGTGACGAGACAAACTAACCTTTTCCTCAGGCATAATGGTCGTAACAAGAGAGCAGATCAGAAGAGTAGTAATGAAAGAAAAATAGCTTGCAAAATGAATGCTGTTTTCTGCTGTTATTTTTTTCTACTTCAGCCGACATTTCCACCGATTGTATGAATGGTGTCACAGTGTAAAATAACATTCAGGTTTGTTTCCCTCTTTCAGACCAATCTCGCATCGATTTTGTTTTCGTAAATCAACCTTTACCATAAATATCTTAATGTAACTGTTATGTCTGTTAACTTAGCCCAATCAGTTTCTTTTATGACATTAAACGCCTTCCTTCTTAGGATGAAAACACCCATCCCTTCTGTCCTACATTAAACATTATCATCAAAAGTTATAATCTGCTTTTTTCCTTGTATGATCAACATAATCCCCTTATAATCTCCTAATAACCCCCTCATAATCCTTATAGTCCAAAGTGGAAATACAACGACAGCAACGTACAACCTATGATCTATTTCCCAATCGGACAGAAGTGACAGTTTGCTCTGACGAACCAAATATCTATCCCTCTGTTTGGCGAATCAAAAAGGGCTTGTTGTATTTACAGTATATTTTCTTCCTCTGAATTGCAAATCCACAAGAAACAGACATCTCGGGTCTTTCATTGACGCGATATATTGGAATTTGGTTGCCTGGGTCTGTCAGACTGAAGAATATCATTTCCAAGGGCCGTTTAAGAGTCTTCCGCATTAAATTGATTTGGTCGCTTTGTGACAGAACACGAGGGCGAGGGCTTGTACGACTGACGGTTATACGGGAAAATAAATCTACCAAATGGATTTAGTTCCTTGCCTCGGGAGGCAATAATTGCGAGTGGTTTATTGCCTGGAATAAAATATTGAAAATTATTCTACTTTGGCGAATTGACCTTTATCAAGTAAGGAATATGGTACCATTGGCACCACACGATTGCATATTACATATCGCTGAAGATACATGCATTCTGAATATTCCCGAACGGGGTTGAATGTGTCTCCAGTACAAAAAAACGGTGCATGCTCTTGGGAGTGTTTCTCAATTAGGTTAACTGTTAGCGCGCATACGTTAATATCGTTATTTTGAAAAGATAAAACTGACTACGAAATTGTCTTAACTCAATTTCGTTTTCTATATTCTTTATATATCTTTCCTCGCCATCATCAGCAGCAGTAGCAGTAGTAGCAGCAGCATCTGTAATCATCCACAGAAATATTGTACTTACTTTCAAATCCCAGATTCGACCTGGTTGTGTGTCGAGCTACACTCAGTGGTACATGCCCCTCTCTCCCTCACCTCCAAGCTGTCAAGATTTGATATACCTGACCAGGGATAATCTACAACAGGGATAGGTCACTCGCTTGCTTTCTTTGCCATTTGTACTAATTAACGTGTGCCTCGTCATGCTTCAACGCACACAGTGACTTGGCTCGTTACCAGCGCAACTTCAGCTGTGTTAGCAGAACTTTAGCCAGTTTATTGTATCAGTCGGGATTTTACAATGAATGAATAAATGAATTATAGTAAGAATTAAGAGCAGGATTTATATGTGAATGAATGAAAGAAAGAAAGAAAAAGAATAAATGAGTGAAGTGCATATGTGAATGAATGAAAGAACAAATGATACGCCGCGGCTTTCCCTTCCAAAACATGCTGAAGAACGCAAAAGTATCGCGAGAACACATGTGTTAACATCAGCTGTCCTTTTAAAACAAATCTGCTTTGAGACATGTTTGTTTGCGTTAATGATTATTTCAGATATCTTATTGCATGTGGGGCGGGAATAGCATGGATATTAACAAAATGTTAACTGACACTGTCACACACACTGAGAAACAGAAAGTGTAAAACTGTCACAATGCATTGTAACCACCTTTCCAGCTTTGCCAAATAATAAAATCAACAGAGAAAGAAAGACGTTATGGAACTATAACCCTCAAGCATCACAACCATCAGTGGCGGATCAGATCGACAAAATGTCATATTTTTCACACACATCACATACACCCTAACATTTTGTTTAGATGATGAAACTACCGCTATTACTTGCAAACACATTTCACCTGATTTTATACTCCCCTCATGACAAATAAAGGTGTATGTGAAAGATGTTTTTGAAGAAATAACAAGAAACATTCAAACAACGGCGAGTAGTATTTCAATGGCGGATCAGAACATAAAACATAACAGAACATAAAAGTCATAAAACTGTCACTATTACTTGCAAATACCTTCCAGATAAAGGTATGCTTCCCTTCTAAAAATAAAACGAATGTGTGAAAGATGTTTTTGTCGGCACAGTTTAGTCTGTCTTCATGGTTAATCGAGAATGGAAGCCAGTGAGCTATAACATACCGAATTGAAACTTTACTACAAATCTACTGTCCTAATACGGACACTAACACCAATTATTTGACTTAAACTGAAGTGACTAACAGGTAGCTTATCTTCTACATGTAGGATTTCAGTTGTCACAACACCAAGAGAATTTAATCAGCAGTTGAAAATAAACCGGGCTCAATCTTAAACACTAAGCTTCCGCCATATTGGCTATACTGGTTACATAGCGACGTTCGGGTCCTTTTCGAGGAGTTTCTTTTCCCTCTCTATATAATCTCCCTGACCTGACTTGCTGTTGAAATATTATTAAGCCAGACACAGTATTCCTTACGCTTTATTTCATCTCTTTTCAACACACCTTTGCACCTTATTCCATCTCTCCTCAACACAACTTTACACCTTATTCCATCTCTCCTCAACACAACTTTACACCTTAGTCCATCTCTCCTCAACACAACTTTACACCTTAGTCCATCTCTGCTCACCATATTATTACAGCTTATTCAATCGCCCCTCAACACAACATTACATCTTATTCCATCTCACCTCTACACAGCATTACACCTTTTTCCATTCCCCCCTCAGCTCCACATTACATTTTATTCCATCTCTCCTCAACACAACATTACACCTTATTCCGTCTCACCTTAACGCAACTTTACACATTATTTCATCGCTCCTTGCTCCAAAAACAAGAAACCTGTGGGCATTCCTGTTAATCCCCTGAGGTTTATCTAGGTACACTCTCCCAGCATGCAGCTCCGTCCTCTTAACATGCGTCTTTTTATCAGAATCATTAATGACTGGCATCGAGAGTGGTCAAACCTTCAAAACGTCTTCCTAAACCACTTTAGGATTGCAGCACTCCAATCACAATTGGTTAGAATTGGGCTAGTATACCAGAGCAGTGAAACCAGCACGTCTACTACATGAATGAAACAGTGCAACAAACACGGACATGTTTACTATGAATATCACATGTCAACATATAACTGATTGCACACATGTTTCGCCAACAGTTTACGGTTCAGATTTGGCTGGGTCAAATTCGGTCTTTAAATGTTAAGCTTCTTAAGCAAAATGCATTTTATGTACTATGATGCGAATGTATTGATATTTAACAGAATGGCCAACGTGCGACCACGGGAAGTGAATGTGGCAAGTGTCATGGATAGCAATTATCCTTTGTGGCAATTGTCCTTGGTGGCAATTGTCTGGATGACAGTTGTCCTGCTCCCATGATTCGGTAGCTGGAATAACAAGATATGGACTTCTGTCAAGCACACCATTCCTCACCTTTCACTTTAATCGGCATTATCATATTTCAAAATTAAGAAACGTACAGTGTTTATGACACAGATGACAATGAAACACACACATACCTAATCTTACTTATACAGGGAGAGAGAGATAGAGAGAGACAGAGACCGACCCGCACACACCAGCACATATGTACTAGTATTTAACTAAAACTGTCAATATAAATCATATTTCCTGAAAGTATATGAACTTTCAAATATACGATATTTTAACGTTGAAATGTAACTTAAAGGTTACGCTATGTTCTAGACAGTTTGGCTCGTGTTTTTATGCAATAGGATGTTGTGCTGCTTTCGTTACAATCGGATGTCACGTACATTGCTGGTGTCACTGTGTATCAGTCAGGTAGTTGGCGCATCCAGACATTCAAGCTTCTGATAACTCATTTTTGTCTTTTGTGCGTCTTCCCATCCATTGCATTGATCTGTAATGGTTTTAAGGTCTGTAAATTCTAAAACGTACTAACAGACCCTTCAACAAAGACATAGTCTACTCCTGATTGTATTGTGACACGTTACTCCTCTTCTAATTTTTTTTTCAAATTGTAATTGATCAATGATATTTTAGTAATACACAAAGTGGTTACCGAGGGTACCTAGTGGTTAAAGCGTTCGCTCGTTACGCCACAACTTCCCCACATGGGTACAGTGTGTGAAGCCCATGTCTGGTGTCCCCCGCCATTTAATTGCAAGAATATTGCTACAAGCTTTAAAACTAAACTCACTCACTCACAAACTTATAACCAGGTAATGGCATCGTCACTGTTATACCCATTGCTGTACTTTGAGATGGCAATGAGAGAACACTATTATGTTTCTCCCTATGTATTTTACGTTTTGTTGTCATGATTGTTCCAGTTACGTGTCAAGGTTGTATGCAGGATACAGTTCTTAGAAGTGACTTCGTGTCTTGTTACATGCTTGCTAGAAGATGCTTACTTCAACCGGTGTGACACATATCCCCAAGTGCTGGTGTTACTGACTAGCCAATCCACATAGAGAAGGTTGAAGGTTAAACATCCTTGAGGTGTGTTCTTGTCGCCCATCATGATGTTACGGTATGTCGTACATCATAATTTAATGCACAGATGTGACCCAGATAGCCCCCTAAGATTTTGTTTTAGTGGATACTTGGCAGTTGGGGACTTCCTCGTTTAACCATCATTAAACAATACCAAAATCTGTATCTCGTGAAAAGGTAGATTTAGACAAGTTCATGGCGGTAGTTGAACCAAAAGGGTGTTGGTGAGCCACTAAAAGTGTTCGTCACTAGTGATGCCAGATGCCCGGGAAAAGGTAATCGAATCCTGCCCCATCGGTTGTACCAGTCATAAACACATGCAGTGGCAAGTCAAATGTTGACCTGAAAACAAGTTCTGGAATATGGTGCTTGACAAATTATTGTAATCCCCGAACATTATTTTGGTCATCGATGAGTCAAACTCGTAGGAAATGTCCTCCACGTCTGACATAAAGCCTTATGAATACTTCGCTAAGAATGCGGAAGATTCAAGTCTGATCCAAACTTTGAGCAATTCGTATGTCTTTTATTGCAAAGTTCGCAGAAATATTATTCTCGATTTCAAGTGAGAATGATGAAAAGTAGTTACCAAAGTCCGGTTCTGAAGTCACATTTATGGAAGTTGAGTGAGTACGATACTGATAACTGAGTAGATAGATGCTCCTAATGCTGGTAACTGGATTACCTGGTTCAACTGCACATAGACGCTGTATAGCTAGAATACTCATGAGTGTGGCGTTAAACAACAAACAAATCACACACATGCACACATACATAATATGTACACACACAACACACACACGTATTTTTGTTGGCTCAGTAATGAAGTTTGGTGAACCAAATGCGGTAGGTTGAGCATGTTTACATGTTAAACACGGGTCTGTGGAACACCATTGTGACAACGTGGCGCCATCTGCTTGTCGACATGGACGTCGCTGTGTATATTAGTATGAGCACACAGGGCTGGTATTGTTACTCAATAACTACAACAGGACAACATACCACCTGGTACTCAGTCCCGACTCGACGCCCATATGACTGGGGTATCCCTCGTAGCAATATCAGTGAGGTTGACGTTACAAGGTGATCGATGGTGTTAGACAAAGGAGAGCTTAGGCCAATCATCTAACAAAATTGTATGGCCATCAGACGGTCAGAAATGAAAATCTTAGTCAGATGATCCGGTTACGATACTAAACAATATCCAATATATATATATATATATATATATATATATATATATATATATATATATATATATATATATATATATATATATATATATATATATATATATATATATATATATATATATATATTGATATTGTGGTGAATAAAAATGACTAGGTTCAGAGGTGTACTTCACCGATGCTCTATGTTACATCTGTTACACAGACACACCTGTATTGCCCTTCTAAAGCATTGGCATCTGTTGCTGCCGCTGTTGTTTTGGGGTTTTTTTTATACTGGAAACAAAACCACCTATGTCGAGTCAGCATTATATATCTGATTAAGTGTGAAATCCTTTATACTTGCAAGGCTTTAATACGGTGAAAAATAAAGCATTCAATTCGTACCAAATTAAGTCGATGAGGTCAAATCTGGGTCTATATTGATCGTCTTTTATTGATCAAATCAAAGTGGACTATTTGCCAAAGAAACATTATGTATAAATAAATTATACATAACCTGCTGTTTTCCACACGACTAAATAACTAAATAGTGATTATCTGAGGTATTCACTAGGTGCTTTTAACGAACTAGTATTGCGGTTAAATAATATCGACATTTGGTGGCAAAGTAAATGTAAGCATTGTCTCTTCTTGGATTTTGTTTTCTACCCCTATCAGAATGCTGCACTTGACGTAAATATGCATGGCTGTAATAAAAAGCAGTGTCTGCAAATTCCATAAAATTATATTATGTTTTAAACGCGACAGATGAAGCTTTGGTTATTATCAAAGCATCTGTATAACACGTTGCCAAATTCCATCTGTGGTTCTGACATGAACACTTCAACCCATCACTGAAGGAACAAAATGGCATGACACACCGAAAAAAGAACGAAGCATAAAAAACATCACTGTGTCGAACTTTTTTCAAACTGGGTTGTCTCGATGTAAAAGCCTGTTTCCTACCTAGTAGATATTAGGCCCTCATGTTTAGTCGACCATCGTGTAACTGGAGGTATTTTCCCACGTTCAGCTACGTCGATTCAGCTGTAATTCACAGCTAGAACATTTCAGTAGAAAACAGTCTCAGTCACAAGAAAGTCAATGTAAACTTTAATATGCCACTAAGTGATGGAATGGGCGTTGACTGTCTTCAGTTGCAATTTCCGGTGATGAAGTGTTTTAACGTTCAGTTGTATCTGTTTTTGGGGCTCTTTATATTTCAAAGCATGAACAAAGGTCCATTGGTAGATAGGATATCCTGATGGCTTGAAACAGGTCCAGTTTCGATTCCCTACATGTATTAAATCATTGTAGGTGTCTCGACGCCGTGGTATTGCTGGAATATTTTTGAAAGTGGGGAAAACCTTCACTCACTCAAACTCGCTGTTCCGATTTATTCCACTCATCAAGCCCGCCACCGTTGTGCCCCCAGTCATACCCAAACGTATGAGGAACAAAGCTAATAATTTTAATAATTATAAGGCAACTTATATGGCGCTGAAAACAGGCCTTATGAATACTATTACCCGTTTTAACAAATGCTGTCTGGGAGGCGCTAGAAGGATAATAGTCATATAACTTATCCCAACGGGTACCCGTTCATTTCTATAGTAACAGTGGCAATCTCGGCAAACAAACTCACTTGTTTATGGTGGTACCACATATACCACGTGTGTCGTTGTGTTATTTTAATAATATGTAAAAGATACCTAATTTGTTCATTGATGTCTTGATCACGTGTCCTTAATTGTGGTTGAAATGGAACTTTCACTCGTTCTAATTTGTGTCAATGTGTAACTTTTTCTTACCTCAGTTTTCAAAGGTTAAATGTTACTGTTTACGTATTGCTTTCGTGCTTCCCAAGCGTGAATAACATTGGCATTAGTTCCTATGTGAAGCACAATGAGTCCCACCACTTCCTGGAACTCCAGCTTTGGTAACCGCGAAGTATCTGTGGAAAATAGTCCCATCGCCAACCAGGGCTAGAAACCCATTCTGGAAAAAGATATGTTATGAAGACTTTGTCGAATGCTTCTAAAACGGAAGAATTTGTTTACAATTCAATCCATGTGCCAGATAGAAGACTCTTTTCAGCAAGAATTGATTCGGTCGAGAAATTACCGAAAGTGCTGTCCTTCCGGACATAACCGGCAAATACTAACAGCAGAGTGAATATTACAGCGTTGTAAATTTCTGGAGTGAGTTCAATGTTTACCGTTTTGATCGACAAGCCATGACAGTATCACGCTGTGCAGAGTTGAGGTGTGCGTTGCCACTGTTGTCCCCAGGCTCCGATTCCAGACACGCCCTGATTGCAAACCATGGTTTTGTAGCCAGAGCACGGCTCCACCTCGGCAATAGAAAGTAAATGAACAAACCCATGATCACACAAACATCGCAACCAAGGGAGTAACGATATTACACCATGCATGCAGCCAGGGTTCTTCCGCGACTATAAAGTTACATTTTCTCAACGGAATACTGTGATAATGAACACCCAGCACAGGTCATACATTAACAGTTCTGTGTGTACATTCACATAAACAACAAATACATGTGACAAGAGGGACATCAAACAGTTCGTCTAGCATGCCTAAAGAATACTAATGTTCACTTTGATATCATGAAAGGGAAGTAAAACGCAAATGCCAAAGAAAAAAACTGGTTCAATTATCCGAAACGCCATTGAGCACAAAACGTCAACACGGCCTTGGAAATGATATGGATGGATCACTGGAACACAGTGAAGGCACCAGGTGATCAAGGAAGAGGAAACACGTTTACATTATCAGTGACATTCGTCACTCAAAGACTTCACATTGGACACACGAATTAATTACCGTAACATCTTTAGCAAACATGGAAGGGCGGAGACAGGCCTGCAAAACGACACCCAACCCCGAGAGCAGCTGTAGTTGGCATTGCATTAAAACAATTGAAATGCATCGTACTGTGGTCCTAGGACCTGCAGAAAAACAAATTTGCTAATAACAGTGAAAAGGGACATCAGGTGTCTGTTTCTAGCTGCATTTGTAAATCAATGCCTGGTTGTAGAGAGGAAGTTATTTCCTTAATCATTTGCAATCGCAGCTGAAGTAGTACACGCACAATGAGCAGCGACAGTTCAGATAAATCTAAATTAACACCGTAGACCAGGAGATCCCATGAGCATACATGTATATGTTATTTCTATTTCAAGGGGAACTTCACAAGGGACCGGCAGATCATAGGTACATTTGCCATGACGCTAGGGGAATACGTTGTACTCTTCACCATGCAAATGAGAATACCAAAGCGAATGAGTATTGTTAGGAACAAGGATATTGGTTTTACGAAGAGGAATCAGCATTTTCAGCCTAATTATGACGAAATTACAGCATCACCCTGTTGAGCTAAGAACGAAACGCGGATCGGTTGTGTTTGGAGTGTGCTGGAGGGGTTTGAATGGGATGGTGTTCGGTGATAGTTAAGGCAAACGGGGAATATCATTGTACACCATGAAATATTTTGAATTTCACAAGGTTTGGTTTTATATCCCCCGGCATCAGTAAAACATCGTGCATGCACACATTACTAAATCTGTTTTTGTTTAGAGGAAGCAGTTGTTAAGTTGCAAAACGTTTTAAAATATATCTATGAATCATATATAAATAGTCTCATGTTATGAGGCATGACGTACGCTGGTTATGTTTTGCGTACTTTCATACATTGTAGCTAGAGATTCGGCAGAAGACGGTGGTGTGCTGTATTTAGACTTTGCCAGATTAGAAAAAAAACGTTACGGAAAGATCTGGAACGCTCTACAAGGAACCTCTTCGCGAATCACCCACTTTAAAGAAGTATATAAGGGGCTAACTCTTGCTTCTCACCAGCCTTCTGTGTGATCACTTCAAGCTCTTGCAAGGGGCATGACGCTCTCCACCTCAGTCTTAGTACATGACGCTCTCCACCTCAGTCTTAGTACATGACGCTCTCCACCTCAGTCTTAGTACATGACGCTGTCCACCTCAGTCTTAGTACATGGCGCTCTTCATCTCAGTCTTAGTACATGGCGCTCTTCATCTCAGTCTTAGTACATGACGCTCTCCACCTCAGTCTTAGTATATGGCGCTCTTCATCTCAGTCTTAGTACATGGCGCTCTTCATCTCAGTCTTAGTACATGGCGCTCTCCACCTCAGTCTTAGTACATGGCGCTCTTCATCTCAGTCTTAGTATATGGCGCTCTTCATTTCAGTCTTAGTACATGGCGCTCTTCATGTCAGTCTTAGTACATGCCGCTCTCCACGAAAGTCTACATACTTGACGCACTTTACTTCACACTAAGTACATGATACTCACGACAATCTGTTAACATGATGCTCGTCACTAACCACATGGCGCTCGTCACTTCAGGTTATATACATGACGATTGCATTGGCAGACTAAGTACATAGCGTTCTTCACTTCAGACGTTTGTCACTGCAGACTAAGTATGTCCGATGTATTCAGTGAAACATATTGACCCAAGATGTACGTGAATATGAGTGAATGTCCTTTCACGCCATAGTCAACAAGGTATGGGGCATGGTCGGTAAAATTAAAGGTAAAGGTACCAAATCTAGTGTCCATCATCGTAAACATGGAGATCAATTAATTAATCTAATTAGAAATCAGATATTGCAAATAAACTGGACGAACCTCTCGATAAACACTATACCTCTTCTAATTATGTGCCTAAATTCCAACAATATCAAAAACATCAAGGAAAGAAAATTAATTTCAATTCAGATAATGGGGGACACTATAATGAACTATTTTTTGTTCATGAGCTCCATACTGCTCATGGTCAACCTCACGACACTGCAACAGGCAGTAAATATAAACCACATAAGGACCCAGAACTGTTTCTAAATGTGCCAGGTTCGTAGGTCTGATTTTCGACTCCCATTTAACTTTTCTTCCTCATATCAAATCCCTAAACACTAAATGCCCGTAGGCACTTGATTTATTGAAAGTCGTGTCTAGTTCAAAGTCGGGAAGTGATCAAACTATCCTCTTACTCCTATATAGATCACTTGTCCGTTCGAAGCTTGACTATGGCTTATTTGTGTGTGGTGGAGCCTGCCAAAACAACCTAAAATTATTAGATTCTGTACATCATCAAGGTGAAAGACTTTGTCTTGGCTCCTTCACCTGTTGACAGCCTGTACGTCCACAACCTGAACCGTCTCTTGAGCAGCTCCGTATAAAATTAGCTTTACAGTATAAAACAAAACTATATTCAAACGAGTCAAACCCTGCATATAAATGTGTCTTCAATCCTCTCTATGAGGTTTTCTACAAAACGTAATCTTCTATTGTTCTCTTGTTTAAGAGAATAACCACATATTTTCGCTGCAGACATTGAGCTGGATAATAGGGCTCCTTCCTGTCTTCTTTCTTCTCCTCCTTGGTAACTGCAGCTGGTTAGGCCCCAAGTGGAACTAAAACTGACCACATTTAAAAAATCAGAAACTAATGAACTACAATATAAACAAGAATTTAGTCAATTACGTACTAAATATAATACATATAAATCCGTCTTGCCTTCAGGCCACTGAAGACCTCATGTAAACATCCACTTGTAATTGAAATTATTGAATTGTGTATAATGATCTGCTATTGACCAATGCAACATCGTCTTTTGTTGGGTACCCAGCCATGTGGGCATTTCTGGGAATAGAATGCACTGTAGCATTATTGTCCTCCTGAGGAGGTACGTACGCCCACAAACATTCAAAAGAAATTAAAACCTTCCACATTTTTAATTGTAGAATGTGTGCCTTGTTGATGTTTGACTAGATGTGTCTATATTGCTGACATCTGAAGGGATGGTGTAAATCCAGGTAGGGTACATGCAGGAAGCAAATCTACTGTAAGTCCCCATGGTGCCACGTATGGTGATCTAACTTAAGTTGTTGGTGATGTATAGCCCGTATTTTGTATTGTATTGTCCAAATAGTGATAACAGTTTTGACTTGCCACAGCAGTTTTAATTGTAACTGTGATATTCTAGTTGTTTTACTGTCTTTTGACGACATAA
Organism: Haliotis asinina; assembly: GCF_037392515.1. NCBI lineage: Eukaryota > Metazoa > Mollusca > Gastropoda > Lepetellida > Haliotidae > Haliotis > Haliotis asinina. Next base: position 66,313,822 of record NC_090284.1, on the reverse strand, counting down.
TTTCTACATATTTCATTTCAATATCAAATATCTTCTTGTCACGAACTCATCACGCCGAAGACCCGGGTTCGATTCCCCACGTGTGTACAATGTGTGAAGCCCATTTTCTGGTGTCCCCCGGCTTGATATTGCTGGAATAATGCTAAAAGCGGCGTAAAACTAAACTCACTCACTCTTGTCACGATATGGCTGAACTATTGCCGATGTGACGTTAAATACTCACTGACACACTCACTCATTCACTCACACACTTTATTTTGGTGGACCATCGCTGACCCTGTCGTATAAATCACTGCACGCTGCTCGTGGGTTCGAATCTGGTATCGACATGGTCAAATGCAAATGTCTCAGATTTCCCCTACGTTTTACGTTTTACTCATATAACTAAAGTACAATTCAAACATCAATCATTGGGGCACGGTGGGGTAGCTTATCGGTTAAAGCGTTCGCTCGTCCAGGTTCAGTTCTCACATAGGCACATTTGTGAAGCCCATGTCTGGTGTGTCCACCGTGTTATTACTGGAACATTGTTGTAAGCGGCGTAAAATTAAGCTCGCTCACTCACCTCAGTCAGTAGACATAACGACACTGGAAGTTATAACACATTGTTTGTCCGCCAAATCAGTTGAAAAATGACAAAACGGGAACGTCATTTACCAAGCGATGGGACAGAACTACTGAATCACAATTATATTGGATTTTTTTTTGCCTGTACATACGGGTTTTTTTTATCCAGACCTTTCTTACCAAAGAATACAATATCTTAAGTGACATCAATGGAGTATTCTTTCGGCGAGACAATACATCACTGGAACTTAAATATCTATGTTACATATGGTTTCTTTTTAAGTAACGTGACCAAAAACTAGATCTCTTAATCACATCCATCGTCATGATGGATCGCTTCAGTAAAGGGTGTCTACATGGAACAGAGGAGGTTGAGTTTGAATTGTGTCGGGAAGGGGCAATTGTTAAACAGTAAATTCCCATCATCAAAGACGTTACGGTGACAACTGATTGTAAAGTATCGGTTGACGTGTCATTGGCATGACTGATACATCTATGCTTTGACCTGAACCTTTTTTCGTGCAAGCGTTATCACTGCTTCGTTAAAATATTCTTCGTGTCTACATATTAGTCCGCAACCTCACATACACGGAGCAACCTTTACTAAGGATAACCTACATATTAGTCCGCAACCTCACATACACGGAGCAACCTTTACTAAGGATAACCTACATATTAGTCCGCAAGCTCACATACACGGAGCAACCTTTACTAATTATAACCTTAACTCCCATTCTTTAACTCTGACTTAGTTGCCTTTGTGACTTACGATCGCCTTTGTGAAAGGAGGCCCAAGACAGTAACATATCTATAGATGTTTATGGTTTGGTTGAATGATAGCAAACGTGGATAAGAAAAATAAGGCTTAGTTATGTCACAGTTGCGTACAAATATGGTTATGTCCCGAGAAATGGCTTAGATAGAGCCTACACTGGACAGTCATTGTTGGCGCGTTATGTTCAACCGTGTTGATTGTGAGTTCGAATCCTGTCGCCGTATTGACGTCCTGCTTGTGTGCATCCATTCAGACTGGTAGGGTGTGGCAGTGGTTGTAGCTTTCGCTCGGCACGCCGTGGACCTGGGTTCTATTCCCCACAAGCATTATTATGATGTTCCTGTAAGGTGATATTGCTGGTGTATGTATATTGCTGATATTGCGCGACACCATTCACACTGCTGCTGTTACTGTCACTGCACTGCACGACTTACAGCTGGCATCACCATTAATGCAGTTTCTTTGAGAGACATATTGTTATTCGTTGGGCACGCAGGTAATCTTGGTTCGATTCTCCACAGGCATAAGTCTGATATCCCCGTAAGTTGATATTGCTGGTATATTTATATAGCTGATAGTTACGCGACACCAGTCACTCTGCTACTATTACTGTCACTGCACTGCACGACTTACAGCTGTCATCAACATTAACGCAGTTTCTTCGAGAGACATATTGATATTCGTTCGACATGCCGTGTACCGGGGTTCGATTCTCTACAGGCATAATTTTGATATTCCCGTAAGTTGATATTGCTGGTATATTTATATTGCTACGCGACAACAGTCACCGTGCTGCTATTGCTGTCAGGGCACTGCACGACTTGCAGCTGTCAACGTTAACGCAGTTTCTCTGCGAGACATATTGGTATTACTAAAACAATATTATACGATAGTCGCTCATTCAGTTAAGTATATGGTTCAACTCACAAAGATTATTCAGTGCTCTGTGACCTGGGTCATTGTAATGTTAGGGGTCACACTGACCTATACTGACCTCTCAAATGTCAAATATATTAGCTGATATGGGACTGTTAAATACAGGGCTCATCAATCAAATTCTTGCAATCAATTTGTTTGTGAGCTTTGGGTTGTAATAGCTGGACATTATTCAGCCAAAACGTATAGGTCATGGTTTATACTCAAAGCAAAAAGTGACGAATTTCAAAATCCTAGATTTCACTGTGAAAGGCTTGAGTATTGTGGTTTTGAACCCGTGATTAACGTAATCCCACCCAGATTAACACAACTATGCACAAGTGAGATTACTCAGGGCCTCTGTAAGTCTCGACATGAAAGTCTGTGCCTCATAATATGTCCAGAGTTACTTACATGGAATGCAAAGGAATGAAACCATTATTAATGAATATTATTATTATCAACATACTCAAGTTACCTGCTAGATTTACCTGGCGACCTCTCTTGGTGATAGCTAAACAGTAAACAGTATCTCCATCAACAAAACCCTAACACTTGCATGTCCAAATACCTGCCACTTGAGAAAACCCTGTATCGTTAGTTTCACACTCAAAACACAATTCATATCCAACAACCCATCACCCACAACTGATGCAAAGCACCCACATGTTATCACCCACAACCGACATCCCGCTTTCTATCACCCATCACTCGCTTCTCACATCACCATCACCATAAGCATCATCCATCACACACCTTCCACTTCTCATCATCCACATTTAATCACCATAACCACCACTAATCACAGATATCCCTCCTCTCATCATCCATCACTAATCACTCACCTCCCACTTCTCATCACCCTCATTCCATCACCATCACCTATCACTAATCACATACATTCATCCTCCTATCACTCACAGCCCATCACCATCACCCATCACGCTTCATTAATCACCTCCCACCCCACATCCCATCACTCACAGCCCATCACCATCACCCATCACGCATCAGTTAATCACACACATCCCATCTCCCAACACCCTCACCTCATCACCATCAAAAATCACCCATCGCTAATCACACCCATCCAGTCTCGCATCACCTACATCCTATCAATGCTTTGACCACTACACTACTTCACCGTCCCCTTTTAAAATAAAGACCACATCTCATCACCCATCGTCCCTCATAATGTCCAACTACACATCACCGAACCACACCCCAAATCATGACCCCTGGCCTCCTCACTTCCCCACAACTCATAAGAACATTTCAATACAAGATTCCGAGATTTTACTCATTTCCACTAACTCAATTACCAGATATACCGCCTCGTCTCTTCAACAACTAAATGCAACTGTCAGCATGTTGCTAAGTCCGCATGCAGCTGTCACCACCGTCACAGCAGGAATTTCACATTCGGAAATAACGTAAGTTTCCGTTGAACAAACAATAGCATACCAAAGACACAACTTTCAAAATAGCCCATTCTCCTGGTGTGCGCAGTCTAGATGCTTAACACAATCAACTGACAAGATTATGTGTTGAGATGATGAACTCTCCCCAGTTTTTGTGTCATAAAGTGTGAGTATTCGCGAAGTATATCTTCGACAGCACAAGCCAGCGTGGTACCTCGCCGTGCAGTTGGTCTGTCTTTGGACGAAAATAACCCTCTGGAGTTGAGCCCTCAGTAGCATACTCGGTGAATCGGTTAATCCAGTTAGGGAGATCTGTCAGTAACTGCTAGAGAACGACAGAGAGAAAAACGCCATTTTAATGACCTTATTGACAGACAGATAATTTTGTCTTTTCGAAAAGAGATGAAAAAACTGAGGTTTGTTTTTATATATTCTTCTTTCATTTAACAGTTTATTGGATTTTTTTAATGTCGCGGAGGACAATTAATCAATAAAATTTCACCAATGAATCCGCTCCATCCAAAACAGTTATTAAGCGTCAGTTTCTTTGTGAGTTGATGATGGTCGTATTTGTCAGGAGCGGTCGAAACCTGCATTGATGGCGTTGTAGAAACTACGAGTTTGACTGCATGAGTAGTGTCGGGATATCGAACCCAAACATGTTATCAGTTTTGCATTGACAACAATAAATGAACCTGTTGGGCCCCTTATCAATACAGACCCAAGCATAGGTATTGCAGGTCTTTAACGCACCTGAAGAGGGTGATGGCTAACTTGGTGTACGGCGCCAACATTTTCTGTGTACATGGAGCAGCTCTCTCTCTCTTTCCACCACCACTCATATTAATCTAGTTCCTTACCAAGTGGCCGTCATGACTACATACATACAGTAGTCTTGGGTAAATGCATGTCACTGTTGATATGAAAATGTGAATTTTTCCTTGATGCCTGATGCTAGCTCCTTTATGGGAACGAAACGAGGAACATTGAGAATAATGGGAAATAGGGGTCATTTTAGAAACAAAGAGTGAATAGGTTGGTACTGTTGTAAATCATTCTGTAAACGTGGACATCTTATCGGAATGGTGAGACTGATAAATAGAGTACATGTATCTGTACATCACAGAAATAATCGGAGAGAACATTTATGTTGTGTCGACAGTGTTCATTTTTCACGCGCTGTGACATCACTTGTTTGTTTTCTTCTGTTTGTTTCCTAACTTCCATTTTGTGACCAACGTTTATTTCATGACTTACGTGACAGTAGCCATCGAAAGTACAGAGAATTTATGGTTGAAAAGAATACAGCCATCTGTTGCCGGTCAAATGTGGACACTTTTTCCTGTGGACATGCAACCTTGAGACCACACAAAGCGTTGATGTGTTACTGCTATTGTTCACACTTTGATACACTTTCAATAATTGTAGGTTTACAGAGATTGTCAACATTTTTTAACACACTTATACCTAATGCTTATACTAATGCTTCAGCTTCTCGTCTCACTCTGACTCTCACAACAACAGCGACGCTACAGCTAGTGTTCACATGTTAGTGTTCACATGTTAACACACAATACCAATAGCGTTAGTGGTATCGAACAGTTTGTGCGACCTTTAGTGCTATCGTCTATGTTGTAATACGCTCTTGCAATAAGTGCACATTTACCACACCCTTACAAACTCCTCACACTGACAAGAGTGCTGTAACTGCTCCATGATAATGGCCCCACAGGAGGAGCGACGATCACTCAACAGTGTATGTCTTGTGTGGATAAAGAAAAACATAATGCTGTCCTCATCACTCCCGAGGGACAGCTGACTAACCACAATAATATCATGATATCCATGAACTCTAGACACCTCAAGTGGTCTGCAACTCCAGGAACTCAATACATGTACATCGACAAAATTTCAACAATCTAAACAAATACCTTGATCCAAACAGCACCTATTGATCTATTGCTCAAATGCCTGCTCCTCTACTACCGGCTCCTATCTAAGTCTAACACTCTTTCCCTAAACGACAACCCTGAGACCCTTTCCCCCGTGGTCCTTCACCCCAATGCCTTAATCCTCCTGGAACGATTTCCCTTGCCCCGTCCCTCCAATCTCTTGGTCCCTTCTCTCAGGACTCCTACGTCCCCTCTCCCTACAGTCGTTACACTACAACCCACCAGCCTGAACTCTCATGGAGGCAGGTGGGCGAAATAACCTACTTAAATATATGCTGTGTCGGCAAAGTGTCACCTGGCGCTCGGTTCCTCCTGATATACTTTGCGATCGATATTATTATGATAACAGGAAACTGGGCCGGCAAATTACAGACTAACAAATTACTTCTTGACTATCCGTATTTCAATTGAGCGAAGAAAGACAAGCTGGTTCCTGCTTTGAAGGAATACTGTCAGAATATTTTCTTGAGAAAGACTGATAGGCGACATTAAACTCTTTGTCATACGGAATTCAGAGCCACAGGGCATCAATGGGTGCCTTTTACGTGCAAACGTTGAATAAAGTTAGTCAGTTGTCATTATTTATGACGTGGGCGGAAAATCAATACAGTATATATGACATGTTACACTGACTTTAGCCCACATAACAGACATGGAGAAAAGCTGATTTTTTTCATTGACGAACGTCTTGAAATGTTTTGGATTCAGTTATAAATGAGGGGACAAAGAGTGCTTTACCAGACATTCCGGCCAACTGATATCTTGTCAGAACACTCACTCACTCACTCACTGTTCTCATATGTTCAAAAGATGATGAAGCGCAAAACTGCCAGAAACCAGTCTTTGTGAGAGGGATTTTCCGCAATACGTAACACAGTACATTCATCATGACCTACCAGACAGACAGGGACCGAGACGCTTTAAGCAAACAACACCTGCTGCATCTGCCGTGTGAAAAGCTCTAGTTGTCGCACTGAATAGATTTTGTGAGCCAGGAAAGCCTGTGGCAATAAATAACCAGAAATGTTTTGTGAATTGGCGACTTTCATATTCGTAATAATTTAAGATATTAAAAAATACGTCGACTTTGCTGTGGAAAAAACCCATGAGGATTCGGGTCACATTGTTCTTCAGCTACCCCTGCTTGTCAGAACAGGCGACGATCGGAATCGGGTGGTCAGATTGTCTGACTTGGCTGCTGCATGTTATCGTATCCCAATAGCGAAAATCGATGCTGTTCACGTCAATTACTGGAATGTCTGGTCCATTATTTACAGACCGCCATCTTACCATACAGAAATTGCTGAGTGCGGCGTTTAGCAGCAAACAAAACAACAAAACATCAGCAGCCATAAAGGCTCTGGTCTGTAACAGTTGAGAAAGTCAATATATTATCAAATGCTCATTACTCACTAAACCTTCTCAATCTACACGGACTATTGTCTTGGAGTACAGCCCTGATTAGCAGAAAGTATGTTTCTGTTTTCCTCGTAGTGTCGCCTCAGACAAGAAAAATCTGTAATCATGTAAGTGATAGGAACTCTGACGTGCCCACTTCGCGGCCATTGGAACACGTTATGTTTGATTACATGAACTAGTTTTCATGTTTTGCTCAGGGGAACAAGTACATTTTTGTAGCTCTAAGAAAGTCAATGATACCGTATTCTTACAAAAATGAATACGCACACGTCTGACAATACGCAAATGCGTCTTCATCGAAGACGTCCAGGCATGACTACAATGTCTCACATATTTTTCATCTCTGCTTGACTTTTGGGATCATAGACAGCTTAGTTGTGCATAAGTTTAGTCACAGCGAGATAAATATGTCCGTTCGGAGGCGAAGAGACCCGGTTTGAATCCACCCAATACGCCATCAATTTGGTGAGTTAGCTGGTGGGTTGGTTGTTTAACGTCGCAATTTTCCGGCTTTGTAGCTGCGGTCCGTAAATAATCGAGCCTGACAATCCGGCGATAGGATATGATGACATGTGTCAGCCAAGTCAGCGAGCCTGAGCACCTGATCCCGTTAGTCGCCTCTTACGACAAGCATGGGTTTCTGAAGACCTATGCTGACCTGACAGCACTTGCACAAAGCGATCCTGGCGTTACGACTTAAGCCTATGTTGGAGAATGTAGCGCTAACATCACATGCATGTGGATTCTGGACCTTTCAGACCGTGAGTACTACAGTCAATTCAAGTCAATTCAATTGCATTCAATGCACCTACTCTGAAAGATATTCTTAAGTTGGGATTTGAATTGTCTATCAAGCTCATGAATGGTTTGTCAGTGCTTCTGAATTCTATACAAGTGAAGGCAACACCAAGTGGTCAGTGACCGTTCACTTAGCAGTTGTTGTCAAAGACTCAGTGTTACCAAGTGTTATTATCTTTTGACCTGTGAAGATCCGATTTAGAATTGATCTTTAGTGCCCCATGATTGTCGTAAGATGCGAATAACGGGAATCGGGTTGTCAGGCTCGCGGACCTGGTTGACACGTGTCATCGTATCCCAGTTCTGTGGAACGATGCTCATGATCACTGGATTGTCTGGTCCAGACTCGATCAATGACAAACCGCCGCCATATACTAGAAGCTGGAATATTGTCGAGTGCGGCGTAAAACGAAACTCACTCAGTCACTCATTTGACCAGCATCATTTGAATAACGGATTGTGTGTTTCTTTCTGAAAATGGCAATCAATACCTCCTCAGCTGCTATGAGCCGCAGTAACCAATCAGTCAATAATTAAGTAGGTACAAGTGAGTGGAGATACGTGACGAATCCATGCAAAGGTCTAAGTATTCGGTTGCATATGGGACAGCATATTTGTTCATCTCATCTGGATAGCTACTATAATAGCTATTCCGGTTCCGAATTGAGTCGACCTTTTATGGCGCAGCCGTGAGTAAAAGCTTAGTATAAAGCACAATGTATCTTTCCATGACATTTAAATACAATACATGTCAGTACCTGAGAAATTGCGAAATCTAGACTTAATAAGCCTGAGTTGATGATACGTTGCGCGACATTAAGGATAAATTTGACATCATCCGTCTTGTCCCATAGATTGGTACAGAGGCTGCCATCATTATATCCAGCAGTAAATCAGACAAGACACCCAATATGGCGTATCAGTTGTTTCTGTTATTTGCCTCTCTAACATTAACTACCGTTTCATTTACCGTACACCGACGGAACATTTTCCAGCAAATATCAACGACATTCAACCCAAAGGGATATTACGTTATAGGCATGGCACAAAACATCACATCCACAATAGATATCACTTAAGGATTATAACGTCCTCGCGAAATCGTATATGACAGGAAAATATTGCCATGGTGATTTGAAACCCAGACTGGAACAGCAGTGCTTCTATTGTTCCTTAACTAGCACGATGATGAATATCGCTGACAGACAATTACGTACATCTCCTTCCGCCTGCAATGCCCGGGGGTAAAGTTATCCATGTAAATATCTGCCAATCATCGGTTTAAATACGTTAAGTGATTACAATGCTCGACATGAATAGCCCCATATGACAACGGAATGAGCTCATTGTAAGCATAGCGAATAGGCATCTTTCAAATTGCTTCCAATTAGGCACTAATTACCTGATCAACAAATATTTGTTTCATGTGTGGACACTGTAAATATTCTAACAGAAGATAGTTAATAACGGGATTCTAAATCAACGGATTAATATAACGGAAAATATTAAGGAGCATTCACTGGCATTGTTTGCATGTAAATGTCGATAATGTTTGCTTACAACGAAACTGTGGTGCCGATCGAGATGGCTCTTGTTCCTGAATAATCTTTGTAATAATCAAGCCCATTCTTGCCTGTTCCATAAGTCGGGTGTTTTTCATATGCAGTGGCGTCAGCATAAACGACGTTATACACAAAAGTTCACAGGACCGATTCTAATATTGTGTCCCTCGGCAATTATAACGATCGAAAAGCATCTTCTGAAATTACCGTTGAAATAACGCCGTGAGGTTCAGTGATCTTCAATACTGAAATGGAAGACAGATCTCTAAAATGATTCGCATGTAATATGACTTCTTTTGGACAGTTTTAAGTTACAGATTCGTAGCCTTCTGGTGACAATAAATCTCACGTAGACAAGGGACTTCAGAAAAAAAACTCATCGACCTCTCAGTGAAGGCGTTTGTTTTATGGCGCCCTCTGGATCTGAGGACTGAGTCTGGTTTGCCAAATTGGTGGCTATAGAACGGCTACTTTGATGTCAGGCCTATAGACATGATGGTTTACATTCCCACGGGGGTGCTATGATTAGGAGCAACAATCGAACATGGAGGCGGTATCAAGACAAACATGAAAGTGGCGGACAGATATATTACCCGGCTTCTGGACACGTCGCCAGTAAACAAAGTAAAGAGCATATAACATTTCGACTGTGCTAAAATACACCGTAAGCAACAAAGTTTGGCCGCCAATGTGCCGCGCTACTACTGGCAAGATACAGCAACTCTAAGGTCAACTCGATTTGACATCAAAGTCCATTGTTAATAGCTATACCGCAGAGTTTCTGGAAGTCTATTAACGGACTCTCTCCTGACCTCACGCCGTGTTCAGTCGACGCGTTACCGGGCAATGAAATGATGACCGCTGTTATTCAAAGATGGCGGAATGAAAAGAGCAGACGATATTTGGCTGCGGGGCCAATTTCCGGTGATTAGCCGGAAGCTCACTGTAGCGCCCTCTTTCGAAGAGATGAGACGCGATGGGAAACCAGATGCGTATATTGAGAGCTTCATGCATAGGAAACACAAACTTTAAATTAAAGACCAAAAAAAGATTCGAGGGGAATAAAAGACTCCAGCTGCGTTTCGTCTGTGACCTAAACGTAATGATGCTGATTTGTTCTGTCGTCTGTTGGTGTTTTTGTTATCAGAGAGGTCTGTATTAAAGAGGACTAACTAGGTATCCATTAGAAACCAGACCACGCAAATAAAACGCCATTATCGGACAACGAACACGAGTCGACGGTGACACATACACTGCACATCTGTCATCATGGGTGTATGACAAACCAGTCAAAATTGGCTAGACTATACAAAAATAACCTGTATCTCTAACTGTAGTGAGAAAAATTAGGTCTTTTGAATTTAAGATCGTCTGCCACTATATGCAGAACAATTCATACACTGAGCTTTACACTAATGTGAGTTAAAATGTTTCTACACCTAGTATGCCTGAAGATTGTTTTATCAAAATTCAATTCCTGGGACGAAGGAATCTTTGATCCTACAATATCACCAGTTAGCAACCAGTCAGTAAATGCATAATATAATTCCACATATGCCGTCACAAGAAACATAGTGACACCAGCCGCTGTTGTTCATCTAATTCACTTTGTTAATTTCAGAGATCCTTTACTGCTAACATTGAATGAATGACATATTTTAGCTATAGCATAGCAGATGGCAATAAATGCTTGTGATCATCAGAGAAACCATATATATATTATGCCTATTAGGCAGGAAGTGCTTGATAGATATTAACAATCAAACCATATCTATCACAGCCACAGCTATTGCTTGTTACATAGTACACCGGAATACAATACATTTTCTGTCCACGTAATTCTGTTATCATCTTTCATTTGTCAATATCAGATCTTTCCATTCTCTATCACGGGAAAATCTCATTATTGCATGTCAATAGCGTCCCTTCTTCAGAGAGTTGCTTGTCACCCATGTTAGACAGCAACGATAAGGCAAAATGGAGTCCCCAGCTGTTCCAGTTGATACGTTTTATCGTTAGCAGCGGTGAATGGTAGCGAGATGAAATGCCATTCACAGAAATGAGATATGATTTCGGTGATGTGTCTATTTTAGTGTACGTTATATTTTGCAAGCAGTAATAATTTAATACCAGGGGATTTTGCCCGTCTAAGAAGATGGATAATGTTCATGAGTAGTGCTATTCTAAATCAAAGGATGTATATCGGAACAACGTGTTTTATGCAACTGGTGTGGGTTGCATGAAAGGAAATTCGAAAGGCGTGCTACACAGCGGTCTTTCTCATCTGTCAACAGTGCGTGTTACAAAAATATGTTGTTAATAACATTTGATTACTTCTTCAGATTCACTGCTCAGTCAGATTTTTGTTGTTTTTTATTTTATTTTGTTTGCTTGCTGTATTCTAATATTCATCCAAAACAACTGTTTGACATCGGTCTGAAAATAATCGAATCTGGACCAGACAATTCAATAACTGACATAATGGATATCAATTCATGCAGCTGGGATATGGTATCATGCATCACTTGAACGGCGTGTAATGTTTAACAAATATCTCAACTTGCGTCACAATATCATGTAAGGTTTCATTATTACCCAGGCACTCGCTGTTCATCTGGATTGCATCAAGTAAATGACATTTTGTACGAATATTCAAATATCTCACCGTTGTGTGGGAAGGATAATAATACACGTTGTTATTTCAGTAAGACACACGGGGGTGTTATAGCAGGAAATGTGCAATAATTATTTGTTTTGAGTTGCGTTTTGTAATCATATCATCATCCAGTGTAATTTGTTTGAAACACAAACTTGCCTGATAAATATTCCTCTTCTGTCATCAGCATACTAGTGAATTTCACCTCAAACATCATCTTCAGCGTGATTCCAAAATGGAACTGGCAGTAAACTGCAGGGATATTGTACAACGCAGCACCCTCTCACGTTTCAAGCTAACTTTGCAGTAGTTATTGCTAACAAACGTTACATTTTTTACCTCAGTTTGAAACTGAAATTAATATCCTAGGAAAATGTTGGCACTTCAACAATGGACGTCTGACACATGGCATATGTTGTCCATGGGGGTCAAAAACCTGTTCCATGGTGTACTTTGGGTTCCAAAACCTGACACCTATTGTCATGTGGATTGAAAACTTGCAATATATTGTCCATGGGGTTCGAACACCTGGTACAAATTGTCCATGGGATTACAAACCCCAGCATTTATTGCTCATGCAGTTCAAACACCTGGCATATGTTGTCTATGGGGTTAAAATAAACTACTGGTATATGTGGTCCATGGGGTTAACAAAACTGGTATATATTGTCCACGTGGTTCAAAAACTGGTACATATTGTTTATGGGTTTGGAAAAACTGGTGTATATTGCCCATGGGGCTCAAAACTTGTATATTCTGTCTATGAGGGTCGGAAATCTGGTACATGTTGTCCATGGCGATCGAGGATATGGTGTCCTTTGGGGTCGAAAACCTGACTTACATAAACACATTCTCACACAAACCACATACATGCGCTCGCACGCACACCCACAGGCACACATACGCACGCACACACACTCAAACTTAAATGCACGCACACACCCAAACAGTTGACACACATCGATATCTCCTCATGATTTTCGCACGAACTAATGCCATACATGTAGATAGTTCAGGGATTTACCCTTCTATTCTTGTTAAAAGAACCACCATTTCCTTGTTCTGCCCGCCGACATAGCTGTTTTTCATTCCGCACAAGTACCTACAGCAAGTGACAATCAGAATACATTTGTCTCGCACACAGAGTACATCACACAGGTGGCTGCAGTGTGATGCCGGAAACCAAAAGGATCAGATTAGAACAGTAGAACAGGTGACTGGTGAATATGTAGAGTTGATGCATGACACCTTTGGCTTAAAGTCCAGATGCAGAACGAATTTTTGTTTTTATCGTAGTTGACAAAAAGGTACATAGCAATCGGCGTTTAAATAGCAAATGCCGTTTAAAACACTCTATTCTATTCCATTCTATTCTATTCTATTTTGGTTCTTTTCATTTTGCTTTGATTCGTATAAATTATTGCTTGGATTTCAAAAGCAAAACACGCTATATCAGTTTCGTTGTCGATTCAAATATCTTGTCCGATCTGAATGTATAAAGGGGTGTGTCGCAGAGATAAGTACTCTCAAACAGTCAGAATGGCTGTCCGGTGTGTAGTAAAAAAACGACCAGACCATTTCAATGGTCATTACCGGAGTGGGACAAAATGGGTACCCGATAGCATGCGACATGGTTGATTGTCCACGATGACAACAGGGCGTTGTTTGGGTTTTTGGAATTGGGTTTGTTTTTGTTTTTTTGGGGGGGGGTTCTTCTAGGGGGTTCTTGGGGATTTTTTCGGTTTTTTTTTTGTTTTTTTGGGCGGGGGGTTGTTTTTTTGTTTGTTTGGGGGGGGGGGGGGTTTGACTGGCTGTTTGTTTTGTTGTTGTTTGGTGGCTTTTGTTTGTTTTTTTTTGCCCTTTGTTTCTTTTGGTTTGGTTTTGGATTTATATTTCTTTTTTGCTGAAAGGAATTATTCAGACGTGATAAACAAGGTTGAGTGAGTGAGTGAGTAGGTGAGTGAGTGAGTGAGTGAGCACATGTGTTGTATATGATGCAGAGCTTTCCAGTATTTTCCATTATCTATATAATTTATTGAGGTTAATGGTTCAAACGTTATGTACAAGACTGGCCAATATGAAGCAGTTTAGCATGTGACGTTTATATTTTATTGAAGCAGTACTTTAATGTAAGTTTATGATGTGCATACGATTCGTAACCTGTTGTGACGGATCGATGGCTAACGTAACAGACGGGCTCTACTCAAAAGCCTCCCTTGAGCATCTCAGCAAACAGCTGGTACAGCTTGTATATATGTTGACTGTGGGTATATAGGTTTACATAGGTTTACTCATTTCATACAATAACAGTCGAATAACAGATCACCTCTAACTCCCTTTGGTACCAGGGAAAACTGTGCATGTATTAGCTCTAGAATTGCCACAGTTATCCAAGTAGGAGTGTATCGTCTAAGGAACAATAACTGATCTAATGAGCCATTCGCAGTTTCACCGTGCTAGAGTTGGTAGCCTGGCGTGATAGTACTAGACCTTTGAATGACAGTTAGAAGGGATACATATAAGCAAGAGTTTTTTGTGGAAGTGAATGTCTTTATCACGAGGAGCACAACGTTTCGGGGTACTCTCATAATAAGGGAGTTCACATCGTACACTAACCTGATCCTTTGCTTTTCCGGCATCACATTAAGTATTTGCATGGAGCAGTTTGCATGTTGTTCTGTGTCCCACACGAATATACTCTGCCATCTGCTGTAGATACATGTGCTCAGAGAAAAACAGCAATGTCTGTGGGCAAAACAAGGAAACAAATAGGAAATAATGATTATTTTAATAAGAACAAAATGGTAATTTATGAAAGGCAAGAAGTTTATGAAAGGCAAGTACACGACATTACTACGTGCGAAAATCATGAGGAGAAATCGGCGTTTGGTGTGAGTATGTTTGTGTGTGTATCTCTGTGTGTGCACGTATGTGCGTCTGGTGGGATAATGAACGGGGTGTTTTTTGTTGTTGTTTTTTTTTATGTTTTAATTTTTTTTTTTTTTTTTTTTTTTTGGGGGGGGGGGTATTTTTTTTTCATGTAAAATATCCCAGTTGTCTAGAATATAAGATTTAGTTGAAGACACCATGTGCAGTAATTAATAAAAATCCGAAATATTTCCGATGGATTCGAATATTTATAAGAATAAATATTTGAAAAGGTTTCTGTGCATCAGATATTCAGTGATTGCCAAGATATTGTAAGCCCGTGCACGTAGAGCAAGCAACATCTGTGCCCTCTGTGTATCTTTAACGTTGTTCCACTGCAGCAGACACAGAACCCAAAAACAATGATTGATGCTTTGGTTAATAGAACATAGGAGAGAAAAGCCCCAATTCATCCCCCAATCTTTTTCAGTATTAAATAATTCCCTCCATTCCGCCAAATGATCACGAATGACCTTTTCGTCGCTTTTACACCCTTAAGAGCTCTCAACACAAAACATTTTTACCTTTATCTTGGGATCGAATTGAGTTTGTCTAAATGCAAATGTCATCTATTTTCATATACCCTTCATCTTGGCGCACGCCAACGCTGTTTCATGAGCTAATCCCTTGAGGTTTTTTTCATATTATACTGTGCGCCGTCTATTTCAGCGTCCAAGACGGGAAACGATGCTGTTCTGATACGCATGAGCTTCTGTTTGGAAATCGTGCTTTCGGTGAAATTAATTCCGAGTGCGTATATACTTTGACTAAATATACATATCGGAATTGAAACATTACGTGCATGGCTGTTATTTCTGAAGTCAATTTTGCGTCAAATGTTTACAATGGGTTTTTATACGGATAAGGCTTTCCTTAAATATTATACGTTGCTGATCTGTGGAGGCTGATATTGTTTAAACATTGCCGGCAGCCCAGTATTATGAAATGGGTGGTCAAGTGTAAGAAGGTTTACACAATATGATATGAACATGTATAGTCCTTAGACATCCCAGTTTAAAGTCTTGCATTTGCAGCTCATCGCTTTGGAGTGAGTGGGTGAATTTAATTTTACGTCACACAATCTTCCAGCTTTAAGGTGACGGTCGGTAAATAATAGGGTCTGGACCAGGCAATCCAATGATCAACAGCATGACCATCTATCGGAATATCAACCTGGATTCGATGAGATGTGTCAACCTGGT
This sequence comes from Haliotis asinina, assembly GCF_037392515.1. Taxonomy (NCBI): domain Eukaryota; kingdom Metazoa; phylum Mollusca; class Gastropoda; order Lepetellida; family Haliotidae; genus Haliotis; species Haliotis asinina. The sequence continues at coordinate 66,297,627 of NC_090284.1, read as the reverse complement.
CAGCGAGACTGACCATCCGACCCCGCTAGTCGCCTCTGACGTTAAGCTTACTGAAGATCAGTTCTAACGCGGATTTTCACGGCTTCATCAATGTAGAAGTCAGACGGGGATTTGACTTCCACATATGGCTATGTCGAACACCGTCTAATTTACTTTACAACTCCTTGAGGAATAGTGTAGGTCCATGGTACAAGACTGACACACTTTATGGATAACAAGTTCTTTATTACGAAGTGCGACCGTTCGGTACAGATTCCTGCACCGTTGTCAAGCAGGAATGAAACATACAGTGGTGGCAAAGTATATATAGTGAGGCTAAAAAGACAACAAGATAACAAGGTAATTAACACAATAAGGTAGGGACTGAGGTGATGAAGCCAGTGGGTAGATAATGGAGGGAGGGGAGTAGAAGCCAACGATGTACAAGCTCATGGAATGTAATATCCACGCTTTCTTACATGCATATAGTCAGACATAGACACATGCATGCATTCAAAAATACAAATGCATACATACATACACACACACACACACATACACACACACACACACACATGCACACATACATACATACATACATACATACACACACATACACACACACACACATACATACATACATACATACATACATACATACATACATACATACATACATACATACATACATACATACATACATACATACATACATACATACATACATACATACATACATACATACATACAACATACATACATACATACAACATGGCAACCTGGAAATATTATAGCATCTTCTTGCGAGCACCTCTCACAATACAGGTCATTCAATATTGACGAATTTGAGTGGATTGTACGTGGGAGTAAAATGTCATTACGTGCCTGGATTTCACAGTATAAAACCACCGACATTAAACTGTGTGCTTGACTGTTGTGGAACATCCTTCTGATCACAATTAATTGCATGTGAATGAATGGTCACCCCCGCACAGGCCGGTTCGAACCCACAGGCAGTGGCTGTGGGCCAAACAAGCGTCCGCTGGTTATCCCGCGCTCGTTATGTGGAGCTTATAGACTTGTCCCGCTTCCAAACACCATTCACGGTGTTGTGATCATTCAGCACCCTGTTTTGAGACTCGGCTAAACCTCACACTTGCTTGATCAATATTCCACTGTATTCAAAACAGAGCATATGTTGTTTATTTCGAACCTCGTGTTGATTGATATCTGTAATTTCGAAACGAATCACCAGCGACCAAGAATTAGGTTGATCGTGGTGATATTCAACCAATAAAGGGATGACTTTCAGTCATTGTCTGTAGATAGGATGTCATTTGGATGCCAACTGCCCACTGTATTTTTGTGTATATGGAAGCTGATTTCCCCAATACCAAAAAGTCTAATTCCCTGTATATATGCAACGTCAGTTTATCTTTTCTGTAACATTAGCGATCTAGTTGTTATGTTGGTTATGTTCACTGGTGTGTGGTAACGTAATGCAAAAATAAACCAAGTTTATCCTTTGATATTATGAAATGGACGTGGGTGTCGGTGATTGTAAACATGGCGGTGGTTCTGCAGTGCAGCTGTCCGTCTCTAATCTATAGCAATAAATTATTTTACGACACCTTAGAGTGAAATGAACATATGTGTATTTCAACAATGGCTGTTGAGACAATATAACTAAATGAGATAAATCCGCCCGGTTTCGGATCAATAATAAACTGCTGACTGTTTCAGGAAAACGAGGTCAAAAGCAACCGTAGGCGTTGCACCAACGAGCGAGGATCCCGTTACGTGATAAAGTGTTATAAAATCCGGCTAATTTCAAACAGCAAATCCGTCAATGCCTCTACACGCGCATTGAGTTCGGTGTTCGTCATATTGGGTTGGTGTTTGCCATGACTCGAATTTCCCACTATAAATACGTTATCATTAAATGTTGAACTTTTTAGCTTGTTTCGATTGGCCGGGTAAACAACATGTATTCCGTAAAATGATATGTGAACGAATTGCAGTATAAAACCCATTTCGTGTAAAAGCAATGAGGCACTGAATCAAGGTTGATTAAAATACATGACTAGCCATGAACCATAGAACAGTTCATGTTGAAGCGGTATTTCATAATATAATTATTAAATAACATCTGACAAGCGTGTGCGTGTAATATGGAACGAAGATGAAAGCATTATCAACGATTATAACAATGCATTGCAATTGATGCATTTGTAAAGTCTTTGACCCACGACTTTTGACGTTTCGAACGTTCTGTAGGACAACCATTCAAAGCTCTTGTAACCTGTCAGCCATTTTGAATCTCTCAATTACAGCGGCATTTTCGAATTGAACATTTCTATTTCGCTCTGTCATATTGGAAAAGAATAATATTAATCTAATTGCCTGCGTCCGTGACTGCAGTTATTGTTGCTGGAAGACGACATATAAACATTCGTAAACTATCATCTTCCGGAGAAAATACGAAGGTTAACGATGTTTACTGACTGTCCCTTCAGAATATAAGCATAATTAATGGCAACGATTGGTTCAAAGATGTCTTGATGTAAAAGTCTCCCAAAGTGGAGAATCAGACGACCCAAATGCACGGTGTAACTGATGTAACAGGTGTCACATTAATTCTGCACATTTGTCGCTTTAGAACACATCTGTCAAGATTTTTTTAAATCCAGTGGTGTTGACCTTTCAGTACTAGTAATATTATCCGGTAAGCAGAAGGACACGATAAGTGTCGACTAGTAATATCCTCAACCCGCCTTCTTACAGATAATACACATTTTTGTCGTCGTTGTGAAAATTTTTTATTCATATTGTCGTAAGTGTTTTCAGAGCGATAAATCTATGTTTGGTTATCTCCGGTAAAAGGAATCTTCTGATAGCAAACAACGGAATGTCAAGATCTTAAGCAAGGTACGATCTTGCTGTTCTTAAGCGCTCGCATTTCCTTGATTTCGGCGATGTCGGTTTTTACTTATTTCGTTTTTCATTTTTTCATTCAGGTTTCTACTTCAATGTTCCACAATTAGGTCATAGTTATTTAGGATGGGCATATGTTTTCTTTCCAATTTGTCTAATAATAAGACTCCACGTTTACTTCCCCTTAGCCGTCAGGATTCGCTTTTTCGATTCTCCTTGAACTATTTCCTTCTTGAGCTATTTCCCCATATCAACCCAAAATACAACGAAACCCTATACCTATATTCCGGTGACAGAGTGTCTCAGGTGGATACGGATCGTGACGAAATCAGCACTCAGTATTTTCCTACGCCTACTTGTTGTTTCAGTGATCACAGGAATTCTGCAAGCGAAGCTGGATTATTTGATGCAGCTTAGTCATGATACTGGGTCACATAATTCTCCTTTGAAACGACTAAATTTTAAATGTGCAAATTTCGAGGCCTGTGAGATAGTCTAGTGCCTAAAACGCTCGCTCCCCACGCCGAACCCGGGTTCGATTCCCCACAGTGTGTAAGGCCAATTTCTGTAAACCTGTTCTCTAAAATATACTACGTTCCCCATAGTGAGTTTAAATATCCTACAGTAATCTGTAAAATACAGCGTGTGATGTATACAAGTTGGTGTTCGTAAAGCGTCATTTCCGTTAGCTGTAGTTTACGGCTGTTCAAGACAGTGTCTGAAATAGTTTGATATGTACAGGGCGTGTTGTACTCATACCTTCTCATGTACCGTACAATTAATTCTGGTCGGTGTACGTGACGTCCACACAGAGTGATGTATTCTGGCTAATGTATACAGAGTGATGTATTCTGACTGATGTATGCAGAGTGATATATTCTATCTGGTGTATACAGAGTGATATATTCTATCTGTGTATACAGAGTGATGGATTTTGGCTGGTTTATACAGTGATATATTCTTACTGGTGTATACAGAGTGATGTATTCTGGCTAATGTATACAGAGTGATGTATTCTATCTGGTGTATACAGAGTGATATATTCTGACTGATGTATGCAGAGTGATATATTCTATCTGGTGTATACAGAGTGATATATTCTGACTGATGTATGCAGAGTGATATATTCTATCTGGTGTATACAGAGTGATATATTCTGACTGATGTATGCAGAGTGATATATTCTATCTGGTGTATACAGAGTGATGGATTTTGGCTGGTTTATACAGTGATATATTCTTACTGGTGTATACAGAGTGATGTATTCTGGATAGTGTATAATAGTAAGTTATACTAACTGGTGTATATGTCAGTCAGACTGTGACATCAGTCATTTCCTGAAATGGCTAAGAAGGCCAGCCAGTTTGGTCATTTATTTTATGAAATTTCACAAAATAGGTTTACATACATAACTGGCTAACTATTGCAGCACCACTTATTGTCACTAACAGTTATAACTACTGTGGCAACGACTGTTGCACTTAAGCTTGGCTTTTTAACATTTACACCCGTTTGTTTGACACTTGCAATGTCCAGAGCACCCACACCTCACAAATCCCTGTCCACCACACACACATGAAATGAAATTTCATGAAATGACTGGAGTGTCTTCATTGTTGTATCACAGAAAGACGCGAAATGGCTGACGTTGTTAGTCATTCCATGAAGTGACGGAACATTTTAGTCTTTTCACGAAATGACATGACTCCACAATCTGACTGTAAAATATACAGAGGAATTCTGGCTGTTAGAAACAAAGAGTGATGTATGCTGGCTGTTAGACACAAGGAGTGATGTATGCTGGCTGTTAGATACAAACAGTGATGTATGCTGGCTGTTAGATACAAACAGTGATGTATGCTGGCTGTTGTCCTGATGTGAATATTCGGGATGATGTTTGTGTGCAATGGGTGATGTATTGAGACTTACGTTACCTGGATGTTATCATTCGCAAATAGTGTGTATCTTTGTTTGTATGTTCAAAGTCTGGTGGATTCAGGCTGAAGAAAAAACTTTCACATTTTGGTTTCTCAACGTTTTTAAGGGTAAGAAAAGGACACAATAACACAAACAAATATTTACATACGTTTCCTTCGTCAGTGCTGATGCGGCAGTTGTATTTGTAACTTCACTGACGTTCAATACTTTACCGTTCAAACTGACAGTGATGTAGGGTAACTGCAAGGAACATCTTCGGGATTTCACAGATATAAAGCTTTACATTCAAGCACTACGCTGTGTTTCCATGACGTACTGCCTAGAAGCGTTAATTAATCTAGCTTTCATCTGTCAATGACGGAATGAAACTGCTGTCTTGACTTTTGTGTGATTATTATCAATTTGGGGTTAGTACAACAGAAACCCCATTACCGTGCACTACGGCTCGTGTTGAACGTTTCTTATAGCGAGGGTAAGCGGCACGATAACAAGTATGTCAATCTATCTTTCAAGTGCTACTGTTATATTTTGCATTTAGCCCTGACCTTCTACACATGGCAAGATGAATAACTGTTGCTGATGCTTCTAGTAATCCGTCTTACGTGGTCAAGTCAGGCTGAAATATTGTCAGTTGTCATGATAGCCTCTCGTTCATCAAGGTGAATTTGTCTTTTTAGAATGAAACATTTGCAAATACTCTGGATCGATCAATCTTCGTTTTGTCACGTTAAGTTGTTTTCTGACTTCCGTTTCTTTATCTCAGATTTAGCTTCGTTATGTACTACATCACCGTGGATTAAAATTGATGTTTGATAGCTGTCCCAAATCATCTAACAGGAGAGGAACTCTGTAAGTCTCGCAATGTGTTCTGGATTCGAACCAGTCCTTGTTAGATCCCCGTCCACGGCTAAGGTACGCGCCTCTAGCAACAAACAAACTTAGAGAATCAGAGAATTTTCTGAGTTTCGTCTTCTTTTTATTCTTGAATACGTTTCAGGGTTTGTTCTTGTCCCATCATAAGGTAAAATCGAGTCGAGGAAATTCAGATAATTCTCTGTATTCATCAAATGACATCTGCTAACATTCCAGTCAGACAACACATAGAACCGTTTATGGTTGAACCTTCCTTTCAACATGAAGCTAGTACGGCGTGACAATATGCAATATCCACATTACCGTGACAAAAAAACACTCACTGAATATGATTTCAAAGACCAATTCCACATTTTATTAATTCTTCCCATTTCTTGTATACCATTATTAATTACATAAAATTGACACATGCTTTCCACTTCTGGTGTTGCATTTTTCCATTGCTGGTGTCGCGTTTACTTTCACCTGAAGGTTTTAACCCAAAGCACGTTCTCCATGGAAGCCATTTCTAGTTCCACCTGGAGGTAGTGTCCCTATGGCAACCAAAAATAATTGTTATTAGCACTCTAGTAGTGTAAACGCTTTGTCAGTTCGACTGCAGTGACAATGACATGTAACAATGACAATCACTCGTGATGCTACTTCGACTATATCTGACTGTATTTATAGAAATGATATTATTGTTAGTGTTTCCAAACTCTAATGCTCAAATCACAGATTTAAAAAAATTGATTCATGCCAGTGTGTCAAATGTATTAAACATATCTATAGTCCATTTTCAATTTTTCAAACATTTCTTTTAAATAGGTACGAAAAACATCAAGTTCTTTAACCTTATTTAAAATATGGTTTGCAATTTTTTATATAATATTTTAGACTATCTAAAGGACCAGTGTATGTATTTCTTATATATTTCTGTAAGAAATATCTGGTAGAATATTGCTTTCATAGTTTCAGTGTTTCGCAGTATAATGCATGCTGCATACTTCAAGTGTTAGTTTGACATGAATATTACAAAAAACGGCAAAAAATCCCCCAAAAGACAACTGCTACTATTAGCATAAAAAACTTTCGACCCTATACAGTATTCTTCTACTTCTACTTTCATTACAATTACCAGTGCATCTGGAAAATACAAAATAACAAACATGTTTAACACAAAGAATGAACCGCGTATTATAGGGTTCCTAATGATCTGTCTCTATCCATCCATTCATTCGGTATCCAGCTGTATCAAGGTACAATACTGCGTACTTTGTTGGACTAGTTATCGTTGTTATCAATTTATGAAGATGGCGAGGCGGAGGCAGCACTATCAGGGGAAAAACAACACTGATTTCCGTTTACAACACCTCGATATCAATTATGAAGCAGGGATTGTGTGATATAGAACGACCCGTTTCCGGTTTCGAAAAATGAGACGATAATGGCAGAATATCTAATGTGATTTTTTTTTCATATTCCGATCGCAGGTGTGAGTTACGTATTAGTGGGGATTATCTGCAGAGAAATCTGGCTCCAAAATGTTGTGGGGGAAAAATCAATATCGTGAATATGAGGAACTAGATTAATTGTTCATGTATATCCATTTACAGGTATCAGATTCTGGGTTGATTGTTGAGAACTGAGAGTATGTGTATGTGTGAGAGCTGGCGTGTGCGTGTGTGTGCGTGTGTGAGTATCTGTGTATGCGTGGGTGTTTTCCTGTGTCACATACGCATCTTCTTTAAACAGCTTTGTTTTTGTGTCCTTATGTAATGCCAAGTCAGAACGTGCGAAAATAAACTAGTGATGCCACGAACCAATCCTTACTGATCATTTAACCTGATGAACCTAAACAGAAGCACTGAACTGGCTGCACCGAACATTCTCAATATATTGTCAGCAGACTGCTAAAACTAATATTCCAGAAAGCCATATAAAATCTGTACCCGGAATTACTGCAGGTCGAGGTCCATCTTTTGTATTTGTTATAATTGTTAAGAAGATATCTGCAAAACGGATCGATCACACTATCAATCATTGTCCACGGATAATACAATTTATCGACACTACGCAGCAGAACCCATTTGGTATAACGGCATTATTTCACTTCAATTGATACACTTCCATGAAACACTGCTGAGAGGAAAATCATACGGAAGCAATTAGAATACTTAACAGTTTTATTTACGCTTTAGCATTAATTTCATCGCACAACATGTGGTCAATAGCTTGTCAATTTCATCCTGGATATATTTCATTGGTAGCGCAATCTACCGGATTAATACTGGGCTGGTTTCTCTCCGTATCAGTGAGTGAGTGAGTGAATTTATACTGCTTTGGGCAATATTCCAGCAATATCACGGCGGGGACACGTGAAAGGGACTTCACATATTGTACCCATGTGGAAAATCGAACCCGGGTCTCCGGTCTGGGGAGCGAACGCTTTAACCACTAGGCTATGTCGAAGAGGCGATCGTCGACAGTTCGGTGTTTTCATTTAATTAATTTCTGTGAACCTGGTAATTTTGCTAAATTCTCCTAATACTAGGGTAACCTAGAGGCTAAAACGTTTGCTCCTCACACCAAAGACCAGGGTTCGATTCCCCACGTGGGTACAATGTCTGAAATCCATCTGTGGTGTCCGTCACATACAACGTGGCTGAGCGGGTTGGTCGGCTGACTTTATGTGCTGGCGATTAGTTGCCTGACTTAGAAGGTGTGGGTTCGAATCCCGGATGGGACTCAACTCAAAAAGTATTATAATTTGTACTTTACCCAGAAAGTGTAATCCCAAATATAACATGTGTTACGATGATGTTTATCACTGGATTGTCTGGTCTATCGCCTCCATTTAATCTGGAATAGTTATATGGAGTGCGGCGTCAAACAACAAGCAACCAACGTGTATGGTGGTCAAGCACCTAGAAGCACATACAGGAAGGAAAACAGAAATCAGAAAACAGAAACACGGTCCGTCAGGACCGTTCAGATGCAGTTTTCTCTCTATTAACTGACTATTCCACAAACGTCGCATCTGTGACGTCATTGTAGTCGTGACCTCCACAGAAGTCGTAAACACCCACTACCTGCGTCACAGGGATCTCCTCCCACATGACCCTGTCTCGCTCTAGTGAAATATTGTCCAGAGTGCCGATACATTTGGGTCGGCAGCAGTCTCTACTGTGAGCAGTAAGAGAAATCAAAACAAAATATCGATTGCCTATAATTAAAACGACCAAACTGTTATTTAAGGATATTCGCTAAAACGTGCAAACGTAAATACACCATTACTTTCTTTGATCACAAAAAACTCAACAATAAACATGGACACCCACGCAGCGTTATATCGGGGGAACTGTAATAATCATATTCTCAAAGTTCTTGATGGGTTCGACTAGGCAGCGTTCCCTGGGAGAAGTCCCATTCGCTGTCTGGCTGCATTTAGAGGGGGCAAGGACCCCGAGCTGATGATGAGCTTTACCAACTTGACTGTGCCAGGATCATCCGAACCCTCTCTGCTGCATAGTATTTTTAATCTGTAAATCATAATATCAATATAATGGCCCTAAAGCGACTACTAAATTCTTGAACTAACATTGTTGCCCGGAATGAGTGCACCGAGCTTCGATGACATATACGTGTCCCTGGGGCCCTGCAGATTGTAAGCCGGAAGTAGAACACGCCCCTGTAAGACATTCAGTCGGTAGTCATAATGTGTCAATTTCTGTATGTTACTGTCAAGGGACCAATATATTACCGCGGAACAACACGTCAATATCATGTTAGTTTCAAATGACAGCATAGAGCGCAGTATTTACGACACAGTAAATGAGAGCTGACCGAAGTGACCCAAACATGCGTATCAGGATTTATCCTCATGCACTCAGCTTTTGGAGTGGATCGCTTCCCAAAGGTCTTACACTGGTCCACAGTTCAGTTGATGAAGCAGGGAGCCTTAGCGTTCTGCCACTTCATTACTGTGACTCATTTCATTATGACTTATGTCGTTCGTTCACTTTCGTCGGCATAGAGGTTACTACTGTTGGATATGATCGTGATTTTGTTGAATATGATTATGGCTAATTATTCATTGTCTCAATAATTTGTAAAAACTCATCTGTGACCGTGAAATGTGCCAATAAATCGGTTCAAAGAAGGTTTAGGTTATAAATGAATTTCGAAACACACACACACATCTGCCTTGTTTTAAAAATAATAGTGAGTTTAGTTTTACGCCGCAAATAATAATAATAATATCTACCCATCAGCGGTTGTGCTATGATATGTTATGGTTTAAAACAAATTGTATTTGAACTGTTTACACCATGCAACTGTAGTTAACACACTAAGCGCAAGTGCAAATCCTACTTGTGATAAAATATCTCTAACATGTATTAAATTTTGGACGTTTTGAGAACATATGTTTACGCAATCGCTTTAAGGCATTCCATACGCCATGCATGGCGTAAGAGGTTACTAACGGGGTCGGGTATTCAGGCTCGCTGACTTAACACATGTCATCGGTTCCCAGCAGATTGATGATCAGGCTGTTGATCACTAGATTGCCTGGTCCACACGCCTGTCATATAGTTGGCATATTGCTGAGTACGGCGTAAAATAATAAACCATCCAATCCGATTACTGGAACGTTTTGGATGCTTGCAAATTTTTAAGTTGTGTTATATGTATAGACACTGCATCAACAAACAAAAGGATGTCACGTGTGACAACAGTTATTCTTACTATGCCCTAAAATGTACAATCACCAAGGGAGACAATGCTGATTCTGTACCCATTCACAGCGTGGATTAGCAACCAGCCAACCATTTCTTTCCCTGGCAACATGGTCCAAGGCTGTAACAACATCTGCTGATGCATGGAGAGTTTTGACCGTCGATATTTCATTGTCAAAGGAGAGGTCGTTGACAGAAAATGAACCCGTTTAACTGTGTGGTTATGTCCCCTTCCTACCAAATATCTCTAAAACTACATGGTCGTTCGGTCTACCCTTCCTGACAATGTCAAACAACCCTGTTCATCCGATAACCGAAAATACACTGGTCGAACACGAACGGAACCAAGGATTCGTTTATGACCAGTGTCATAATGGTGACTCTGAGTTTAACCCAACATGATTGCGTGCTGGACTAGTTATTCTGGAAGGATGCACTCTATCATCTTCTAATCTTCTTGTCTTCACCCTCACAGAGCCCATCATGTTGACATTTAAGACTTGACCCGGAATTCAGTATAATTACCTGTATCCATATCAGCCCCAACTGTCCACATCTGCTATCCTCGGAGATTCCTAATTGCAAATCAATTTGGTATCGGACTAAATTTCAACTTGCATATTGCTTAGTCCGGGGTCGAACCCTTGATGCGAAACTGATACCCTTTTGCCGTGAGTTACGTAGAGTTCCTGTCGTTGAGTTGACAGAGGAAATCTGTTAAAAGGATAACGGCACAGACATGGCAATTAATCAGCTGACCGAGAGCCGCACATCCTTGTCGAGGAAAACCGATGCGGTGAGATTAGATGTCTGTCGGGTTGGAGCGATTGTGGTGGGTACGCTTTACAATTCTCAACATATTAGACTGCACGGATGTAGTCGGTGGGGTGGGCAGCTGAGTAGGAGACACAACACTGTTGTTTTCTTGAGTGGAATATTCCAAGCACTTGCGATCGTTTCGAAATTGATATTGGTAGAGGTCGAGACTGGGTAGTGTTCTCCAATCGATGAAACAGATCACATCTGTGTATACTGTATGGGTGTGCTTACTGTTATGCAGCTGAGACTAATTATTGAAACCCCAACTATAAACTAGCTCCTTTCACGTATCGCTGCCCAGTAATGGTGACAGTTGACAAGACATCACATTATGGTCACATTTACAAAATCTTATATGGCAATGTTCGACCGCAAAGTACAGCAGCTGATATCACAGTGTTCTTTTACTGTCACTCAAGGTACATTCCGAGATACAACAATGTGTCCCATTGTGGTCATATTGCACAACAATTGATGTGACAGTTTTCTCTCTTTGTCACTTCGATATACAACAGGTGATGTGACGGTGTTCACTCAGTGTCACCTCGAAATACAACAGTTGATGTGACGGTGTTTTCACAGTGTCACCTGAAAGTACAACAGTTGATGTGACGGTGTTCTCTCTGTGTCACCTGAAAGTACAAGAATTGATGTGACGATGTTCTCACTGTGTCACATGAAATTACAACAGCTGATGTGACGGTGTTCCCTCAGTGTCCCAGAACTGTACAGGGCGAGAAATGATAAAGAGATTAAAACATTCTTGATTGTTAGGTTACAACAGCTCTGTATACTATACCAAAATAACAATCATCTAATCCATCGCCCTCTCCCTGAATGAAACCTCATCCAAAATGCAAATCGACAATAGCCGATTCATGACCCGACACCTGATCAGACTACTTCCTTTAATTCAACCAAAGCTCTATCATGGCATTAAGTGACCACTAGTCTGAAGTCAGTCAAGAGCCTGGTATTATTTGAGGTGGTCATCAAAGCTGATGTCACCGTGACCTATCAAAGTGCAACCGACATGACGACTGATGAAATCAGCTGATTGCGTACGAAACTGTCTGCCAGAGTTGCCTGATTGTATCTGGTTTCATAGAAGCTCATTCATAAAAACAGGTGAGAGGTGTCAGACGCTTGATTGAAAACTACAGCCTGTCACATATATCGGGGCACAATCGTCCGGCTGTAATTTATATTCATTTGACGTTGCTATGGTAATGGAACGACAAATAGCACTAATTTGCAATGCAAGTCTGCTTGTTTTACCCTCAAGTATATGGAAACCAGCCATATTGTTATGTTCTTCCTTTCATAGTTTGTTTGTGGGGCATGGGAAAAAAGCGCTTGTGTGCAATAAGCAATAATCGCGGAAGTTGAATTGGACCAACATCTCACGCAAAGCGTTGACTTTGTGTAGTTACATTGAGGATACTGCTCACAATGGCGTCTCTCCTTTGTTCACTCATTACAGAAACTCCTGATACACTAGCAACTTAATTTTGTGTTAATTGCGACACCTGTGCTAATTGATATTTACAGGGTGAACGTGCATCGCTTATATTACCCGAAATATATGTCGAGACTAATTTGGAACTGGAAGGTCAAGTATGAGGAAAACCCAATTTGGGAATGCTGTCGTCAAATGGACAGTGATGCGCACCTAGGAGACCGTGTTCGAATCATCACATGGGTGCAGGTGAACCCCAGTGTTCTCCCTAAATATTACTGAAATGCACCCACTTATCATAAAGGAAAACTCAACTTAGTTTGATTAAATTGTTTCATTAAACCCCACTTCGCTTTTGTGTCCATCTATTTCCTAATCCGACCTTCACGAATGTATTATCCATGCTCGTCAAGTATCAATACACATGGTTTAGGTCAGTTTTGTTCAAAAACAACGTTAAGCATCTCGCAACAAGCACTGAAAATTGAAAACCATTTCTTCGAATTCTTTATGTTTTTGAATTTTCAGTTTTATCGAAAAATAATATAATTACACAAAAACTTGAACATTTTATCTTCAGAAGAGAAAACCATTTCCCAGTAGTCTCGTTTCTGTGGTTCAGTATTGGTGTCGGTGTTTGCTTTCATAGCGATTAACGGGATAATTCAATCCCCCGAGAATAATTTTCCATAGTTGTTTGTTTGAAGGATCCTTAATGCCTCGAATTCAAATTCAGAAAAGAAACCCTTAATTCCAAACACGTTCTTAGCTCTAATGCCGCATGAGTTTTCAATATTTAGTGCAAATAGACAACGTTACCCATTCCGTGATTTGGTTAGGAAAACGAAAAGCAGTTTACCCAGTTTTTGTTGACTCTTCGACAAACCATATAGCAATAAATCAATATATTTATTCAATTATGACTTTATCTTTTAAGCCGATTCGATCCTATTTTGATATAAAGAAGTTGATCAAATATTTCAGTCGGATCAAAACAGATTTTTTACCCAGAAATGATTTTGACGTTTTAGTTTAACTTAGTAATTTCAGACGTTAAAGCAGTTTATCGCTAACTCTCGGTTCTGCGCGGGAACTGATGGCCGTTGATAATGGTTGACTATACTGAAGGGGTATTTATAAGTACGCTTCCTCAGCGTTAAACAGACAGGTGGTTGATTGGTTGGTTGGGCTCTTGTTTTAAATACGCAGTCTCTTATATTTCAGCCTCATGACGGATATTTGTGAATAATTTGAAACTTGATCAGACAATTCAGTGATTGATATGATGAAGAACGGCCCACGCTATATGAAGACGAGTCACCGTGTCTGACATCATCCTGTTCACCCGGGATTACTATAGGCTTGTGGGTACGGGAGTGATCCATGAAGATCCGGGTTTGAAAACTGGTCTTCAGCAATCCATGCTTGTGAGAGGCGACTAACAGGATCGGGTGGTAAAGGCTCGCTGATTTGATTGACACATGTCATCGTAGCCCAGTTGTGTAGATCGATGCATTTGATCACTGGATTGTCTAATCCAGACTTACAGGCCGCTGCCGAATAACTGGAATGTTTCTGGGTGCCACGTCAAACAATCAATCAACGAAAATACGCGAGTACGGTGTTAATTAATAAATCCTTTTAAACTACTTAACTGCTGAAGGAAATTAAATACTTTTTTTAATTAAAGTATTTCGGGTTCGCACAGTTTTAAACAGCACAGTGACATTTTTAGGGAGATTCAAAACAGGGATACAAACTTGAAAATCTATAGTAAGGGGTTACAAGGGCACACAACACAACTGCAACTGTCTATTCGACAAATAATTATGACAAGTAAAATAATTATTAAACGTATATTTTGTTCGTCATCATAATGGCTATAACGAGATGACGTGTAGAAATATGGCGAGTCGATTAATGATCTTGCAGAGCCTATTGTCATATTATGATGCTCCCGTGAGTATATCTTGCAAGATCACAATGTCTGGCGAAATTGCGAAAGCAGTGAAGACAAAGCATTGATGATATCACCAAATGTGTATACGGTATCCATTTCGATCCATATTGGACGATGTCGTATACAGTGACGTGGACAAAGGTGGATTAAGGATGGGTGAGGTGTTCGGGGAGTGTCAGTTCATCATTATACAAAACATTACTCATTTTAATTTAGTTTCATGATTTTGACATAATTTACCAAATAGCTAGTTGTCTGAAGATACATACATTCTAAACTAGGTAGTTAAGTTAGAAATTTAGATTCGAAATGATCTAATCCGGATTGACAATTGTCCAGAATGACAATACAGTGGCGCATGCAGGTACTATTGATTTCGCCTGTTGTTTATTCCAGCTACATTCAAGCTTTCTAGCGTCTGCCTCGAATTACACAGCCTGGATCAGACAATACGATGATTTGCATCAACCAAGTCGAGCGTGACCGTCCTTCTCCGTTAGTCACCTCTCACGACATCAACAGGTTGCTGAATACTAATTCTAACCGGGATCTTCACTGCAGACATAGCCATGTTATAGATTTCCTGACTCTCCAAGTTCCACTGTGTTAAGGGTTGAGACACTAATGACAGCTTCTTAACGAAAACAGATATCTGCCACCAGACATTGGAATCTCTTTATGGAAATTGGTTTTTCGAATTAGTTTTACAAAGCGGAGCAGCTTGATTGATAATCTTAGCTGCGATGGAAGAACTTGACACGAATGTTTTCGGGACATGACATCGACGCTTGGACTTATCTAGTAACCCAAGGTTCCTGGCACAGTTTAATCCCAGCTGTTGTTCTTGTCCTAATCTAAGACCCTTGGGCATTGTCTCAATTCCAGACACGGCGCTGAGAGCATTTGGGGCAGAGTCTGACTCAGGTTATTCCTTGGCTGTCCAGTCCAGTCACAGATGACCAAGGGTAAAAGTCTGGTGTATTTTGAGGCTGGTGAATATTGCGACAAGGAATTGTTGTGATGGATCTGTCGGAGATTTATTCATACATAATAAGATATTTGAGTAGATGTCAGAAGGCACTGACGTCGAAGGGCATATTTCACACAACTGTCGTAAAGGACCCCATACGTACCAGAATCGTTTACCTCTACTCTTTGACGACGAATCTGTCCAGTTTGGTACGTTGGTCGTATGAGCGTAAAGAGAGAATAAAGACGATTTACAGCGAGTGACTCACGTCCGGTCTAGACAGTTCCTTGTGCTGTTACTGTGTCGTCAGTCTATGTTTAGACTTACCTGGATCGAATAACGTTAGTTGGCAGACTTGACAAAACTGGATAGCTTAAAAATAATTCCATATTGTACTACCTTTACAAGTTGACAACCTGCCCCCGTGTCAATAAACTCTCCTCGTGTTTATAACCTGCACTCGTGTTAATAACCAGTATTCGTGTTGATAGCCTGGTTTCGAGTTGACAACTTGTCTTCGAGTTGATAACCTGTCCTCGTCTTCGTGTTGATAACCTGTCCTCGAGTTGATAAACTGTCCTCTAGTTACTTAAATGTCTTCCTGTTGATAAACTGTCCTCATGGTGATAACCTGATCTCGAGTTGGAAAACTGTCCTTTTGTTGATAAAGCTAAATAAACAGTGAAATGTTTCTGAGGCATCGGCGCGTCAATTATATTTGTGCGCTTAACAATATTTTATTACCATTTTGAAAAAACAGAACAATTTGACGTGTCCCGATCATCCATTTGTCCACTAAAACAATGCAAAAATCTTACAAAAAGTTTTTAAAATAGCCCCACTGCCCTCGCCCGAAAAACATTTAATTATTTTTAAACAGCCTAACAAGTTCTGATAACCAGACCTCAAGCTGAAAAACTGTCTCATGTTGATAACCGTTCTTCTTGTTGATAACCTGTTCTCATGTCGATAAATTGTCCTCGTGTTCATAAACTGTGTTCTTGTGGACAACTAGTTGATAATCCGTCCTTGTGTTGCTAAAATGTCCTATTGTTGATAATCAACCCTCCAGGTGAAAACCAGTCCTCGACTTAATAAACTGTCCTTGTGTTGCTAAAATGTCCTTGTGTTGATAAAATTTCCCCGTGTTGATAACCTTCCCTCAAGTTGATAACCTGTCCTCGTGTTGATATACGGACCTCGTGTTGAGAACCCGTCCTTGTATTAATAAACTGTCCCTATGGCGATAAACTGCCCTCGTGTCAATAAACTGTCCTCAAGTTGATAAAGTTCCCATTGGACAATCGTCACTCATGTGAGTCTGAAACATATTGTTACAGGGAAACTCACAGGGTTGTACTGCCGTGGTGCACAAAGGCCAAATACCGGACAGGAAATACCTGACCGTCTCTATCTCAGGTGAGCTAGTAAAGAATGGCATATTGTGGACAAGAAACAGCCACACTTTATCTACATATACTAGATATATTCAGAACGGTAAATGCCAGAAAATGTAAACAGGTGATCAAAGCAATTACACAAGAAATTGCAAAAAGTCAGTGCTACTTCAGACACACAGGATTTTGCGTGAACTGAGCACAGGTTGTGTCGACGTCAGGCATAGATGTATTACAATAATCAAGAACTGAATAGTGATAAGACGGAATGCGTTGTTCCAGTGCCACAGAAAAGGAGATCACGGTGTGGTCTTACATCTTACGAGTTTGACAATACAAGCATCTAAAGTGCTGACAAGGTCAAAGACCTTGGTGTGATTATGGACTCATATGTGTCACTGGATAACCATGTTGTACTTCTAATTCAGAGCTGCTTTGCATGGACATATCCGACGCTTTTCTTGCCACCAAATCTGCCCACCACTCTCGTCCTGTGTCTAGTTATGAGCAGGACTGATTACTGCAACTCTCTTCTCGTTGGTACCTCTAAGACAAAGATCAGGAAACCACAGCGTATTCATAACGCCGCTGCACGTGCAGTGATCAGACGCTCTGCCTTTCCTAGTCTGTGATACAGACCCTGAAGCAAATGTAACCAATTGTGTCCAAGAATGCCCAGGTAGGTCTAGAAAATGTCGTGTCTGGCCCAGTGCCTCACAGGGCACCGCCCATCTCGCTCTCTCCGTTTTCTCGTTATCCCTTCTTTGAGGACATGTGGTGAAAGGCCATTTCCGTGTGCATCCTCTGCAACTGCACTCACTACCTCAGTATCTTATTGACTGTACATAACCTTCTACCTTTAAAACCTGAGTAAAGACTCGCTTCTTGAGTTCAGTTCACTGCTTTGTGTTCCATGTATCTCCATTCTGGTGTTCTATCTTAGTGTCTGTTTTGTATGTACGACTATATCTAGCGCTTTGAGCATGTCATACATGAAAAATAGCGCATTTTTACAGGCGTGCTATTGTTATATTATTTTAAGAGTGAACACGTGCGCAATGCGAGACACATTTAAGGGATATGTTCTGGACAGGAAACACCAGGCACTCTGAGACCAGATGAGCTACACATAAGTGTATATACTTCTATGTCTTGCGCTTTGAGCGTGACAAACATGGAAAATTGCCATTATTATATTATTATTGAGGTAGTGAACATGTGCACAATAAGTGATACATTTTTTGGATATGTTCTGGACAGGAAAGACCGGGCACTCCATGGCCAGGTGAGCTACACATTGACAACATCATGAACAAACGTGCTAGCCGTATAGTGTATCAAATACATCTTGCCGGAAAACGTTGGACCGTCTGAAACCAGGTGAACCTCATACAAGGGATATAGTCTTGACCGGAAACTCTGGGCAGACTTTAAGGTGCAGCGACTTGGCGATGTTTCTCATTAATACTGTCTGAAAACCCTACGGCACCAATCAACGGCGCGCAGGTCTGAACGTGAACGAGCTTCCATTACAGTCCCAGGGCTTCCGAATGTCTCAGGTGTTTTGACGCGGCCCTGAGTGTCGGCTATTAATGGTTGTGAAAGAAGCCGCCATCTTGTAGGCATTTTGATAGTCATCCGCTTGATGTCTTCTGCATTCTGCAGGACAGGTCTCACCAAGCCCGAACATCCTCCTGTAACGTTAAGTGGCCTTCCAGGAAGTAATGTTTGCCGTATAATCGGCATTTCGCCACCGAGACACAGGAGCACTTGTTTCAGAAAGAGTCCAGTATGCCGACAAAGATACGCATGCTGAAGTAATCCATCCTTGAGTGGGTGTATAGCGTGCTCTTTATGTATGTATACTAAACTGTCAGTAGTTTTCAGTATTGTTGGTGAACTGTCCATAGATTGGTTCAGTATTGATCAGTACGTGGGTTCAATACTGAAACTGTACCTGTCCGCGAGTTGTAGCGGTGTTAATACTGATCTGTACTGTTGTTTGGTTCAGAATTCGCTCAGAACCGTCTGAGAGATGTGTTCATTGTTGTCTTGCACGTGGGATCAGTACTGATAGTGTACCGGTAAGGGTGTTGCAGTAGTGTTAATACTGAACAGTACTGTAGACTGGTTTAGTATTTCCACAGAAGCGTCCGAGAGACGGGTTCAGTATATTGCCTAGTACGTTCAGTGCTGATACTGAAAGGATGTTGCATCGGTGTTAATACGAAATGGCTTACGACCATGCTTGCGTATTAAGTATTAAAAAGAAGCCGTCCACGAGAATGGTTCAGTATTTACCAGTACGATGTTTTAGCATTGAAACTTACGGACTTGTGGGTTGTAGTGGTATTTACCATACGCATACCAACGTTACCTTTATTCGTTACTGGATGGTCACATTACCGAGACAATAACTGCTCCTGCGATTGTCGCAGTGGAGCGAAACAAGGACTTGTAGAAGGTCCACAATAACATGATATTATTATGTTGACCTTGCAGTTATTACTACAAAGAAATCCAATAAAGCTGACAGCGACAAACTACACAAGTCGTTTCTCATTTAGAAAGTTGCAGAGTGATATAAACACACTTTTCAAACGTTAAATTGTAAACGCCAAAACCAAGTAGCTTTCAACGGTGATTTAACAGCGCAAATTGCTGTTGAATAAGAAAGATTCCACATGCTACGACCTGCATAATCTATTTGACAAATTCAAGCTTAATACACCTGACCGTGATTGAAAGCTCACTGAAGTCTCTAATTGCAGTGTGCACGGCGAAACGACCATTTTTCTTAATTCCCAGTCCGTGTCTTCGCGGCATTAAAGTCTTCATTATAAACCCGCTGCCATGTTGATTTATCACCATTCTGCTCCGATTGCACATGATTCAATATGGCTGTTTGTTCACTTCCGCTACAGCCTCATGGGAATCGTATACAAGAGTTATCGTAATACATTTCCGGCAGGTGTCGCTGTAACGATTCCTTTCGTGGCATCCGACTGAAAGGGAACGCAGTTCATTCTCGTGCTTTAGGGCGAATACAGCTTCCCTTGCTGTTCTTTGAAACCATTAAGAGTAAATAGTGCAGACAGAGTTAAATATAGGTGTTTATAACGAGTTACATGCATGCATTAAAAACGGAAGGCCTGTTGGTGAATGGGTGGAGAGAAGTCAATGGTGGCTTTCTTGTGTCTGTATGATTTTGTATTTTCGTTGAATAACTCGCAATGAGCCATCTTCCATCGAGGAAATATAATCAATTAATTCATGTACGTATGAAAGTTTTTTTTCGAAAACGATCCTTTGTATATGGTACGTTTGTAAGGTTAAGGAATAAGGAATCTTGAAAATGGTCATTGTTAGAATGGAACAAGCAGCCTTAGTTCTCTGGCACCACCATCCATCACACTGGGAAAAATATAATGGAACTATTCCTCATCTCGGACAAAACTACCTCGGCTGTGAAATGCTGTGATTCATATTAGAAAATAAGTCATTCAGTATACCGAGCAAGTAGTATTGTATTGTTGAAAGCTTGGTGAAAGAAAATGTGAAATTAGTGATAAATCTTTACTGATGATAAATCTTGACTAATCATGAAAGGTCACCATCGCTTACAGAGCATTTGCATTGATTTGCCGTATTCCTGTCATTGTTTTATATTATGAGATTAAATTTCCTGTGCGCAATTTGTTTCGGATTATACGCCGGAAATAACACATTTGGGAGTAATTCATGAAAAACTTAACCTAATATCATGACTGAAACCAAATCTGATTGCAATGATAGCAAGACATTCTATCTCTAATTACTAAGGTTCATTTCGATGTGTCATGAGCCTTTGATTAGGACTGCTGCACGCAGGAGTGAGGTGGTGGCATCTGTTCACCTTTTCATACATCATTCCGTCGAAATTAAGGTAAATAAAATTGAATGAAATCTGAAATGAAACTGAAATAACAGACGACAAATGAATGTCCAAATACACAAGGAATACCTTTATGAAGGTAACCGTAATCACGGGGCTAAATTGCGTGCTTCAGAGTGACATGCCATTTCCTGTGTTATCAGCTCACGATGGCGCCATGCACTGAGAAACAAAAATATATTTTCATTGTATGTATGTGTTATGTTTAATTCTCTTCTCCGCAACTGTGATATTTCGGCGAAAAATGTCTGTGTAAACTACAAAATACGGTTGTCAAATATTCCAAGGTAATGTTTGAAACTGTTCTTAATGATGCACACCGGTTAAAACGAATAATCAGTAGCAGGGATCAGTTACAATTTACAATGCTTGTTCTTCCTGCTTGAAGGGTCACCATGGAGATCACTATGAGCTGCTTGGAGGAACTGATATCTACCCTACAGAACTGTACGTAGGTTGAAGGACATAACTGCTTGTTGGGTCGAACTAGTGCAGTGACACAATATAGGCTTGTAGATATCACTTAGATTACCCTATGAAAACAATGTGTGGAGCCCATTCTTACTTTACCAATTCGCCTGTGATACTTGTGGATGATACATGATGAAAGCAGTGTGGATCCCTACTCCCTCACTCACTCACTCAACCACCCAGTCACTCACTCACTCATCCACCCACCTACTCACTCACCACTCACTCACTCACTCACCCACTCACTCACAGACCCACCCACCCACTCACCCACCCACTCGGTCGTCCGACATCTCCAGGAGACCTTGAACTGTCTTCCCTACAACTTACAGCTGTGTCACGCAAGGCTGTTCAAAGCTGGGAAAAGACCATGCACTCTACTCAACGTTTAGAAGATTTAAGAAAGATCGAAGCCCAATTCCTGTTAGCCTGGGGTCATTACGAACCTTTCCTCTTGTGTCTTGGAAGGTCAGTGTTATATTGACCATCAGACTAATCAGCTGGTCAGAGCTTTACCAGCCAACCACGTGGGTCCCCAGCTTCATTAATCTAAGTAAATTGCTATTGTCATCTGTGAGTGATGGGAGGAGAGACACATCACGTTGTATACAAGCGACAACACGGCAGCACAGATACTCCATCTAATCACAGCGTTTTTGTGACAAATGTTTGGCTAGTGACCCTCGCATTTTCCTCACAGAGTTTACATTGTGTTGTTGTCAGTTGTATCGTCCCAAAGTACTGCATAATTATAGTGAGGCCTTGAGAAACCGAACACCCAATCTTTCCGGACGACGCCAAATCATCAACAACAGACATCATAAAGCATATGGATCTCTTAATCCACACGTCTCTTGATCCGCACGTCTCTTGATCCAAAAACTGTCAGGGAATAGGAAGTATACAGTTATGGAGAATCAGAACCAAACTGACGGTTGTTGCAAATGAAGTTGACTGGGTATGAGAGTTGCGTGTTGGATCTGAATTTTCAGTGTTTCAATTGACTGTCAGCACAAATATCTCAAAACATTGCTGAGTGGGGACAAGTGTAAACTGTACGTAGTCATGTGACACAAAACAACATAGTCAGTCAAATCACAACATGATATAACCCGAACTGTCTAAAATCACGACACAGATCTTTGTATTGCTTTCAGTAAAGAATGTGTGATTCACGTCATGTCATCACATTGGTCATACTGGTCTCCTGTTCCCAATAGGTGTCTGAATGGTTGTCAACTAAGGCAATATATTTTGACTCTTCAGTAATGGCGGGTTCTTGAAGATTTTCCTTAAAAGTGTGATCTGCAATTAATTTCATGAATATGCTGCCTACAATTAGTCGTCAGCAACAAATGCTTGTCGTAAGAGGCGACTGACTGTATTTTAAGTCCATTGTTGTTCTCATTATTTGTAAATCAGCTTCATGGTGAAATGGAGAGCTTAGATAGAGGTTACTTTCTGGGTCCAGAGTTTCTGGAGCTATATTTATTGTTGTACGCATATGTACAACAATTTATGTCTATTTTCAGACAGTGTTATTGGTTTACAGAGGAAAGTTAATTTGTTGGTTAAATTTGGTCATAGATGGGGACTGACTGTTAATTGTGACAAGACAGAAATTATAGTGTTCAGAAATGGTGGTAAACTTCGGAAAAACGAAGCTTAGTTGTTTAAGGATCAAAGGTTGAAGATTTCAACCTGTCATAATTACTTCGGTATATTATTTTACAGTAGGCTTTCATGGTCAAAGGCTGTCCAAAATTGGGTTAATAAAGCAAACAATGCGTTATAATCCATTAAACTTCTTGCTTTTAAACTTAGGAATATCTCTCCTGTAGTTATGCTCAAAATGAATATGTAGAGATTAAACCAATGATATTATATGCTTCTGATATTTGGGGGTATCAAAAATGGTCATCAGTTGAGCAATTCCATACTAGGTTTTGCAAGTTTGTTTTGGGCCTGAAACACAGAGGTATTAATGTTGCTGTTTTAGCAGAATGTGGCAGGAATTAAACGTTAATTCTTTGTTTAATGTTATAACATATAGGATAAGATTGCTTGAAATGCCAGTGGATAGATATCCTAAGCAGTGCTGTCTCATGATGTATAATTCAGATAAAGTTGGTCGTAAAACCTGGGTTTATCATGTTAGGAATATTTTGTTTTCTTATGGATTCGGTTTTGTGTGGGAGAATCAATGAGTTGGATTTAAAGATGTGTTTTCACATACTTTTAAGGAAAGGATGGGAAACTGTCATGCTCAATCAATTATGGCTGATATACATGTATATTCAACATTGCATATATACGCTAAACTTCAAAAAATCTTCTGCTTTGAAAGTTACCGTGTAATCATGAAATCAAAAGAAGCAAGCAAGGCGCACTATTACTTTGCTTAGACTAGGTGAATTACCTATCTATAAGAATATTGGTCGATAACATGGTATTCCGCGTCAATTTCGCCTTTGTCATGAATTTCACTTCCTCTATAAATGTCCATTGTATAATGATATAAGAATTAAACACTTTGATAATATCCCTTTGTACATAAATGAAGACATCATGATCTATAATCTTCGAAGTAAGAATCAGTCTGTTTTGATGTCCATTTCAAATTTTGTGAAAGAAGCCTTAAACATTCGAAATAGATTTGTGACATAATTACAAGCATGCAGCTCTAAGCATCCTTTTGTGTATATTATTCTGTACGTGGGCCAACGGCCTTATTACCGAATAAAGGAACTTAAGAGTTGCCAAGGGAAGATATTTTGACTCTTCAGTATTGACGGGTTCTTGAAAATTGTCCTCAACAACAATTAGTCGTCAGCAACAAATGCTTGTCGTAAGAGGCGACTGATGGGATCGGGTGGTCAGTCTCACCAACTTGTCTGACACGTATCATCGTATAGATAAATGCTCATTCTGTTGATCAATGGATCGCTGGTCCAGCCTTGATTATTTATAGAGCGCCACCGTATAGGAGGAATATGCGTTACACTACAAACCAACCAACCAAATCATTCCATACGTATTCTATAAGGCTGGGATCTGGTGACCGAGCTAGCCACTCTATGTGGACACCGATCTCCCGATTGAAATTGGCATCAACGACGTTGTCTAAATCCAGAATTTTATCTGTGTAACATACACTGGAATCTTAGGATAGAGTATGGAGATTGGGTTTTTTTCAGCCTTCCATGTCAAATCCTTTTGGCATCCTGAAATCTTGTCTACGCCACATTCTGGCACGAAAACTTGACAGTATCTTAATTCATCAGTAGAAGAACACTGGAACCCAGTCCGGATTTGACGTGATCTTCTGTCCACTCCAAACGTGTCTACCGATTGTGTCGGGTCCGGGGATGCGAACGCATGCCCTCCATAATCACAGACCAGAGTCAATGAGCAGATTATCCTCGTGTGCGAGTAGACGTGTTGATTGCGCGCAGTTCTGGCATGTTGTTGCAGGCAGGTGAAAGCGGTCCATGTCCAACTGATCACACACATGACACGTCACCTTGTGATGACAATTTCCGGCATGCCCATGCATCTGCCTAACTCTTTGATCGTCGAAAAGATGTCTATGACGCTTGGGGAGCATTGGTGCATTGGGTTGCACACACACAAACTTTAGGGAATCTGATATTCGATGATGAGGTGCAACGTTTCTATGACTTCGTGACTCAATGACTCTCTGACTCCATAACTTCATGACCAATAACATTATGACTCCATGACTATGACGCATGACAATATCACTCCGTGACTATAGCTCAATAATTCCATGACTCATGACATTATTACTATATGACTCCCATTACTATATGACTCCATGACGTTGTGACTCCATGACTCTATGAATCCATCCCTCCATGACTGCATTATTCATCTTGGCGTGTTCTTATAAGCGTTTCTCTGCCATGGCGAATCGGGGTATTTCAATCTTATGTTTGTTGGATGAATTTTGTATATGGCCAGTCCTTAGCTCAGGGCTGTGTACAGTATAAATACACTTTATATTGTGTGTCTTCATAACAGGCATGTTAACAAATGGGTCATTTCGTGAAGTACCTTTTTTATTTCATTAAATGTCTGATAGTTCTGGAATTTCATGACAAAAACGTACGCAGTAAATCCACTGTATTTATTTCTGTCATACGATTCATAAAAACAAGATTGGTTTCTAAATGTAAAAGCCCGAAGGAATATAGGGATGAGCTAATCACATTCTCCATTTGGGTTCTGGTTAGACTGATACATATCTCTTCAATATCAAGATATCTCTGCTGTTATTCACATACATAGTATATGTATATATATGTATTTATATCTAAATGTCATCTTTATTAATAAAGCCTGCATACCCCCGACAGCGATATGTAATTCTAAAATTAATCAATTCAAGATCTACAGTACACTGCACTCTATGACTGCAACTATGACGCCTCATTTCTCATGTCACACGGACGGGAAGGTGGTTGGGTAGCCAAGTGGATAAAGCGTTCGCTCGTCATGTCGAAGACCGTGTTCCATTCCCCACATGGGTACAGGGCGTGAAACCAATTGTTTATGTCTTATTAGCGATATTGCTGAAACAGTTACTCAAGCGGTGTAAAACTTTACTCACACTGACGGAGGATGACAGTGGATTCACTTACCGTCTTTTCAGCTGTTACCCATTCACATGTCTTAATTACAAACAGTTTTCGAGTGATTTCGAAGACGAAAAACCAATGGAGTAGCTAACAGAAAATATTCTGACCGAAACTAATCCTTTCTCAGTAATCCAGTAATTTGTATTTTAGTTCATCTCAATAAATGCCAAATTAATAATTATGAATCAACAGTATAATTCGCAGCAAATGCATTGCTTTGAAATAAGATACGCTTAAAAACATATTAAGTCATGCGTAAATGAAATATTAAAATGAAATGAAAAAATGAAAAAGTTGCTGATTTACTGATAGATATAAAGAGTGAGCCAGTAGGCTTTTGGCAATATTCCAGCATTATGAAAACCAGGAAAAAGGGCTTCACACATTGTACCTATTTTGGGAATCGAACCCGAAAGTGCGAACGCTTTAACCACTTGGCTACGTGGCCTCCAGTGGAGATACGAAATGACGTTTTTTTGCATAACCAAACTGTGACAGGTATAGTATACCTATGTGTTGAATTCTGTACTTTTGCTTCTCTTCATGTACAAACATGTATTTGATGAGGTATGTTTGTATAATAACGATTCAGTAAATATTTTATGAAGGCTTCAAGTTATTGTTCATTCTTGGCCCTGTCAATATCGCATTTCGAGGTTTTTGTCCAGAATTTAACTCACTGAAGCTCATTGTACTGATATAGATGCAGCTGAAACTGAGCTTTAGGTAAACTAGAAGCAACGTATCAGAAAATTACTGACATCTCATGACGTCCATGTGTACATTTCGACCGCCAATAGCCACCAACACAGAAATAACAGTAACCTTTGATATTGGATATGGCGGGGTCTTATGTTGACACGACGAATTGTCTACAAGACATGTGTAGAGTTAGATGGAGACATCTCTTGTAATTACGACTTTAGTGTCATTCTGGAATACATCACAAACAAGTAGCTGATGAGTAATATATTGTTTGAAGTTCAAAGAAGGTATTTTTGGCACGTATTCGCACGATCCTGGCAGAAGTATCAGCTTCCAGCATCACGGAGTAAAGGTTCAATGGCGAAGATGTCAATGTCATAGACCCTGTCAAAGCAACCTGGTCTGTATATCTGCCGGTCATTAGACTTTCCCGGCTTGTTACCGTGTGTCCAGTTTGTCTTCATGGTTGATGATTTTGGCACAACCCTGCTTTCAACGGTTATAATTTTTACCACAACGGAGCGTCGCATAATTTAAGAATGCGAAGTACCTTGGTTAGACGTTCTTCATTCTGGTAAAAATCAAAGGTTTGAGTATATGGTGATGACAAGCTTAGGGTGAAATGGATTCGAACTCAGGACCTCAGGCCTTGAGTACAAGTAAGGAGCATAACCTTTTTGCCCCAGTGTGATTTGATCATCTTTGCCACAATGGGATTGGATCACCTTTGCCACACTGTGATTTGATCAAATTGCCATACCATGATCTGATCTTTTTACCACAATGTGATGTGATCATCTTTGCCACATCGACCTAACAAAGTACAAAGTAAACGATCCATGAGGCAAGAGGACAGCAATGATAACAGGGAATGAGTATAGTTTTTCGCCGTTTCCAGCAATATTCCAGCAATATCACAGAGGGAGACACCAGAGATGAGCATCATACATTGTACCCATGTGGGGAATTGAACCCGGGTCTTCGGCGGGGCAACACTTTAAACACAATGCTACCCCACCATCCGGAGTACTGACAAAAACCTTCCAAGTACAGAGAAGGCTAACATCTGCAAGGATGGACTTTGAGGCGTTTTTCATGCAGGGAAATATTTATTTGTGAAGCAGTATCACGGCATTGTAAAGATAGCATCATCGATCACATGATCACAACTCTCAGCTTATTACAACGTCGTGTAAGTCCAAATCTTGCAAGCGTTAAACATGTTAGCTGAAGTGAACACGTCAAATGACTTTCCCCACAAGGCTTTCATGTTTTTCGTAAATTAGAATATTGACAAGTACGCCATGCATCCTTACCACACATACCGTTATAGAGCATGGGCGTCTGGTGCGATCGGCAGATAAATTGTATTACCAGTGGAAAATGACTGACGGTGAAAGTGATCCAAATTGCAGATGTCTTCTTGAAGCAAAAGATCTAGCTCGGCCTACAAAAATAGAGGGCGCATATGCACATACTTTAGGTGTCTTTCTTGAATGTGTCTTTCTTGAAATATTTGTTGCATTGTGACAAGTGTCTTCTTGTCGGAAGAGCTGAGATAGTCAGTTCACCATGTTCAGAGATTCTGATGAGGGTTCGTCTTAGGACTGATCAAAGCAGCGATTCGACTTTGATCATTAAGGATGGGTTCGTGACATTCACATACAGAGAGGGCGGGCAAGAGAACGCGAGGTGTAAACAGAAACACACACACACAATACGCGTACACACACATACCTATACATACGCGCGCGCGCCATCAGAGACAGACACACACACCTACACACACACGCTATCAGAGATGGTCTCATACACACACACCATCAAAGATGGATACACACACGCTATCAAAGATGGACACACACACACCATCAAAGATGGACACACACACACACACTCACACACACCAATAACAACGAACGCACGTATATAAATGTATTAATTATTGTATTATTGTAATAATTTATTGTTTGTTTGTCATTGTCTTGCTGGTGGAACTCCTGTGCACAGGATGGAAAACTGTTACGTACAAATGTGTGTACGCACCAACATATAGCCAGACCATCCACGGCAGGGCACTGAACCACTAGTAACATGTTCGTGTGGGGAAGATGCATTTTTGCGATCGTCTATTGCCAATTATTGTCCGTAACCATGTCTCCACACAAACCCCTCTGTGATCCTAATACAAAGCGGGACCTGTTTCAACTTAACACGAAACGCCTGCAATATATCGGACTAGCCTAACACCAGCGGAATTTGAAGAGAAAAGCATTTCGTGACAAGACTGAATTAGAGTGACTTTCTATTACGCTGGCATTTGCAGAGTCTTTGAGCGCTGATTGGTGCCACTGGCGACGACAATGACGGATATATCGCCTCACCCCCACCTCCCCACGTCCTCGGCCTCTGGGGATATTCACTTGTAGGGGAGGACATTTGCAAAGGATAGACTATAGAGGCTGACTTACAAAATCCTTGTCGGACAAAGTTCTTACGCTGTTTGGCTATTAAGATGTACAGTGCGTCTGATCGCTTACGTGTGTTAATTCATCGGTGGTCAATTTTCAAGGAATTGAAATTGGGTAAAAGGCTCTAGGGAAAGTAATCAAAACGAGTTATTAACTTTTGTAACTTGTAGTAAATATACGAATTGAACGTTTCTTGAAGAAATAGCTTCATGAACTTTATCTGTTTCTTACTAGTTTGCTCGGAACGAAAATGCTTAATAATATTGCTTTTCATACGCTGCTATACGTACAAACGTTACAATTCAGGGTTTCAATATGTTCAAAGTGAAAAGACACATTTTACATTATGTTATGAGATGTTTGAGCCAATTTACACATTTCTCAACAGCTATCCTCTAACTTACATATTTTACAGTGAGGAAGTTCATTATATAGAGAAATAAACTATAATGAACTGGTCTAGACTTACCACACTATCTAGACTTGAATGTGCTTTCTTGGATATGCTTGTTTCAGGGACTGTATGACAGACTAATATTGGACCAGAAGGGTCTGAAGGTCGATATGTGCGGGCAGTATCCCCATGCATGCCCCATACATTCCTCCCTCTTGATAAAAATGTGAATGCGTGTGCGCGCGCGCGTGTGTGTGTGTGTGTGCGTGCGTGGGTACATGAGTGAGTAAGTGATCAGTTTGGCCCAAAATGACCCAATATATGTGAAGGAAAGAGAGAAAATCAAAATAATCAATATGAGTTTGGAATGAGTACGGAATTTTAACAGCTGACCAACGATCCGGAAACTGACAAACACTGTAAGAAGACTTTCCAGTCGGTTCTGAAATGCAGAATATGGTTGACTCATATTGATTATTTCGACAGAGTCAGCCGTTCATCAACCATTATTGGCGATGGGGTATGTTTGGCTCTTTGAAAGACCCTGGTTCGATTCCACAAGTGCTTACATTTCGTGAAATGTATTATTTGGGTGAGGTACTGACATAAACGATGTCACACTATGCCCTCTGACCAGATCATCCACATACTTAACCCCACTAAATTACTGAATTATGCGAAATTTACCATTTTGATCACATCCGATTGCTTAGATCAGCAACGGTCCATATTCTCGAAGACGCAATAGTCAATGATCTCGTTGATATCCCACGGATGACCAAGCAAGCACAGAGACCCTTCGTGTACATGTTTTCCTCACTAACCTTTTGCACGACGGTCTTTGTCTCTTCTCAAGTGACACCATGGTAGCCGTGATGCATTTACACTGAACAGGATGTGTTCGCCATACCTCAAGGCAGGACGTATTATTCTGCCAATTACGACGCGTACGTGGCTGTTTCACGTCCATACCAACCCTAGCTATCTTGTGGCAGTATGTATATTCAGTGGATTAAGTCCTTTCAAATGACGGAATGGCGGTCAACCTCGACGGAAATATGTCCTTGACTCCGGAAATGGATCAAAAGACTCTGGCCAGGATAAAGGCTCCATTTCAAGACCATTCCGGCGTAGAAATGGCATCGGGGTACCATTTGCACTCTCGGCTCATTACATGATCATAAGTGTATTAGGGAGACCATGCTACGATACGACATTCTGTGTTAAAAGGCACAGACACATATTTTCATTGAATTCTGTATGAGAGGGGCGTTGGTTTCTGTAAACAGCAGAGATTAATTCCTGCTTCAGCTGAAATTAGATGCGTCATTACTATCAAATCATTTCTCCTCGACCGTTTACTAAACTCCCACTGAAAACCATTTCACTACCCGATCAGACAGAGTACATTCACTCAATGCAGGGCACGTGTCGCATGAAATCGACACAGCGGCGATCAATTTCAGAACAGTCAGATTGATTGACATGTGATTGAATTAAGGAAGCCGGCGAGACAAGTGTTACTGAGTTCCTTGCACAATGGCTATTATTTACCAGTCTCTGTTCAGATACGACACACCTGACACCGCTATTTACGACATCGGTGGCGTTGACGCTGTCAACGTAGATGTAGGCTTTCATGGTGTCATCAAAGAACTCCATACCTTTGCGAGACAGTGTCTACAGTGCCGTGAAATCAGCCATAACAAGCTTGTTAACAGGTTTCGGGAAGACAAATCTATTTCAGACAGACGGTTGTATGAGCTGATACTTGGGGTTTCCGTTATTTAGAACATAGCTTGAAAGCCAGATAGACAGATACTTTGCGAATTCGTGAGGTCACGAAATTTCAGAGTGTAAAGACATAGTCATCCAACACAAATACGTTTCTGATACATGGAACTTCCTCCATTTAGAATACACAACGAAAGACAGACACACATTTCTTGTGAATCCATGACGTCCGATATATTCAGAGTGTAAAGATACAGAAATCAAACACAATTTTTTAAGCTGATGTTCGGATCTTCCATTAAACAGGAACACAATAAAAGACAGACAGACAGACAGACAGACAGACAGACAGACAGATGTTTTGTGAATTCTTCAAGTTCATTATTTTGAGACAGTAAAGAAACAAACATCACACTCGCTTTTTCATCTGATACTTGGAATTTCCATTAAACAGGAATACAGAAATAAATAATGAGGGTTTTTTACATATCAGCTTTCTCGTCATTGACAGATCAGCGTCACAAAACAGCTAGAATGGATCGGATTTCAATGTTCACTGGCGAGATCATCCCTAGTTACTCTGGCAGATGATGTATTCAATTATTACACTCCTCATCGGTTCACCGTAACAGAGACGGAGTGATCAGTTTCTGTATAACCCATGGGGATTTAGCTATTCAGGATCGTGTTGATGAACGTTGACTTCTGGATAATAACACTTAGAGTTGGATTAGAAAAATACATTTCCTACAGGAGTATTATCTTGCACATTACATAACACCGATATGGAAAACACGTTTCCCAAACGTGTTGTTATCTTGAGATGCTTAGATGTTTCTTGTAAAATTGTGTAATAATGTCCACTGTGGTGGAAAGAGTTGCGAATTAAATGTCAGGACGACAAAGAGGTTGGCTGAGCGAAGCAACATTAGTGGCATGAAATATGATTGTTGACCTACATTTATCAGTATTCCATATCTAATGTATATTCTGCCGAGAATAATCTGTGTTTACGAGTGCATGCTTGAAGTAGTCGGTTTTGGTTTTGTTGGTGCGTAAGGTCACCATTATGGATATGCAGACATATTTTATGTACGCATTATTCATTTCATATTCACAGTCAGTCAGTACAAGGGAGGTAACTTGATTTCGTATACTGCTGGTCAGAGGTGGCATCGCACATAGTTAGGACTAAGTGGCCTCTTTCCTCTGTGTGAATTCTGTAACTAACACTACCCAGAAACATTTCAGCACTATATTTCACTGAATGTCCAGCTCATGAAACACCACGTCGGGCTCTTAAAGAAACTGTGCTTAACAAAGCCAAGCACATTGTAACAACGAACACAATGCTTGGCGATAATGTAGTGTATGGTTGCATACAAACAACTTTGTTAGACTTCCTCGTTAAAACAGGGAAGTATGACATAATATAACTGAGCATTACTGTAAGAATTGGTTTAATGTTGGGCGCATAAAGGTCGTTTGACGTCGAAGGTTGCACTAAAGCCCTACAGACAGACAGACAGACAGACAGACAGACAGACAGACAGACAGACAGACAGACAGACAGTGAATAAGGTTTGAGCTGCTTCTGTAAAAGTAATCCTGAGGGATCGGGGTAAAATAATCACAGCCCATCCCATACAGCATGTTTTTTTCCAGATAATTATCTTTAAAGGTTTTCAAGTGTTCACTTTGTAATTTAAGCAGAAACAGAATTGCGTTGCATTAATTGTTTACAATAGAAGTAGAGATACAATGTAGTCCATGCAAGATACGCTATTCCGATAATAGTTTACATAACATTACCCATGCTTTCCTACTGAATAGTTTGATGTCGATCGTTATTCTTCCTAGATATAATGCAGTTGAAATTACGTTGTGATATGTCATGAACATAGACAGAAGTTTCAAAACCACGTATATCTCACGGGCCGCTGTGAATCTGGGGAGTCGCAGTCTGCAGTTGCCCAACATTTCAGCGTTCATCAGAGCACCACACCACGTGAAACCATTATTTCATACTCTCAACATTTTCATTTTAATGTTTAACAATTAAAGTTAATTCTTTATAAAGAGACTAAAGTGAAGTTGTTAATACTGACAGAATTTGTTCATGGAAAAATAAATGAATCTAACATGTTTAGCCAGCTAGACTGATGTTACGTGTTGATTCCCCAGGTGAAAGTGAATGTGTGAAACCAACAAACAACAAAGAGATTTGATGTATTTTTCACTTGTATTGTATTGTAAGCTTACAAAATAACACACGTCATTAGAAAGGTATCACAGAGGAAGCATAAAACACAGCCATAAATACCAGCATCGAAATATAACAGCAGCAATGCTCTGCTTATGGAAACAGGCCGAGGATCGCAACGCTATTGCTGGCGTTGTAACTTGAGATGAGATGTGAGATGAGATTATATCTCCCTTACATCACACCCTATAATGCGCAACAGCATGTGGCCTTGACGTTCCACTACACTAAATCAGAATCACATGCTCCCTGAGCGACAACTGAAACGGACAGTGGCCTGTGACAGCTGTGATTGGATGAAATAGTGTAAGTCGTGTATGTGTTTTAAAAGCACATTCATCCAGTAATTAAACCTGGCCACAATTTCAAGCATTTAGTGCTGTCATTTTTATCACCATGACTTTGGCTTATGTGTGCACAGGTATTTCCAAGTAGGTGACATTTGGTGCGGAATGGAGGGTTGATGTGTTCCGCTTCCAGCACTGGGAGAAATCGCCGGACAAGTTAGACAGAATTTGTGTTCTATTGTAGATTAAAGCCCAGACCGTACCCCTATGTACATGGAATGGCTGTTGATAGCCTATATATTTTAATATATATATAGGGTTACAATATCAGCCTATGGTAAACATTTGGTGTCGAGTAACCTTGCGGCTTGCTATGTACCGAATAACGGCTCTCTACAGCTGAAACTTTTCACCCTGTGGCCTTGTCGCATACATTATCTAAATAAAGAGAAACGTTCTGCTTTTCGTGGCAAATTTATCGTCTTTTGATAACTTAATGATTATATATTAACTCGATCTAAAACTCGGACCAAATGTTACAAGAATTGTGTTAAAAAACTCGATGTTATTTGGTATGTTTTGGCATGAAAAGGAATTGGTGTTAATTGTCAAAACAACACAATTTCACAAAGCAATGCGATACCAAGTGGCAAGTATTACGATATGTGTGTTTGTGACTGGATGTGCATAATTTCAGTTAAATAATGAAGTTACACCCGAATTGAGACAGAATGGCTTCGTGTGGAGACACACGTTTGCTAGTGACAAGTTGTTTTCTTCGATACGGTTTCAGAGCATTGATTTTGATGATACAGTTTGCTTTTTTCGGTCTTCCATGTCCATGAAATACAGATGTCACAGATGACTGCGATATAAAAACTGAAATTTTGACATTTTTCGTAATTTTTGTAACACCCATCCAGAAATTGAAGTGAAAGTTTGAGTACTACGTCTGTCGCCAGTGACGGGTAAATTGCATTATGTGACCAACAATCTCAAAGTTGCCAAACGGACAAGAGGTAGTTCCGTTACCTGATGAATCAAGTGCGCAGCCAGGAACAAGTACAAGCAGTGACACAGAATGAGAAATAAGACCGACCGGCTTTTATAATGAAAGAATTTGTGATGATGAAAGTCATAACGTTTTCTGGTAGGTGGCGAACATCTCGGACTCACCCAATATGACCACTGACGAACATATTGGAAATGATTCCACACTGGGACATTCGGATCCATCTTCCTCAAGTATCAACTTTGCTGAATCAACCAAGTCTGAATATTTTAAATTCAAATAATTGTGAAATAATTCCTCATGACATTATAAGCAATCATCACAGATCATGTTCTTGCTATTTTGAGCACTGAAACGCTCAGCTCTGAAATAGAGTTTTACCAACTGCAATATTTGTTAATGTATTGATTTCACTATCGTGGGGGCCGTTAGCAACCGGTAACAGACACAGTAGCTGACCGTATTCACGCACATGGTTTACCATTAGCGATCGTAGGATTACACTTATAAAATGTCATGAATAATTGCCTTTTCTGACATATTGCGGTCAATGCAGTTAATAATCATGTTATGGTAATGGGTTTTTGAAAATAAATGTTCAAATTGAGTTTCTCATTACAACAAATTTAGATAATAATAAACAGATGAAATCGAAAGCGTCAGCTCTGGAATCAAAGATTCATGAGTTCGTAAACGCACACTTAAAACAATTTATTTGAACAAATTTTCATTTTCGAATACCTGCTCCAAGTACTGGCTATACGTTATTGACAGGAGTTTTACAATATAGCGTATAAAGTACAAAACGTACCGGTCGCAATGTTATTCAGCCTTAGCGAGCCGTTACTCTGTACGGCCACTAGCGAAGACCTTATCGTTGGTGCTTATTACATGGTGTGCATGTTTCTAAGAAAAATACTCAGTGAGTTTCGTTTGTTTATTTTTTGTTAAATATTCATGAATTATACATAACTTTTTATCGTTTAAAACAATTGTAGCCTGAGAGATGATTTTTGCATTGGTACCCAGCAGACAGGAGAGGCAAGTAAATCCTGATAGACCATAGAATGGAAGACTAGCTTGATTTCAGGAATCGTGTACATTTTTAAGCCACATTATAGCTGATACATAGACGTGTCAGCTGCTGAGGTGCACATGACATGCTTTGTCAGTGAGATCACATGGTGTGTTGTGATGAGTTTATGTAATGTGTTGTGAGGATTAGGATCACATAGTGAGTTGTGACAATGAGTTCACATGGGGAGTTGTGATGATGAGTTTACATCGTGTGTTGTGATGAATTCACATGATGAGTTGTGATGGTGAGTTCACATGGTGAGTTGTGATGATAAGTTCACAAGGTGAGTTGTGATGATAAGTTCACGTGGTGAGTTGTGACAATGAGTTCACATGGTGAGTTGTGATGATGAGTTCATGTAATGTGTTGTGCAGATGGTTTCTCATGTTGAGTTGTAGAGAGGAGTTCATGGGGAGAGTTGTGAAAATCTATTGTCACAATGATTTCATATGGTGAGCTGTGGAGATGAGTTCACATGGCATATTTCCTCGTCCACTCTCTGACGGTCTGCTCATATTTCACCCGGTCAGTCTTGTACAGGCGGGCAATATCTGGTTCCAAGGGGTCATCCGGATTAACTCCATCCACCAGCAAGCTTCTCACACACAGCAAAACTGGAACGATGAAATATAATATGTAAGGAACACCTTCCAAAAATGTTACAAAAACTGTAGACTGTCCTACCAAACACTTGTAACAATGAAACTCCAACCAGACGTTGACATATCACGCAGTCATTTCAGTTGTTTGATCGTTTGCTAGTCTCAGCCAAGGAAAACAATCATTCCTAGATCTTAAAACTTATCTCTAGAAGATTCAGTCCTGCAAGAAGGAAAGCCAACAGTTAATCGTAGACATTGTCTCATGTAAGAAGGCGGTATCATTAGCACCTTTGGATATTGTGAGTGACGGGCCCCAATTGTCTCTGAGAATGTCCAGGTTAAGCAAGCCGTCCCTGCTGATGTTTGGATGATAGATACTTGTCTTGAACTGCACCTGTGTTAAGACAGCACAGGCAGATAAACAGCGAACCCTTCTCAATTGGGACCTCGTCAATCGAGGAACTGCACTATCTATGCACGCTTTTCTGGATGGGCACTATCAACAGATGTATTGTTCGCACAAAAAAAATAACAGACCATGGAAAAACGTGACGCCACCGAAGGTAGATAGGGACCTAATCGTTGGAGGTTGAAAGGGGTTTATTTCGGTAGGGGACTTTCAAGTCGTATAGTCTGGTTCATAATTATTGAGAATTTTTCTTCTTACTTTGAGCTATCCTAACACCTCAACTGATTCACTGATACTTAAAACTAAGTAATGGTATAAGGGAAGTAACTCATCTTGGCCTACTGAGTATAGTACAATTAGAGTTACCTCCCCTGAATTTGTAGCAGACGTCATTTTCCTCAGCACTGTCAACAATGTCTGCTGAAGATAAAAGAAGGTTGATTTTTGAGTTGTGTAATCAAGGAATTGATGATGTAAATACATTGGCAGAGAGAACAGGAACTCCTCTTTCTACTGTGTATAGGATTAAGAAGAATTTTAAAGAGGGAAAGGATTTTGGGCACCAGAAAGGAGCAGGGAGACCCAGAAAATTGGACTTCTCAGATCGCGTCCGGCTGGGAATTTTAGCGTCTAAAAAGCAAAGGGCAAGCATCTCCAACATCAGGTATGAAATGATAGAAAGGGGATCAACAGTTGTATCAAAATCTACAGTTAGAAGAAATTTGATTGATCTTGGATGGGAGAAAAAGACTGGAATTCCTTCTCCTCTCATGAAACAAGAACATAAAGACAGGCGTGTTGAGTGGTGTTTGGCACATGAAAACTTTGACTGGGAAAATGTGATTTTTACTGATGAAAGCTCAATATGGGTATATCCCAATAATGTGAAAATATGGACAAAGTATGCGCCAGCACCGTTGTATCGACGACCTAAATACAGCCCAAAGTTTCATGTATGGGGAGGGATATCCTTAATAGGAACGAACCCGCTGTGTGTGTTTCCGCTGGAAATCTGACAAGTCAACGCTACACTAACATATTAGATAATTTTCTCCTTCCAAGTGCACATGTGTTTTATGGAAATGACTGGATTTTGCAGCAAGATAGTGATCCTAAACACACCGCAAAACATGCCAAGCAGTGGTTTCAGGAGAAAAATGTGACTGCATTACCATTTCCTGCATTTAGTCCTGACTTAAATCCCATTGAGAACATTTGGGGGATGATTAAGGAATGTGTGAATCAAAAGGGGTTGACAAAAATTGAAGACATGAAGAGAGAAGTGGTCCGATACTGGGACAGCATAACTCACGAGACACTAACCTCTCTGGTAGGAAGTATGCCTACCCGTCTTAGACTGTGCCGTGAAGCTCAAGGAGACTTGATAAAATATCAAATTGTTACCTACACAACATGAAAAGGTCAGTTCACTTTCACAATACATTCAATTTTATCTGATTTGTTCTCGTTTAATAATATGAAATGCTTTAGCTATTCTCAATAATTTTGAACCATACTGTATCTAACGCGAAGGGGTTAAAATGATACCTTGGAGAGGTAAAATATTATTCTTTAGCTATGAAAATCCACATGAAGTGGTTCTCAAAGGGTACTTAATTGTGTAATATTAAACAGACACGCTTTCTCTAAGTGACTATAAAGGTTTTGCAAAGTGTTTCCAAGGGCGTATCATACGTCAGGGTTATAATTAACAGTGCTCGTGGATGGGTTTG
This sequence comes from Haliotis asinina, assembly GCF_037392515.1. NCBI lineage: Eukaryota > Metazoa > Mollusca > Gastropoda > Lepetellida > Haliotidae > Haliotis > Haliotis asinina. Next base: position 66,258,826 of record NC_090284.1, on the reverse strand, counting down.
TTCGAGTGCGTGCAGATGTAGCCCAAATCTTTAGTCACGTGAAATTTTCATTAAATTGCTGAATCTTTTCAAAATTTAATGCTTTATATATGTTGCTGTTTTAAGGTACATTTAAAATTAAGTAGATCAGATTCTATGTGACCAAAACATGCACGTAAACTACTTTCGCATGCTTTTATTATTTCTTTACGTGAAAAACGCAGGTTTTTGCATTAACGCGAAAAAAGTAATTATCATTCAATCAATTAATCTTTACCCGGAACTCAAAAGGACTCATGCCTATAGTACAAAATGTGTATTTGTTCCATACACGTTCATGAAATAATGCGTTTTCTATGTACAAATGCGTAGAAAATATACATGGTCAGGTTTAACCATTTCCTTGAACTTTAGCAGTAGTGAAAACGTAAGTCTACTTGGATGGGCATAATATTTTTTCTTTTATATGTGTACAAATGTACTTAAAAGATTAGTGTAGTTCGGGCATACAAGATTGCATCTGAGTAACATAATTGACAAGTTGTATGTTTTCTATTGATGTTTCTATTGACCTTTTTAAATTGAAAATTCATGAGATGATCATCGGAACCGTGTTAAACTTACTGTATACTTTCTCATCTACTTTTTATCCATTCCTACCATAAGAACTATCATGTTATAATATTTCTTCGGTAAGCGATAGGTATTTCGTACATGGGTATTACCTTGAATACAGGAAACCTGCCACACTCTCCATTGATCATGATGTTCGGAGTGTGTTATTTAACACCCAAAACCCTTTTACAGGATTACAAATGTACCATTTCTAATTTTAGTGTATTTGATCCCCAAAATGTCTGAGCGATACAAAAGAATAGGATTTTTACATCAAATATTTTGAAAAACGAATTCATACTAAGGTCACCAAGAATATGTATTCATGTTAGGGAACCTAGGAGTACTTTCTCTGTCTGCATTGCTGCATAGTTTGCATGCAATGACAATGATAATTGATCAGCGACGTATCCACCCAGATATTTGTAAAACCATATAATTACAAGTTTACAATCTTTATAAAATCATTTTACATTTTATGCTAGTTTTCTACCATTTTAATACCGCAGCTCATGGGTTGTTGTGGCTTACATGGAGACAGATATACAAGCCACGCATTTACTGAGGAGGTTTAAGTCGGTTTCTCACCTTGGGGGGTCTAAATGGATATAGAATGGGGAACGCCACGTCCAACATAAAAATCCCACCTTCGTAGGGTGTACCAGCCTGGCAAAAGAAATCGGTGTCATAATGCAGCATAAGTTTGTATGATCCAAATGTAGCAGTGGTGTTGCAAAATGCGGTGAAGAACAACATGCATGGCAATACGTCCTCGGTCTAACCTTAACGACGATGTGAAATCATTGTCACATCAGAACCCCCAGAGTGAGTGAGTGAGCGAGTTTGATTTTACGCCGCTTTCAGCAATTTTCCAGCAATATCACGGCGGGGGACACCGGAAAATGGGCCTCGCACATTGTACCCATGTGGGGAATCGAACCAGGGTGTTCGGCGTGACGAGCGAACGCTTTAACCACCTCTCCCAGAACCCTCAGTCTTTACACCGCTAGTCTCGAATGGGTTAGGTTAGTCTGCCACCGATTTTAGCCAAATGACTAATCCAGCACTATCACTGCGGAGGACAACGAAAATGGGCTTCACATATTGACTGGCGGTTCGATCCACTGCCGTTCATGCATCAAAAACAATAAAAAAAACAAGGACTGGTAAGAGTCATTATAACTCTCTGTCTGCAATATTCCAGCTTTGTGTCGGCGGTCTGTAAATATTCCAATCCAGGCAATCCAGTGATCAACAACATAAGTGTCAGTCAGCACAACTGAGATACGATAACGTGTGTTACCGAGGCAGACAACCCAATCCCGTTAGTCGCCGTTAACGACAAGCTTGGGTACTTGAAAACCCGTTTTAATCCGGGTATTCACAGGTAGTGTAATACGTTAAACTGTACCAACGGTGCACACACGCTCATGTACGTCCCTATATAGGAGCAATAATAATTCATAAAGCCATGTCCAACCACATACCCCTCAAAACACTGATGTCGTTTGTTGGAACACTTTGGGTAAAGGAAAGCACGATATTTACTGAACAAATCTGGGTAAGTGAGTGAGTGAATTGTCGTTTTCCATTTCATCGGCAACATTGTAGCCATATTGCAATGACAACTAATATGATTTTATGTCTTTTCTTATAAAACGTAGGGGTATATGAATTATGATTTGCTTTAAAGGCCTGGGGTCTCTTAGGTTAGATTCCACAGACAAATGTGAAGACGAATACTTTGACATTTATACATACCGGACCCTCTATGATGGCGTCCCAGTTAAATACTGCAACACACCAAATTCTAAATGGTAACAAAACAAAATAAAACCTTTGATTCGAATAAATAAAACAAAGCTATCATAGTTCCAGTTTGTTGTTGGAAATGTTTTTATAGAACTCGTCAAGGGAAAGCACACACACACACACACATACACACACACACACACACGTGACTACAATTTACACAATCAACAGGAAAACGATCAAAGTGTAGTAACAATCCATGAAAGTATAAAAGTTATTGATATTTGATATTCACCAACAACGTGCTGATTTACGCTCCTTGCCATCGTCTATCATTTTTTTAAATGATGTAAAACCAAACGCAATTACTGTTACCACGAAGTAAATTGGGTAATTGTTCATTGGAATCATTTCTAAACCTTTAATAAGAGCGCACATAGTTCCGTCATAAGCAAACGTGACGTCAGAGGTATGGTATATTTCAAACATTCAGTAACAGTAGAGAGAAAGTCTTTCATATACCGCTGAGAAATACACGTAAATCTGTCAAACTCCCATTTGTAAAATCTCCTTTACGAAATAATAAAATACCGAAATATATTTCGTTTACATACCGTTGTCTGCGAAAGGCCCAAAGGATATTCCTTGTATAGGATGTTCCAAACAGTGCTGCCATTCCTGTATGAATAGTACAGATTAATACATGAATCGATTATAGCAACAATAACGGTAATGGATGAAAAACGGCAATAATAACAATATTAATATACTTACTTCAATACATACTTGCTATGATATATATTTATGTACAATGTCAAATAACTGCCATATGCAATGAATAAACCTCCGATTTCATAACACAAAACCACAAACTTACAATGCGGAAGTGAATATGCTCGTTCGCTGCTTCCATGAAATAGAGATCAAGAAATTGGCCTAGATTTGTAGTTTAATAAGAAACTGATATAGACATTGGGTGACAGTACTACCATCGTGGATCAGTGGGCATGTACCTTGTATATTCGCTTCATAGCCATGATTCCCAGGTGGAATTGTGAAATCAGCTTAGATTCGTCATGGTCTAATTTTGTGTAGAAGAATGTTTACCAAGTTACCTCCCCTTCATTACAGCACGTGACAGGAGGTGTGTGAAGCGGACGTAACCTATAGTACACCTGACGTTTGCAAATAGTTTTCTGATGCTTGTTAACGACACACGCATAATCACAAAGTGACAGAGCTATATATTCATTTTCTCACAAAAATTAAGACTGAACAATCGTACAGTACATTCTACTATATTCAATGTAAATATTTAGCATTATTACAGTTAATATTATCCCCTGTTTCAATCTCTGTAGACTGCCCATGACAGTGATTTTATAAAATCAGGTTTTCAGTGAATATTGCAATTTAGTCACAGATGAAAACAGAGCGTGTCCTTCCTATTTCGATACAATGGAGTTTAAAACTGCCTCACATATGTGCAAATATCCATAACAAGCCGGATGTAGAGGCTCGAAACTGTCGGGTCTGGAATGGACGTATTGATTTACTGGAAATCTGTTATATACACCTGATCTCATGAATAACACGCCAACACTGCAAGTGAAAGCATCATTTATGTACTGTAGTATGATGAATAAGATATGTTCATTATGATCACACTGATTGGAATGCTCTAGTTCCTACAGAACAATGGAATTGGAGGTCGTCGTTCCTCTGTGATTGGAGATCCATTGTGCTTGGGGCGACTTCATTCGCTGTGTAACAATATAAAAGCCGTTTTACATATCATATGCACATGCGTAAAACAGATTCACATTCTACCCGCACACGTTCACAAGCATTTTGAGTTATATGACAACTTTGCATCGAAAACAGTAAAATGCACGTGCTTTGCAAGTAAGGGTCAAATGCATGGTATACAAATAGCCTCACATCGGGCACATAGTCCTTCACCAGGAAACCACTTTACAATGCCGAAGTCAACTTCAGCAGAGCAAGAGAGGGCCATCGGAATGCTGGCATTCTCGATTTCTAGTTGTTTTTCAGTGAGATCAAATTGAACGAGGAGAAAGTTTCTTTTGCACGTCAGTATATAATGTACGAGTGAATATCTCTGTTCAAATAAATCAGAAGGCTGGTGACGAAAATGATATAGACTTGATTCAAAGGATATTTCTTTACACCACATGCTACTGATACGTGTACTTTGTATAAGATGTTTTCGTCAAAATTGTCGTTACCTTCATATTACAAGGTACACAGAACACAAATCACATCGCATGAATTCTATTTGTTCATGGAGATACTCCATGCACGGCAATCTATTCAAATGACACAAATCTGCGTTAGGTTAAATAAGGGCAGCCATGTTTTCCTTCATAATATTTTCTCTCCATCTATTTTTCTTTCTACGTTTTGATACCTACTTATGACCACAGCTGATAAACAGAGTCTAGTCTATCTAGTCTAGTCTAGTACCAGAGCCACGTATGTTGATTTATTACTAATCAAGTTTGATCTTATTTTTTGCGTTTACATTCCACTCCACTGAAGAGAAGTGCCGTAACTTATGTATTTCATGAATTATTATGCATGGAAGGAACATATTCTAACTCGTCTAGGTGTTTTCCAGATCCATCGATGCATGCATTTCATTTATGATACTAATAGCCGATTGGTAATAACATGCATTCAAACATGCAAATTTCATGCAATAAACCTTACACATGTTTCATGAAGGTAACATGAAGGAAAAAGAATTGCTGTGTTCGGAATAATGACACAGTGATTCGTTTGGCACAGAAATACAATCCCATCGTTCCAAACTGTACACGTTTGGGGGTACCTTAATAGATAAATGGCAACCTCTTTTACCAAATTCAAGTTAGAAATACAGATGTGGTTTGTGGGAAGCAAATTCAGAAAATCTATCATCTTTAGACAGCCAATCTAGATACTGTTGTACCGTGCTGACTGCTCAGTTGAAACTGATTGTATGGAACCGACAAAAAACAAAGTGGTAGGGTGTAATTATCAATTGTATTGTAAGAATACAAATTAACACAAGTCATCACAGAGGTATCACAGAAGCAGTGTAAAACAGATCAATAATTACTATAATGGTAATATTCACCTCACCGCAACACTGGTCACGTTTACCTAAACACGCTAGAAAGTCAGGGAAATAACGATCTTATCACAGTTGTTTTCGTTGGTGTTAACTTGAGTAGGAATGTGAGATGGGATGCAAGAGTTCACTCCCCTTATACACCTAAGAAAATGACTCGTGGAGATTCTTCAACTCCCTGGGTCGGAATATAGTAGACAATATCAAAGGGTTGTAAACTGTAATACCCTACCGAAAAATGAAACACCACCACTACTTGATAGTCAGAAAAACAAACGGCACCAGAGGGCATTCGCTGGTTTAAAGTGACATCTGATGAATAGACACGAAACAACATATGGTGTTTGCTGAACAGACAGATATTACACATACATTTGTTAAAAAGGGACAACCTTTTAGAAACTCCCAGATACGTTGTTCAATGATCTCTTAGGGCGAGTGAGTGAGTTAGTTAGGTTTCACGCTGCTTTTACCAGTATTCACGGCGAGTTCACCAGAATCGAGCTTCACACATTGTACCCATGTGGCACATCGTACCCGCTCTTCCGCGTGACGAGTCAACGCTTCAACCACTAGACTATCCCCGAGCCCAAGAATTGTATTTTCCATTGTTCAAATAAATGCACGTCGAGATTTATCATCAACATGTGAAGCAACTGCAGCCTGACTGAAGGAGGGATTGCTGCATGGGTACCCGGCAGGCAGGAGAGGCAGGTAAATCCCCATTGTCCATGGAATGGAGGCCTAACTTGGTTTCTACAGTTAGTGATGGTGAGTTCATACAGTGAGTTGTGGTGACAATTTCACATGGTGCGTTATGAGATGAGTTCATATAGTGAGTTGTGGAAATAGGTTCATTTTGAGTTGCGATGATCAGTTCACATGATGAGTTGTGGAGATGAGTTCACATGGTGTGTTGTGACAATGAGTTCACAGGGTCAGTTGTGGAGATGAGTTCACGTGGTGTGTTCTGACAATGAGTTCCCAGGGTCAGTTGCACAGATGAGTTCACATGATGTGTTGTAACAATGATTTCATATGGTGAGCTGTGGCGATGAGTTCACATGGCATATTTCCTCGTCCATTCTCTGACGGTCTGCTCATATTTCGCTCGGTCAGTTTTGTACAGGCGGGCAATGTCTGGTTCTAAGGGGTCATCCGGATTGATGTCATCCACCAGCAAGCATCTCACACACAGTAAAACTGGAACGATGAAATTTAATATGTATGGAATTCCAACCCATGTTACAAAAACTGTAGACTGTCCTACCTAACATTTGTTACAATGTAAATACAACCAGACGTTGATATCACGTAGTTATTTCAGGTGTTTTATAGTTTGCTAGTGTCAGTCAAGGAAAACAATCAGTCCCGGATCTTTAAACTTATCTCCAGAAGATTCAATCGTGTACGAAGTCAACAATTATTGTTGGACACTGTCTTGGGTAAGACGACGGTATCATTCTCACCTTTGGCTATAGTTAGTGCTGGGCTCCACGCATCTTTGAGAATGTCCAGGTTGAGCAAGCCCTTCTTGCTAATGTTTGGATGATAGATACGTGTCTTGAACTGCACCTGTGTTAAGACAGATAAACAGCAGATTTTCCAGGCACAATGTCACGCATTTTCTAGTGTCACACATATGCCGATATGTTTAAGAATGGTGTCAATGTTTATGGATATACAACTATTATTCAGGGAAAGTTTTATTCGTTTCGACAAAGATGACTGTTTCAAGAGTCGTCGGATGTGATGACTAGTTGAACCAACGTATGGAACATTGATGGTGAAAGGGTTATCTCCCTAATACTTTTCTCTAGATACAATGAATAGTCTGTCCCTTCGTCAACAAGACCATCAACAAGACCCTCGACCCAATAACCAAGACGCCTCGACAACTAACAGTCCCATTCACCATTACTAATTTAGTTTCCCACACAACTTGGAAACTCCACTAACTGCACATGCACCAGCCACTGGGGTCGACACTATAATTATACAAGCTGTATAAATTGTTCATACGAAAGCTGATCATAAACTGTTGAAAAGCCAAACATCGTATCTTTCATTACCAAAGCTTTAAAGGGTCCTATTCTTAGACAGTTGGAAGGTATTTCTGTCGGTAGGGGACCTAAAGAGTTTTAAGCAAGGGGGCTAAAAGGGGTATTTTACTTTAGGGAGGTGAAAAGTCATTCTTGCGGTAATTCAAGGTAACTTTTAGGAGTTCTTAAAGGGGGCAGAAACAGGTTTGTAGCTTTATGGAACTAACAGGCAAATCGTATCATTGTGGGTATAAAGGTTTAGCTAAGTGGTTTCAAGGGTATATTTCGTTATGCTGAAAGGGGAATGAGGTCATATTGATATCTTACCTTTGGTTAATACAGAAACAGACATATTACCTTAGGAGATTTAGACTGGTTTCTTACCTTGGGAGGTTTAAACGGATAGTCCATGGGAAAGCCCACGTCCAACATAAAACTCCCACCTTCGTAGGGTGTACCAGCCTGGCAAGGGAAGTCAGAGTTAAATGTAGCAGGAAAATTTATGATTGCAATGCCCCACAACATGCATGTTACTGTGTCCTCAGTCTATCCTTGTCATATCATCAACTCCAGAGGATAAAAGTATTTATAATGCTAATTTAGTTTGAGTGAGTGGTGGAGATTTTACAACGCTTTTAGCAAAAGAAACATCCAGCATTGTCACGGCGGGGGACACAAAATTATGGACTTTACACACTACACTCTCTAGTACACCGCCTCACCACACCACCATCTCCCCGCTTGTTGAAAACAATAGGTGACTGATAGACTATTATATCCTAGTGTGTACAGGCCACGCATATCGTTTTCATATGGATGGAATAATTGTCTTGAGAGCAGAACATTAATGGTTCGATCCCGGGCCGTTTCATACATAAAGGGGATTAAAAACGGTGCTTGTTACCCAGCCTTGTGTTCGGCATTACGGAGTCAGCATAATCTGTCCAGTTTGTTGGTTGCATTTTTCACAGGGGCTTGTATCAGTTAGAAACAGTGTTAAAAAGGCATAAAGGTGTATACACTCTACTCTAGTATTATATAAACAGATAGTATGGGGTGGGGTCTATACATCGATGTGTCCAGTGGACCACAGCATGAGCATCAATGTACACATTGGGGATACGTCATCCAAGTCAGCAAGCCTGGCAACTTGATCCCGTTAGTCGTCCTTAACGACAAGCTTGGGTTGCTGAGAACTAGTTCTAACCCGGATATCCACTGAAATATTCCGTCTGATGCAATTCAGTTTAAACTGTGACAAACGCGTACACATTTACATACACTCATGGACATATGCATATAGGGACAATAATTCAGCCACATATCCCTCAAACCACTGATTTAGTTTGTTGGAGTGCTTTGATCACCGATGAAACGATATTTATTGAACAAAGTGAGTGAGTGAGTGAAATTTTACGCTGCATCGGCAATATTGTAGCCATATCGCAATGAGAACAACTCGACTAAAATTATTTTATGTCTTTTCTTATAAAACGTAGGGGTAAGCAATATATGAAATATGATTTGCTTTTAAGTCCTGGGGTCTCTTAGGTTAGATTCCATTGACAAATGTGAAGACGAATACTTTGACATTTATACATACCGGACCCTCTATGGTGGCGTCCCATTTAAAAACTGCAACAGACCAAATTCTAAATGGTAACAAAAACAAAACAACGCGATTAAAGTGTCGATGCAAACCGCGGTCGTTGCTCACCTTTCTTTCAGCATTGATCTGTATTTCGTTTAAACGTAATTAATTTGAATCGAGTGTGGTATAAAAGTTATTGAAATTTATCAACGACATTACGCTCCTTTGCATCGACTATCATTTTCGTTTGAGACGGATGTAAAACCAAACACAATTACTGTTACCACAAAGTAAATTGGGTAATTATTCATTGGAATCATTTCTAAATCTTTAATAAGAGCGCACATAGTTCCGTCATTAGCGAACGTGACTAGCTAACAATCGTCAGAGGTATGGTGTATTTCAAACAATCAGTAACAGAAGGAGATTGATAGTCTTTCATTCATCGCTGAGAAAAACGTGTGGATTAAAATACATTCAAAGCAAATTTGTCATAAATCCGTTTATAAACTCTCCTTTAGGAAATAATAAAATGGCCAATACAACAATAAATTTCGTTTACCTACCATAGTCTGCGAAGGGTCTGAAGGATATTCCTTCTATAGGATGTTCCACACAATCCTGCCATTCCTGTATGTATAGGTCATGTTAATACATGATCGAATCGATTATAGCAACAATAACGTGAATGGATGAAAAACGACAATAATAACAATATTAATTTGTTTACTTCAATACACACCTGCTATTGTATATATGTATGTACAATGCCCAATAACTGCTGTATACAGTGAATAAACCTCCGATTTCATAACACAAAACCACAAACTTACAATGCGGAAGTGAATATATATATATATATGCTCGTTCGCTGCTTCCATGAAATAGCGATCAAGAAATTGGCCTAGATATGTAGCTTAAAACGAAACTGATATAGATATTGGGTAACAGTACTGCCATCGTAGATCACTGTACCTTGTATATTCGCTTCATAGCCATGATTCCCAGGTGGAATTGTGAAATCAGCTTAGATTCGTCATGGTCTAATTTTGTGTAGAGAATGTTTACCAAGTTACCTCCCCTTCATCACAGTGCGTGAAAGGAGGTGTGTGAAGCGGACGTAACCTATAGTTCACCTGACGCTTGCTAATTGTTTTCTGATGCTGTTTGAAGACACATGTGTAATCACAGAGCGTCAGAGTTATATATTCATTTTCTCACACAAACAGGGTTTCACAGCGAATATTGCAATTTATTCACAGATGAAAACAGAGCGTGTCCTTCCTGTTTGAATACAATGGAGATTAGAACTGCCTCACATATGTGCAAATGTTCATAACAAGCCGGATGGGGAAAGTCGAATGGACGTATTGGTTTACTGGAAATCTGTTATATACAACTGATCTTATGAATAACATGTCAACACTGCAAGTGAAAGCATCATTTATGTACTGTAGTATGATGAATTAGATATGTTCATTATGATCACACTATTCTTCGAATGCTCTAGTTCCTACAGAACGATGAAAATGGAGATTGTCTTACCTCTGTGATTGGAGATCCATTGTGCTTGGGGCGGCTTCATTGGCTGTGTAACAATATAAAAGCCGTTTTACATATCATATGCACATGCGTAAAACAGATCCACATTCTACCCGCACAAGTTCATAAGCATTTTGAGTTATATGACAACTTTGCATCGAAAACAGTAAAATGCACGTGTTTTGCAAGTAAGGGTAAAATGCACGATATAAAAACTAACCTCACATCGGGCACATAGTCCTTCACCAGGAAACCACTTTACAATGTCGAAGTCAACTTCAGCAGAGCAAGAGAGGGCCATCGGAATGCTGGCATTCTCGATTTCTAGTTGTTGTTTTTCAGTGAGATCAAATTGAACGAGGAGAAAGTTTCTTTTGCACGTCAGTATATAATGTACGAGTGAATATCTCTGTTCAAATAAATCAGAAGGCTGGTGACGAAAATGATATAGACTTGATTCAAAGGATATTTCTTTACACCACATGCTACTGATACGTGTACTTTGTATAAGATGTTTTCGTCAAAATTGTCGTTACCTTCATATTACACAGAACACAAATCACGTCGCATGAATTCTATTTGTTCATGGAGATACTCCATGCACGACAAGCTATTCAAATGACACAAATCTGCGTCAGGTTAAATAACGGGAGCCATGTTTCCTTCTTAATATTTTCTCTCCATCTATTTTTCTTTCTACGTTTTGATACCTACTTATGACCACAGCTGATAAACAGAGTCTAGTTTATCTAGTCTAGTCTAGTACCAGAGCCACGTATGTTGATTTATTACTAATCAAGTTTGATCTTATTTTTTGCGTTTACATTCCACTCCACTGAAGAGAAGTGCCGTAACTTATGTATTTCATGAATTATTATGCATGGAAGGAACATATTCTAACTCGTCTAGGTGTTTTCCAGATCCATCGATGCATGCATTTCATTTATGATACTAATAGCCGATTGGTAATAACATGCATTCAAACATGCAAATTTCATGCAATAAACCTTACACATGTTTCATGAAGGTAACATGAAGGAAAAAGAATTGCTGTGTTCGGAATAATGACACTGTGATTCGTTTGGCACAGAAATACAATCCTATCGTTCCAAACTGTACACGTTTGGGGGTACCTTAATAGATAAATGGCAACCTCTTTTACCAAATTCAAGTTAGAAATACAGATGTGGTTTGTGGGAAGCAAATTCAGAAAATCTATCATCTTTAGACAGCCAATCTAGATACTGTTGTACCGTGCTGACTGCTCAGTTGAAACTGATTGTATGGAACCGACAAAAAACAAAGTGGTAGGGTATAATTATCAATTGTATTGTAAGAATACAAATTAACACAAGTCATCACAGAGGTATCACAGAAGCAGTGTAAAACAGATCAATAATTACTATAATGGTAATATTCACCTCACCGCAACACTGGTCACGTTTACCTAAACACGCTAGAAAGTCAGGGAAATAACGATCTTATCACAGTTGTTTTCGTTGGTGTTAACTTGAGGAGGAATGTGAGATGGGATGCAAGAGTTCACTCCCCTTATACACCTAAGAAAATGACTCGTGGTGATTCTTCAACTCCCTGGGTCGGAATATAGTAGAAAATATCAAAGGGTTGTAAATTGTAATATCCCACCGAAAAATGAAACACCACCACTACTTGATAGTCAGAAAAACAAACGGCACTAGAGGGCATTCGCTGGTTTAAAGTGACATCTGACGCATAGACACGAAACAACATATGGTGTTTGCTGAACAGACAGATATTACACATACATATGTTAAAAAGGGACAACCTTTTAGAAACTCCCAGATACGTTGTTCAATGATCTCTTAGGGCGAGTGAGTGACGGGTTAGTATTGTTTTACGCTGCTTTTACCAGTATTCACGGCGAGTTCACCAGAATCGAGCTTCACACATTGTACCCATGCGGCACATCGAACCCGGTCTTCCGCGTGACGAGTCAACGCTTCAACCACTAGACTATCCCCGAGCCCAAGAATTGTATTTTCCATTGTTCAAATAAATGCACGTCGAGATTTATCATCAACATGTGAAGCAACTGCAGCCTGACTGAAGGAGGGATTGCTGCATGGGTACCCGGCAGGCAGGAGAGGCAGGTAAATCCCCATTGTCCATGGAATGGAGGCCTAACTTGGTTTCTACAGTTAGTGATGGTGAGTTCATACAGTGAGTTGTGGTGACAATTTCACATGGTGCGTTATGAGATGAGTTCATATAGTGAGTTGTGGAAATAGGTTCATTTTGAGTTGCGATGATCAGTTCACATGATGAGTTGTGGAGATGAGTTCACATGGTGTGTTGTGACAATGATTTCATATGGTGAGCTGTGGCGATGAGTTCACATGGCATATTTCCTCGTCCATTCTCTGACGGTCTGCTCATATTTCGCTCGGTCAGTTATGTACAGGCGGGCAATGTCTGGTTCTAAGGGGTCATCCGGATTGATGTCATCCACCAGCAAGCATCTCACACACAGTAAAACTGGAACGATGAAATTTAATATGTATGGAATTCCAACCCATGTTACAAAAACTGTAGACTGTCCTACCTAACATTTGTTACAATGTAAATACAACCAGACGTTGATATCACGTATTTCAGGTGTTTTATAGTTTGCTAGTCTCAGTCAAGGAAAACAATCAGTCCCGGATCTTTAAACTTATCTCCAGAAGATTCAATCGTGTACGAAGTCAACAATTATTGTTGGACACTGTCTTGGGTAAGACGACGGTATCATTCTCACCTTTGGCTATAGTTAGTGCTGGGCTCCACGCATCTCTGAGAATGTCAAGGTTGAGCAAGCCGTTCATGCTAATGTTTGGATGATAGATACGTGTCTTGAACTGCACCTGTGTTAAGACAGATAAACAGCAGATTTTCCAGGCACAATGTCACGCATTTTCTAGTGTCACACATATGCCGATATGTTTAAGAATGGTGTCAATGTTTATGGATATACAACTATTATTCAGGGAAAGTTTTATTCGTTTCGACAAAGATGACTGTTTCAAGAGTCGTCGGATGTGATGACTAGTAGAACCAACGTATGGAACATTGATGGTGAAAGGGTTATCTCCCTAATAATTTTCTCTAGATACAATGAATAGTCTGTCCCTTCGTCAACAAGACCATCAACAAGACCCTCGACCCAATAACCAAGACGCCTCGACAACTAACAGTCCCATTCACCATTACTAATTTAGTTTCCCATACAACTTGGAAACTCCACTAACTGCACCTGCACCAGCCACTGGGGTCGACACTATAATTATGCACGCTGTATAAATTGTTCATACGGAAGCTGATCATAAACTGTTGAAAAGCCAAACATCGTATCTTTCATTACCAAAGCTTTAAAGGGTCCTATTCTTAGACAGTTGGAAGGTATTTCTGTCGGTAGGGGACCTAAAGAGTTTTAAGCAAGGGGGCTAAAAGGGGTATTTTACTTTAGGGAGGTGAAAAAAATCATTCTTGCGGTAACTCAAGGTAACTTTTAGGAGTTCTTAAAGGGGGCAGAAACAGGTTTGTAGCTATATGGAATTAACAGGCAAATCTTATCGTTGTGGGTATAAAGGTTACGTAAGTGGTTTCAAGGGTGTATTTTGTTACCCTGAATGGGGAATGGGGTCATATTGATATCTTACCTTTGGTTAATACAGAGACAGACATATTACCTTAGGAGATTTAGACTGGTTTCTCACCCTGGGAGGTTTAAACGGATAGTCCATGGGAAACGCCACGTCCAACATAAAACTCCCACCTTCGTAGGGTGTACCAGCCTGGCAAGGGAAGTCAGAGTTAAATGTAGCAGGAACGTTTATGACTGCAGTGACCCACAACATGCATGTTACTGTGTCCTCAGTCTATCCTTGTCACTTCGTCAACTCCAGAGGATAAAAGTATTTATAATGCTAATTTAGTTTGAGTGAGTGGTGGAGATTTTACAACGCTTTTAGCAAAAGAAACATCCAGCATTGTCACGGCGGGGGACACAAAATTATGGACTTTACACACTACACTCTCTAGTACACCGCCTCACCACATCACCATCTCCCCGCTTGTTGAAAACAATAGGTGACTGATAGACTATTATATCCTAGTGTGTACAGGCCACGCATATCGTTTTCATGTGGATGGAATAATTGTCTTGAGAGCAGTACATTAAGGGTTCGATCCCGGGCCGTTTCATGCGTAAAGGGGATTAAAGACTGTGCTTGTTACCCAGCCTTGTGTTCGGCATTACGGAAATAAATGACTGGTGGGAGTCAGCATAATATGTACTGTTTGTTGGTTGCATTTTTCACAGGGGCTTGTATCAGTTAAAAACAGTGTTAGAAAGACATAAAGGTGTATAAACTCTATTCTAGTACTATATAAAAAGATAGCATGGGGTGGGGTCTATATACCGACGTGTCTTTCTAACACGGTTTCTAAGCGATACAAGCCGCTGTGGACTTTTTAATGTCGCAATCAGCAATATACCAGCTATATATGTGGCAGTGGTCTGATTTCAGTGGTTAGATTTCATTGACAAATGTGAAGACGAATACTTTGACATTTATACATACCGGACCCTCTATCATGGCGTCCCATTTAAAAACTGCAACAGACCAAATTCTAAATGGTAACAAAAACAAAACAACGCGATTAAAGTGTCGATGCAAACCGCGGTCGTTGCTCACCTTTCTTACAGCATTGATCTGTATTTCGTTTAAACGTAATTAATTTGAATCGAGTGTGGTATAAAAGTTATTGAAATTTATCAGCTAATTTTATCGACTATCCTTTTTTTTTGTTTAAGACAGATGTAAAACCAAACACAGTTACTGGTACCACAAAGTAAATTGCGTAACTGTTCAATGGAATCATTTCTAAATCTTTAATAAGTGCGCACATAGTTCCATCATTAGCGAACGTGACTAGCAAACAATCGTCAAAGGTATGGTATATTTCAAACAATCAGTAACAGAGGGAGATTAATTGTCTTTCATTTACCGCTGAGAAAAACGTGTGGAACTAATGAGATTAAAATACATTCAAAGCCAATTTGTCATAAATCCGTTTATAAACTCTCCTTTAGGAAATAATAAAATGGTAAATACAACGATAAATTTCGTTTACCTACCGTTGTCTGCGAAAGGTCCAAAGGATATTCCTTCTGTAGGATGTTCCACACAATCCTGCCATTCCTGTATGTATAGGTCATGTTAATACATGAATCGATTATAGCAACAATAACGTGAATGGATGACAAACGGTAATAACAATAGTGATATACATTGTACAATAATGTACCTACTTCACTAAACATCTGCTGTGGTAAATATTTATGTACATTATCATATAACTGCTATATACCCTGACTAAATCTCCGATTTCATAACACAAAACCACAAACTTGCGGAAGTGACAATGCGGAAGTGAATATGCTCGTTCGCTGCTTCCATGAAATAGAGATCAAGAAATTGGCCTAGATATGTATGTAAAAAGCAATTAATAAAGACATTGGGTAACAGTACTACCATCATAGATTATTGTACCTTGTATATTCGCTTCATAGCCATGCTTCCCAGCTGGAATTGTGAAATCAGCTTAGATTCGTCATGGTCTAATTTTGTGTAGAAGAATGTTTACCAAGTTATCTCCCCTTCATCACAGCACGTGAAAGGAGGTGTGTGAAGCGGACGTAAAGTTTGCAAATAGTTTTCTGATGTTGGTTAACAACAAATGCGCAAACACTAAGCGTCAGATTGACATTTTTATGAAACAAGAATGAACAAAAAAAAAGAATGACAGAAAGAGCAGCGCCTTTCCTGTTGTGTCCAGCATGGGTATTTCACAAAACGTCATGTTAAATGTTCCCATTTCCAATCTCTATTGAGACCCGTGAAGGCCCGGGGTTGAATACGAATTCATCAACCAATGCTTACCATACAAGGCGACTATGCTTGTCGTAAGGGGTGACTAATGGGATCGGGCGGTAAGGCTCGCTGACTTGGCACATGGTTGGCACATGGCATCGGTTCCCAGTTGCGCAGATCAATGCTCTTGCTGTTTATCACCGGATTGTTTGCGCCAGACCCTATTATTTACAGACCGTCGCAAAATGGCTGGAATATTGCTGAATGCGGTGTAAAATTCAACTCACTCACTTACTCAATCTCTATAGACTGCTCATCGCTGTCATTTCAGAAAACGATGTTTCAGTAAATATAGCAATTTATTCAGATCTAAGGATGAAAACAGAGCCTGTTGACGTCCTCAGAAATACAATGGAGATTAGATCCGACCAAGTATTTGGGCAGATATCACTAAAAGGGCAGCGGCGTAGTCTACTGGTTAAAGGCAGGGTTACAAACCTCAAATAAAACTCACGTGTTTCCATTTAGTTTCCCACTGGCTTCTCAGCATTGTAGATGTGATCTGCCCTCGTGTCACTGGACTGTAACGTCTATGGGTGCCTGGCAAGAGACTGAGAGTGAAAAGGTTGGATTTTTCCCAAAAGAATTAACATATAGTAAATGTCCAACAACCTCTTCAAAACGTGTTTTGATAATTTGATTGGCATATAATAAACATCTTTACTTATTTTCTGAAAATATAGCCATCAGCAAAGCCCTGTACACCATGGTGTCAAGGGAGAGGGGTGGTGTTCATTCTCCCAGCCTGCCTGCACAATAAAAAACTTTTTTCCCAGCTCATGGGCTTGTTTCAACGCACCTCCTCTTGTCACCTTTTGCTGTGAGTCCTCATACTTCTTTGTCCAACCTGAACCATTCAGTCAGCTTTGTGATATTTCACGGAATGTACTTGTATACTGCATTGCTTTGCATCAAACGACAGCTCTGACAAGGCAAGGAAGCCACACCCCAACTGTGTATATATGTTTGTACCCCAGCTTTTAAGCGTTCGTTCATCACGCTGAAAACCTGAGGTCGAGTGCCCACATGGGTAGAGTGTGCGAAGCCCATTTCTGGTGTAGCCCACCTTGATATTACTGCAATATTGCAAATAGCAGCGTAAAACTAAATTCACTCACTCCTAACACTAACAACCCGGATGAACAGGCTTGAACAGACTGAGGTGTTTCAGACTGGATGTCAGTTATACAAAGTTGATCCCTGTTGTGAAAGCTAACGCGTCACTTACTATGTTATTATATTAATAAAAATATGATAAATAGGATATGGCATATATGTTGCAGGCTGGCGGGATTCATTCTAATCACACATTTCATGGAAACCTAGTTCTTGAACTTGACTTACAGAACAACGGAAAGGGCAACCGTAGCCAGTGGTCGATTGGGAGTGACTGACCTTGTTAGTTGTATTACAATATAAAACCTGTGGTTAATATCATGAGCGTATACGGGAATATATCCACAGTTTAACTGCATAGGTTTACAAGAAGACGATGCATGAGTAAACATCTCTGTTCATGGAAATCGGAAGGCTGGTGACAACCAAGCAGACTTGGTTCCAAGGCACTCACAACAAGGAAATTCCGTACACCAAATGCCGCTGATCGCTATATCTCGAGGAAACGTGTAGTTTGTATAAGTATGTACTTCATGTTACACAGGAAGAACGTATAAATACTGTAAAGCTGGCATCTCACATAGAACAAATACAGCGGCTGTAACACAGTTAAGTGGTGTTCTTCTCCCAGTCTCTCTCAAACATGTAAATGTCGAAGAATTAACTTGGAGACAAAAACAAGATCAACAGTATTTTTTTCTTTGTTTTTGTTTTTTGTTAAGGTTTGTTTCTTTGTTCTTGTTTTTTTTTTTTTGTTTTTTTGTTTTGTTTTGTGTGTGGGTGTGGGGGGGTTGTTTGGGGGGTTTTTTTGTTGTTGTTTTTGTTTGTTTGTTTGTTTTGGGGGGTATTTGTTTGTTGTTGTTTTTTCTTTGTTTTGTTTTGTTTGTTTGTTTGGGGTTTAGGGAGGCTTTTTTTGAGGGGGGGTATTTTTTCTGTTTGTTTGG
This sequence comes from Haliotis asinina, assembly GCF_037392515.1. Taxonomy (NCBI): domain Eukaryota; kingdom Metazoa; phylum Mollusca; class Gastropoda; order Lepetellida; family Haliotidae; genus Haliotis; species Haliotis asinina. The sequence goes on along the minus strand of NC_090284.1, from coordinate 66,240,152 downwards.
CTTTGGTTTTTTTTTTGTTTGGTTGATTTATTTTTTTTTTTTTGTGTGTGTGTGTGTGTGTGTGTGTGTGTGTGTGTGTGTGTGTGTGTGTGTGTGTGTTTAAAATAATATGGGCATTGCAGTGGCAACATCAATACCACAGACTTCCCACAAAGAACATATTATCAGTTTACATTATGCCTCTTTGCATTCAGTAGTGGTGGGGTCCATAGTGGTTAAAGCTTTGGCTCGTCATGCCGAAGGTTCGGGTTCGATTCCCAACAAGGGTACACTTTGTGATGCCCGTTTGTCGTGTCCACCGTCGTGATATTGCAAGAATAGTCTATAAGCGGCGTAAACCCGACTCACTCACTCTTTAATTCACTGGTTTTGGCATGTCGTTGTATATAGCAAAAATGGAAACAAGAAGCCGCACATCCTTTATTTGAAAAGGACGATCCACAGAGGTCCTAAACGAGGCTGTGTGCTGGTGTATACCTGAATCAATAATGAATGAGTGAATGAGTTGCGTAAATTTGAAGGTAAATTTGATACAAATAATTCAATAACAATTATCGACTTACATCAGTACTGTTGTATGGTGTCTTTCACGACATACAATTAACATATAGAAGAATTTGATCTGATTTAGCTCGCATGATAATATTCATGTCCAGTCATATATTCACAGACATCTGTAACTTTACTATTATTTCTTCTTGAACGACTGATGTTTTCTTTCAGATTCGGCGAAGTTTATGTGTTTCAACTACATCTTTGGGCGGAATACACGATTTGTAGAATTCCAATCCATCGAACTGGCAGAGCGTCAACGCTAAAGATATATCTTGTAGAATGTAGAATTATAGACGAATAGGGATTAGTCAATCAACAGTCAACACCGCACCGCTCCTTTATAACATATGTACACACATTTAAGTCAGAACATGATATACGTTATCATACAACAAGTTAACAACTGTGTGTTTTACATAAAAACAGAAGTGTTTTACGCCGCACTCAGCAATATTCCAGCTATATGGCGGCGGTCTGTAAATAATCGAGTCTGGACCAGACAATCCAGTGCCCAACAACATGAGCATCGATCTGCGCAATTGGGAACCGATGACATGTGTCCACCAAGTCAGCGAGCCTGACCACCCGATCCCGTTAGTCGTCTCTTACGACAAACACAGTCGCCTTTTATGGCAAGCATGGGTTGCTGAAGGCCTATTCTACCCCGGGACCTTCACGGGTCTCCCGGCAAGCATGGGTTGCTGAAGGCCTATTCTACCCCGGGACCTTCACGGGTATATCAGATAATAAACACATGTATGAGTAAGAGCTGGTGGCGATCTAAAGCATGTGTTTCATATCGCATTGTCTTCTTTAATTACAATATTTTAGTGTGGGTTAACATTCATATCTAAGAGTTTCTTCATTAATACATGAAACTGAATGATGTTACATGCCGAGCTATAGTCAACAAACAAGATTCTTACATCAGTACCACAATTTTCTAAATGTTGATAAATCCTGTTCAAAAGTGTAATGGTTGCATTTTCTACACCCCTACTGGCTCTGTAAGCAAATTGTAATGGTCTAAAAGCGGGTTTACTTGATTCAATAATACATTTTTAATCAACGTTCAGCGCATTTCATGGCGATAGAAGTCAAGGCAACAGGCCTGTAAGCATTGTTCATGGATGGATTTTCAGGGCACAGGGACAATACTGGACGTTTCCCAAAGAATGGGAACAGTTTAAACTGAAATTTGAAATATTTTTTTTTAAATATGAGAGATAATTGCCCTTTGCATGCTTTCAGTACAATACCACAGAAATTATATGGACCACAGGAGAATGCATGGAGAATGCATGGAGAATGCAATAATAACATCTTCGACTGAAATATGTATATCACCTGGAGGAAGAGAGTCTAGAACGGCTTTCCTATCACCTCAGGAATCTACAGAATCAAATCTTGAATAAATTGTATTTAACTCATTAGGGGAGGCGAAGTCCTCAGTACATTCAGTTTCTTGAGGCGCAGAAACATAAGGTGAAACACAATAAGAAACATCAGGAGATTAACTGGTAGTACGTTTATTTCATTCAGTTCTATCAAACGACAACAAAGGAAGAGTACGTTTCTGATTCTCATTATAAATTAAACTGTTCAGATTTTGCTACCGTGCGCGCTTCGTTTATATTTCGATTCCTCTTTCAACGGAACTGACAAGCGAGTGATCTCCCTTTGTTGGTGACTCGCGAGAGGATTATTGTAGAGAAAATCGGGAGGGATGACGTATCAGTTAACTTGTCTCGCAGTTTTTGCGATTTCTCTTTTGACGATTAGTTGTGCCAATAAATATACAAAGGACCTGAACAAGAAATGGCACGAAGATGAAGTTAATCCGTTCAGAAGTTTGAAAGTTAATCAACTTTGGGAAAAGGCCAAAAAGGTAAGAATTCATTTGGAACTGGATCGGATAGTCTAGGTCAGTGCCAAGATAGGGATTGTTCTACGACTACACGCTAGTTTCTTATCTTCAATAGAATGCAGGACAGAAATTAACTCACATTGACATTACGTGTTCTGAAGTCTGTACGACTATCTGAAGAAAATTTATTTAACAAACTAATCACAACGACTAATTTGTTAAATGTTTAATATTTCATAGAAATACCATGGATTCTTTAAGCATGGTATTGCTCTCGGTGCAGAATACGGACGACTGGATACAGTTGCATACAGCTCGGACTTCTAGACGTTATTATAATTCTCTAGGGGGAGGGGTTACCTGTGCAAACACGGCGTTGTGGTCAAATCAAGTACAGTTTACAGCTAATTCTGGGTACACTTAAAAAATTAAATTCATTTTAATTTGTGTTTGTTAGATAATTAGTCATTCAAGTGATCTTTTTATTGAAAACAAATACTACCAAATAATTTAGAGTGTAAGCCAATATCTTCTTTGTGTTTGGAGATAGAATGTATGTTTATGCAAAATGTGCACAGCAATTTTTCATGTTTATACCTCTTTAAAGCCAAATTCATACAGGGACTGAAATAGTTCTTAATTTCCAGGCCATGGCAAAATGGAATTGTGCAAACTTGAACTATTGTCAATATGCCATGCTGCCATGATTAAAATGATAAACTTAATGCTCAACAGTTAAACATGTTGAAGGAAAATGTGATAAATCTGACTAACTATTTGATTCAAAACCTATTTTCGTACACCCAAATCTTACTTTATAACCAGTGATACAATCACACTGCATAATATGGACATCTTGAATGCCTGTGCGGATTACAGGAAATCCTGTTTTAGATGATACCATAGTTTGTGGGTAAGTGTATGGATCCAACTGAACTATTCTTGCAGTCATGAAAGTGTGGAAGAAATCCAACCCTCAGGTTTGTACGATGTTGTCTGATTTGTTGAACATTAATTGAAAGGACATACTTGTTATGTTTTAAGTATAACTGTATTATCAAAGGTATGCCCTTACTTCCACAAGGGCACAAAGACACCCATATAAAAATCTGTCACTTTCATATTTACATCAATTCTTATAAATAAGAAGTCAACGGTAATAGCTTCAAAGATTCAGCCAGTCAGAAAACTAGTAGGGCATGGCCTATCTTAATGGTTTGGAGAACCATAAATGCGAAAATAAATCTGAATATGAGATATTGTGCTCTGAATAACAAGGTCATGTCTATCTACTTGCTTGGATTTCTCAAAGTGTATTATGAACATGTTGAGTACAAAGTTCAAAAGTAACATTCACATGTATAGCTTTTTTATGATTTTAAATGATATATACGAATAGAATATCCTACGTACACTAGTACTGTGCCCTTTGGCATGCTTGAATATCATGAATAATTAAGCTGTGTATGTAAGGTGCACATGGTAGAGCCTGTCATGCAAGATAATGGAACTGATACAATGATAAGAGCTGCTCTTATTTTGTTTCCTCCTGTCAGGTGTCCTTCATTTAATCATGTTGATCCCTTTGTTTCAAACACAGAAGTTACCTGAAGTCCACCGTCTAATTAACCTATGAGAAGTTGAAGCTGGTTGATACTGATGCATGTAATTTTTGTAAAAATACATCAGAAGACATATCACATATATTTGTTTACAGTGATTTAGTTAAAAACTTTTGGCAAAATGTAGAACAATTTCTAAACACCCACCTCTATTGTAATGTCTCCTTTACAAAATTCATTATCATGTCTAGCCAAAAGATTCCTTTATGTTTCAAGTATGAAACAACTTGAGCTTTCTTTTGAGGGATATCTTAGGTTATTTAAGCATATATGTATATTATATATGTATATGTAAATATATTGCTAGGAAAAACAATAGCTTAGATCCCAGCATAAGGAAGTGGAAACATGTATTTACTGTGTTATGGGTTGAGCACTGAAGTGTTCTTGCAATATCGGTTGATAATAGTATTTCTACTTTTCTAGTCCCTCCGTTTACACGAGTCAACCTTATTCCTTCAATCTTATATACTCTCATGAGAAACTTAAAAGATATTTTATATATCTGTGTATCTGTTAGAACCTTGCAAAACCCCAATGATGTGATATGTTTTGTTTTTTAATGTCATATGTAAGTTATATATGAATTATAACAGAATAATAAAAACAACAACGTTCATTGAGAGTATCAGCAATGTTTAGTAAGGACTGAAATCCTCAGTAGGATGTGCCACATACTGTTGGTCAGTAAATCAGCACTCATCCCATCAAACTGATCAGTGATCACAATAGGATCTCCAGAAATAATTACTGAGAGTCTCAAAGGAGAATTACTACCACACATTTCTCATATAGTCATACAATCAATTGGGCCTTGTAAGACCGTTGTCCATGTTGTCTGCAGCGACTGTCTGGCCCCCGTCTGGCGGACTTGTATGCAGATCTGCGTGTCCATGATAAGTATGAGATGGAGCTGAAGAAGTACCTACTGGACGATCTGGACAAAGATGGGATGAAGGAGGCAGAGACCAGGCTCCGTTTTAGGAGTGAGTAGTCAAGGAACGAGCCCATGATAACGTACCTCAATTCATCAGTTCTAAACCTTTATATAGAAACACTTCAGATTGTGTGTGTTTTGAGGATGAGGAATGTTTCTGTTCTATTTGTGGTTTTGCTATGTTCAGGTGTGCAATGTTCTTTTTCAAGTAGTATCACAGACATGAAATGTTTTTTTCGAAATTCCACTGAATATAAAATGGTTATTCCCTTCCTGTGAGTTCACATTACAATTTACTGGATTAATTTCTGTAACCATAATTCCACCACGTTTCACAAGTTGATGTTGTCCACATCCATAAATCTCATCTTTTACAGTGACTTATGATTGTCATAGTTAAAACCTGTGCAGTTAAAAGAACTCTTGACAAGTTGTGTTATAAGTAATTTTAAGATATGGAAGTGCAAATATGATGTTTGCATGTTCTTTATTTGAGTCCGAGCCATACACATCAGGAATCAGTTATTAAAGAGATGTTAACCTACTTGAACCAGGTGCAAACTATGGTGAAAACCAAGCCACACCAGACAAATACCAGATGCAATGTGTAATGAAAGAAATAGGCTTTTGAATTATTTAGATGTTTTATCCAGAGGTTGACATGCATCTTGGTGCAGGTTGGACTAATAACTAGGTTTTTACTTTGTCATACTGATATTGGGTTGCACCTGTGCAAGTAACAAAGCACTGAATTGAGCCCTACACACTGACTTCTTTAATGTCTGCTAGATCATGTCCATATGGTCTTGTTTTATCCAACAGATATTGTGAAGGAGTATGGAATGCTGGAACAGTTCAAGCATGTTGATCCTGAGATGTCTAATGACATTCCAACTGAGAGTGACTTTGACAAGACAATGGAGTTGGGTGACAAGAAGCTGCAGAAGATCTGGAAGAAAGCCTTGATGTCTGGATTCAGTGGTATGTCTTTGGTGAATTGTAGTCAGTTGGATTAAACTGTAGAGAGTAGCGAGTGAATGTGATCATCAGGGAGTGAGTGTAATCAACAAAGACAAATGTTGGAGGCTGGGATGTTATTTGCACACTGGTGGGCGGGAAGGATAGATTTTAAAGACCTTTTAAAGTTTCAGGTTTATGTAACAGTGTGTTCTCCATTTCTCAGTATTGATGGTAACACTTAGTGTACAGGAGTGGGCAGAACAAGAATGTGCTTACCATGCTTTGCTCATAGTTGTCCACTAGTTGAACAGTGTGTCCACTGTGTCTTATGACATATGGTTTTTGTGCAGATGAAGAACTGGACAAGTTAAGGATGGAGTTTTGGCACCAGCAGATGAAGATAGATGAATACAATTCAGTGAGAGATGACCTGAGTGGTAGGTGATTCTCTCCCCTGATCACACTGCAGGAGTTACTCCCCTTTGCTCTCTGTTACTCTGTTAATGGAAAAGATTTGGGAATCCACATGTCTCTCTGTTTTAAGGAGAGGCCATGAACATCAGAGTGAAAAGATCAAGTTCAGTGTCACAATATCCATGCAAGCTTAAAGTGAACGAACAAACATCCTGTAATTACATGTTTGTTTTGTCCATGCCATGCATACAGATACATGATTAACTGTACGTCCCTTCCATACATACAAACACGTGATTGACCACATGTCCTTTCCCCACATACAGATACATGATTAACTGCACGTCTATTCCCCACATATAGATACATGATTAACTGGACGTCCCTTCTCCACATACAAATAAGTAATCAACCACTTGTCCCTTCCCCGCATACAGACAAGTAATCAACCACTTGTCCCTTCCCTGCATACAGACAAGTAATGGTGTGTATGTCCTTGCAGAGATGGACAGCAACACTCTGGGGCGTACAAAGACAGATAGTTTGGACTCCATGTCACTAAAGGAAAAGAACAAAGATCTGAAGATGAGACACAAACAGATCAAGGATGGCTACTTGAAGCTGGAGAGTTTATCCGTCAATAAGAATCTAGAGTTTGAGGACCCTCGGGTCTACCAGCTGTGGGCAGTGGCCAAGAAAGCTAATATGTCCGAGGATGAACTCACATCTTTTAAGGTATGATTAGAATGGTCAACAAACTGGTGATGCCTCAGTCCAGATCTTTTAGTCATCGGCACTTGTGTTAGTTTTATTCAATAGATTGTATATATATGTAGGATTATATTTGATAGTGTGTTGGTTTAGTGAGTGAGTGAGTGAATGAGTTTATTTTTACACCACACTCAGCAATATTCCAGCTATATGACAGTGGACTGTAAATAATCAAGTCCGAACCAGGCAATCCAGTGATCAACATGAATTGTAAAGGTGTGTATAGGATGTTATTGAGCTTTTTCACTTGATGCAATAATTATTTTTCTGTACATCTGTTGTGCGTCCTCAAAGCATTGTGTTACCATTCCAACCTGTGAAGGTCTTGGGTAGAATAGGCCTTCAGCAACCCATGCTTGCCATAAAAGGCAACTGTGCTTGTCGTAAGAGACGACTTATGGGATCGGGTGGTCAGACTTGCTGACTTGGTTGACACATGTCGTCGGTCCCCAATAGTGCAGATCAATGCTCACGTTGTTGTCACTGGATTATCTGGTCCAGACTCGATTTTTCACAGACTGGCATCATATAGCTGGAACATTTCAGAGTGCGGTGTAAAACTAAACTGACTCGCTCGCTCACTCGCTCAGTCACTCACTCACTCACTCACTCACTCACTCACTCACTGTTATGAAACTGCTGAAATATTGCTAGAAGCAACGTAAAACTCACTCAACTGCAGAGAGATTAGTAATGTCATTTGATTAGTGAGTCCACAATCTCCACCTGTGATATATCCCAAGGAATACAGTCTTGAAGAATAAATGATGGAGTGATATCTGATACAAGTCCAGTTTTAGTGGAACTCTGCTGACAGATTCCAATGTATTTTAATAGTTTAGTTTTCAGTCTGGTGTCATTTCTCTTTCAACTGTGTCATGTCTGTCATTTTTTGTTTCAGAATGAATTGAAACATTTCGAACATCGAATCAGCAAACACGAATATATGAAAGACCAAGTATTAATGTCCAAACATGAACTGCGAGGGGAAGTGAAAGATGGGCAATATCCCGAAAAACATAGAAAATTAGAAGAGAAGGCTGATGAATATGGCAGAAAAGTAAGTTCTCTGTGTAAAGACCTTCACATCTTTAGTCATGATAGTCTCACATCATAGTTCTAGCTGCCAAATCCTGCTGTTTTTATCCCTTCGAATCATGCTTGTACATACAGGAAATGTATGGCTGTTTTTATCCCCCTCGAATCCTGCTTGTACATACTGGAAATCTTATGATTCACAAGGCTCAAGGCAATGGGATAGCCGAATGGTCAAAGCATTCACTTAGGATGCTGAATGCCTGCGTTTGATGCCCCACATGGGTATTATGTGTGAAGCCTATTTCTGATGTTCCCCTCGTCGCCCGTGATATAGCTGGAATATCGCTAATATATCATTACATCATTAATAGAGAAAGTCCTTGTAGATGTCATCTCAGTATTAAAATAGCACTAACATGGCTAGTACTACTACCAACAGGACCCAGTACATGATGCTTGTGATGGCCAACTAGAGGTGTGAAGTTGCAGAAATTTCATGATGCAATACATATCACGATATCTTGGAACGATAAGTTATGATCGATGCATGTTAAGATATGTTATTGTTAATGATTTTCTTTAAGATTGTATACCTTGATGAAAGTAATAGTGTAAATTTTCACGTAACCATCAGTTTCAAGTGAAAATGAACAGTTTTAATGTCATTGATACATATAGTGATACAATATACAATATATAGTGATTATCGACTGTAAAATGTATCATCATAGCTCTGTGGTCAACAGCATGTAGTCAAGGGTTCAGACCTAGCCAGTAGGGTGTCTTTGTGACCTGGTTGTAGTGCTGTTGTTCATGACATCAACCATTTGTCTGCCAGCCCAGATAGTAAATACTTCAGCTGGACAGGCATAAAATATTTAGCAGCTAACTGGGAAGCTCTGATTTTACTTCTTGGGGTAGCATGGTAAAGTATACCATATGTTCAGAAATTTGAACAATAAAAATGAATAGCTTAATATGTGGAATATCAAAACTTTTGGATTAATAGTAAAAATGAATAGATTTTTAACAGTTTTGCCACTTGTAATAAGCATTGTGTTGTTATAATGTTTTGATCAATTTCCTTTTCAGGTGAAGAAAATCCATGCTGATTTAAAAAAACAAGTTGATAAAGCTTTCAACAGACATACAGAGTTGTAGTGAATGAAGGCATGAATAGGTGTGAATGTGAAAACAGGCATTTAGTTCATGGAGGACTGAAACTAGTCTAATGTAAGAATCTTCAGAGTTTTATGAGATGTCAAATGTATGGCTTCATCAATGTATAGTTACTTTTGTAATCGATAGATCTGTTTGGCCATTTATGTTTATCTTCACAGAAACAATGATTTTTGCACAAATTAGCTTAGACATGGTTAAAATAAATTATGTTTAGTTGAATGAAGTAGGAAAAGGATCTTTGTCACCCGCTGGAAGTGTTAATTTTTAGAAGTTCTTTAACAGTTTTGAATACTGGTAGAGAAGTACCATACATATTCAAACAGCTCCCATCCAGTCTTTTGTTGCCTACGCTTGCCAATGTTAGACTTCTGGCATGAAATATTGCTCAGGCAAGTGTAAATGAGGAATATCCTACTCCAAATGAAAATATTTATTTGTATGAACAAAAGTCTGATCCCAAATTATTTTTACCATGTTTTTGTGTTGTCTTTTAACAGCTTGAGTGAAAAATGTCATCATTTTCAAATGTTTGAGAATAAGTCCCTGAAGAACTTGTTTTATTGTTGCCTATTTTGTTTTGTCATATTTCTGGAATAGATGCGATGTACAAAGTATATTTTTCATCTGTGTGAACATGTCAGATGACTATCATACCAAATCCAAAGTTTTCCTCCCTTTTTGAATGATGCTTTTCAAGTCCTCCCCGTCCTAGTTGGGAGGAGAGATAACTCCTACTGGCTTAGTTATACACTTTTCTCAAATTCAGTATGAGCAAGTAAATGTCTGTACTACCCTGTGTAACTAAATCTAGAAGGTGTTCTCTCATTGTTAATGTCTACTGATTGGATTTTTGGGTGGCAGATACATCCTCTTTTTCAGATTTTTTCCACATTACTCCTTTGAGAGGTATATTAGAGGTTGTTTAGGTGAAAGAAAAGCAAGTTCTATGGGAACACACTTTACATCACTAGCTTGATAATGGCATTAGTACCTACACCAAAACATCACACTCATTACAGTAAAGAAGTCGACTATCCACAGACTTAATTTTCCTTAATTCCTAGTAATATATTTCATAGCACCTCACAACTCACACAACAGAAGTATCTATGTTAAATGTCCTCCGTGAGTTTCTTGTGGTACACACTTGTTCTCTACAAGGATGTGGTTGTAAAAATCTACAAAATTTTATGATAGTGTTATGTTCAGAGAGTACCAGGAATATTTGGCCTACATCAAAGGCATGTATGGTGATATATGGTTATTTACCCACTGCACTGTCACTGTAACTTGGAGTGATTAGATGCATGCCGAGTACAACAGACTCTTTGCTGTTAGTGTGTGTAGGCATGTCTGGTTACGTCATGTAACAAAAGGTTAAGCAATAACTCATTACAGTCAAGGACAAAGCTTGCTTTGAGTAAGCAGTCAAAGCTTATGATATTTGTTAGCTGAGAACCTGACAAGTGTAGTGCTAATTCACCATCTTGCCTGAGGCTGGCCAGGGTGGTCATGGGTCGTCTGTCAGGCATGGTGATAGATATTTCATGTAGTGTATTCATGGAGGGATATCAAGGAGGGCTGTACATAACTGTTACAGAGCAATGTGATCGTAATTTAATCCTGATATATGCTGTGACATATTCATGACAATGACCGCGGTTTATGGCGTAGGGGATATTGAATAACCAGTGACAAAAGTCATCCAAGACTGTGTCATTTGTAAGCCATTCTTATTGGGGGAAAAGAAATAATTAATTTCATTTGTTTCAAATTAAAATGCAAGTGAGCTTATTTTTATGTTGTGACCCCCTCTTTGAGAACCATTACACAGAAACACCAGGCACACACACTTAGAAAACAAGGAAGCTCTTCAGATAAATGGTTACCTTCAAAAATGTAACTATGATTTCATAATCTCTACCAAATACAATATTGCTGTTTTGCATCATCCTCCAGAGTATCATCATCTTAACACATGGAATAAAAGATTATGAATCATACTTTCCTTGTGTATTTTGATACCATGTGACTTGATATTCCTATTCCATTCGTCAATTAATTATAATATCCTCTTTTGTTCTGTCCTGACTGTTGAAACATTTAAAGTTGTCAGCAACTGGCTATGTTTGTAGTAAGAGGTGACCAAAGTGGGTATGACTCCAGTAACCCCCAATAAGTATTGGGTAGATGCAGCATAAAAATGACATGTGTCAGGAGATTTGAAATTCCTTCTCAAATATATTACTCATACATAAAAGCCTAAGTGAAGAATTTATAAGTGACTCTAGCGTATGTAACATGGTAATTGAAATATCAAGCACTGGCTACTTATTACTGCCAGGCCGCCATTTACATACGAGGATTGGAAGCTTCTGTTTGGTTTATTTTTTGGCTTAATACAACATTGTGTACTGTTCCTCTTAGAGAATGATTCTGAGAGTAGAGTGTTAATAAAGTGCAACCTTGATGATGATCATGATTAAGCAGTGGGTGATGAGTTGATGTACCTGGTAGCGTAGACTGTAGTTATGGTGGCACTGTGCAATGTGTAGCTAGGTTTCTTACATTCCATATGTTTGACACAAAGTGACTTTTCTGAAATAAAACCGCAAAAGGGCTTATTACTTGCTTGTGTTTTTTCATTTATGTATTTTCGAATTTTTTGGTTCACTAAAGAATGAGTGAGTTTAGTTTTATGCCGCACTCAGCAATATTTCATCAGTATGGCAACCGTCTGTAAATAATTGAATCGAATGAATCAGGACCAGACAATCCAGTGATCAACAGCATGAACTTTGATCTACGCAACTGGGATATGACGATATGTGTCAACCAAGTCAGCGAGCCAGACCACTCATTTCCGTTAGTCACCTTTTACACTAAGGCTGGGTTACTGAAGACAAATTCTAACCCGGATCTTCGCGGGTAGGTTCACAAAAAACAAACCAGTGTTGGGTAGAGTAAAATAAAGTCAAACACATGTACCATGGCTCGTACATTGCACAAGTGTTTAGAGAGTGTGAGTGGGTTTGGTCTATGCTGCTTTTAGCAATAATTCAGCAACATCTCCGTACAAGGCACCATTTAAACACAAAACTACCCCACCGCATAGAAAACTACACAGTCCACAAAATGCAGAATTTATTACTAAAATTTGTATTCAGGTACATTTCAATAAATCATGGATATAAACCGATGAGAATTGTACAGTGATGTTCGACAAAATATTTGTAATATGAAAGTTATACTGTTCATATACACATTGAATCCACTGAACACTGAGATGCTATGATATATGCTCATGGAAGAAGTTTATATCGCAAGACATGTTTCTTTGTAACCCCAATTTAGACATTTATCATAGTCATGTTTTTATAATTAGTTTCACGCTTTGGACACACCACACTTTGGTTTTACATATGCACATCCTACGACAAAAAGCGAATTACACGTCATTAATCAAGCTCCAGTACACTTTTACTACCTGCAGCGCGATAACTTGAAAAAAAATCATTTCCATCCAAAGGTACCTCAACTGGCATTAGTTCACGGATGTCACGTTATTGTTATGCGGAATCCTGACATGCCATGCTATTATAATAAATACTGAGGAAAAAAAATAAGGGATCACTTGAAAGCACAAGTGTTCCTTTATTTTTTCCACGGCTTCTTCCCAAGCTTTGTATCGCAGAGCTTCTGAAGAAACCTGGAAAAAGCACTTGTGCTTGGATGGGATCCCATATTTTTTTCCCTCGGTATATTTTGGTCTTTATGCACCGACTATCAGTCGATTGGCCAGAAATACGGTTTGTTTGAGTCATGGCAGATGGTGACGTTTTTTGCTCATCAACACAACATATCTACAGCGGATTATCCTAGAGCCAGTACCGTTTGGTGGGGTTTCATTGGTCGTGTTGGGGTGCCTGATTTGACCTTTCATCAGACAAAATGTGAATGGACAAGGGTACATCACTGACATACCAGACATGGTTGTTATACCACACACCTCCATGTCCATCCTCTGAACACACGGCCATCACCAACAGTTCAAGGTCATATATATCACGCACACGTCGTTGGAAATTTCCTACATCAGCAGGGGGAGTCCACATCTCAATCCCACTGATCATTTTCCGTGGGTTGCAGAATACAGCAGAGATATCGTTCAGAACACAAACGTGATGAACTGGAATAAATCCTTAAAGCAACGCAAAAACTCAAGGTCAAATTCAACGTGTGGTACAGTCAGTGAGGAAGATGGCCAGTGGAGTTGGTTGGTGGAGTTGATCAGTTGGTGGAGGTGACACCTGAATTTGATATTATTGATACTTATGTGATTTCTTGATTGTATGCCAGAAGTTACAAATGACTGATCATCATAATACGAACAGTTATCAGCACTACAAATTGAGTACTTTTTCGGTTGAGTCCCATCCGGGATTCGAATTTGACTTTGTGTGCTGGCGATTAGGTGCCTGGCTCTGAGGGTGCGGGTTCGAATCCCGGATGGGCTGTGAGGGTGCGGGTTCGAATCCCGGATGGGACTCAACCGACAAAGGTACTAGAATGTGTACTTTACTAAGAAAGTGAAATCACAAATATGACATATGTCGCATTTGACCACTTTCTAAATGGCATTGTGTAATCGAATGAAATGGATTTCCGTGTTAAAAGTTTTGTAGAATGACACTCCAAATGATGACGTTTCAGAGCCCTCTGTGTCACATCAAGATTTCGTCGTGTGATTATTGAGCGCGTCAGTAATACTCCAGCAGTATCACAAGAGAAATGGACTTCAAACATACTGAACATAGTTGTTATACTAATACCAACCACAACAGTTAGCAGACACGGAAAGTGTATTGAAAGTTTGGATCAAACTTGGGAATCCCAGTTTGACTGAACTTATATAGTCCACTACGAAAACTATACCAATTTCAGGTGGGTTTAGGAGAAATAGAATAATTTCCACAGGCTATCAATCGCCTCAAGAATTGACTACAATACTATTGTAATGACGTACACGCGTCTCAACGGAATGACCCCTGACTACCTCGCAGAGTCATTGCCCCTGTAATACGCCCTCGTGCTCACTGAGATCACAAAATCAAGGTTTGTGACAATCCAAATCATCGAAACCAAGTCTGGCAAAAAAGTCCTTCACGTTTAATGCAGCAATGAAATGGAATGTGCTACCGCTTGAACGCCAAATATCTTTCAAGATTGCCCTCAACACATACATATCTGTCAATTTCCATCCTAAGCGCACCTTGCATTTACTTGTGAATGATGCGCTATATACAACCGTGAATATTATTTTTATTATTCGGGGAAATTGTTGAAACGCAACCCAAAACTGTGTACACTACCAAAAAGTGCTAAATCGGACAAGAATTTGTTGAAGTCGTCTACATGCGTGATGGACTATAAGAGAAAATCACACTTCAAATTTCCTTTTAACACTCTTCAGTAGAAAGTAAAAACATTCAGAACATTGTCATACACTGCGGTGAGAAAAGGATAAATTGCAGGGCAGAATCGGAACGTCAAACAAATCTAATGACAAAAAATACAATTCAAGAATTCAAGAAAATTGGGAGTATAGAAATGAGCCACTAAGCTAAATGCGAACATCGTCAAAGCTAAAACATGAGTAAGTAGTTGACGGATAGATTGAACGTGTCTTCATTTAGGCCGAGGGTGGATCATTGTGGTGATGACTGCGTGAGTCGTATGTTCGAACAATGCTTTCATGCATTCATAAACTTTTACACACTGATGTCAGTCTCTCTTTTCACTACAGCGTGTGGAGAGGATGACAAATATTGAAACGTCTTGTTCATGCGTTTTGCTGGTGTTGCTTCGAGACACCTGGCAATGTTTCAAAATGAGCATAGCGCTTCTCAAACATTTCTTCCTGTTACTTACATCTGCAATCATAAAAAACAGCCAACATGCGTTTGAATATCAAGAGTGAGTTGTTTGTAAGCCGCACATTATTTCGGCTTTCGGATAGCTGATAGCTGAAGCAGTGCAATTCTTGTCCTGTGACCACCTTTGTCAAATATCATTATCACGGCGATAATGGGGTTCGAACCTGCGACCAGAACGTTACACAGCACAGCGAATGCACCGTACCTTTGGCAGCATGGCCACTTGTACCACCTATTGTTTGCGTTTCATCCATTGTACACACAAACAACACAAACAGACTCAATGCAAATGTGCTATCCAGCTGTGCATTCCAATGGAAAGCTTATCACTGCCAAGAAAAAGCGTTACAAATACGTTATAAAAACTGGGAGCTGAGACATCAACTCGTTGTCAGAGATGCATAATTACACAACCAGCTCGGAAACGTTCGTGACAAGATTCCTCTCCGACGTATGCAAAGAGGTATTGTGTAATAACGAGCACCAGTGTTACGGCGTGTGGCATACATTGTAGCATTTCCCGCTCCAATGAAACATTACCACTAGAAGAACGTGGAGCCAGGGTCTACGACCGAATTCACAATGTGTCGACTGCAGACATATATTGGCGTGCATGCATGGAGATTGCAGACGTAATTTCGGTTCCTTGGAAGAAAACCTGATAGTAAGTTAGAGTAGATCAGTAATCTGATATCCCCAAAGCATAAATCGAGCTGAGAGATTTCAGCAGTCGTATCCAGCCATAATTGTACAGGAAATGGACTCTGGGATGACGTTTCACCAAGCAATTGTGTTATGGCAGTTCTCCATTAAACTACTGGGGCGTCATAGATAACCATACTTCGATCAACCAACAAACTTTTGTATAGCATCAAACAACCTTCTCTCTAAATACAAAAAGGTCGTTGGGTGATACGTAAAGTTTAAAAAACCGTCGATATTTTACCGATAACAGTTTTCATACAGTTAAATGTATGACACTTTAGTGGACAATTTTTTTAAACATGACGATAGATCTTGACACATATGGTATACGAAACCTTGGGGCAAGTGAGCCCGAAGTCAGTAAACAAGAGGTATGTACAGGTAATCAAGCAGAAGCTGGGTAGCTACAACACTACAACTAAGCCTTATGTAACAACGTCCATCACCATCGACTGTTCGCGCGCTTACAAAGGCGTCAGAAGACAAACACTATAGCAGAACTATCCGTAAAGTGAAAGCAGACCTCTGAACTACTATGTCGGAATCAAAGCGTAACACTACATATGTCTCCTCTAATTAAGTCTGTCATCATTGTATGAACAGTTTTGGATTTGCTCACATCCTGTATCATAACATTTACTATCTACACATGTTAAGCCTTGGATTGATCTATTGCAGGGAGATTGTTCTTTACAACATTCAACGTCACCGTCTACGCATCTTCGGCAAGCTATTGATATGTATTTCCCCACTGTTCAAATAGTTCTGCAACGAATAGTGGGCACCTGAGCGTACACTCGTGTAACCACACACTCGTGTAATCCACAGTATCAGAGTCTGGTAGACACAGAGGTGTCACCCTCTTCTCCGGCGTTGGTACTTGCGCCTGGATTGGACACCCCCTTGTCTACATCTGGATTATCGATTGTCCAGTCTACGACTCCACCCTCCTTCTCATTCTGGCTCTGTAGATGGGGGTTCACTGACGATCTCGTGGACGCTCGTCTTATACTGTCTCTTTTTCCCTGGAACTAATATGAGAAATCTGATCTGACTTCCGGTGAACATAACAGACAGACATGGTGCTTAAGACCTGGCTTCCGGTCGATATTACAGCCACGAGGATTACGTAAGTGAGCGAATGTGGTTTTACGCCGTTTTTTTTTTCGATCAATATCACGTCGGGGGAAACGTCGTGACGAACAATCGCCTTAGCCATTAGACAACTTTACCGGCCTCTGAAGATTAAGACCTGGCGTGGTGTAAATATCACAGACATGCAGGTAAAGGCGTAACTTTCGGTGGAGATTACAGACATGAGGATTACAGAGATTGTGCATGTAGTTGGCGACATACTATGGCAAAGGGCATCCAAGTTGATTATTTTGTTGAGTCCTTTCAATGTATACATTTATTATGAAACTGGTGTTGATATTTAACATATTGTTTTATGACCATGGAAAGAGTTTTGTCGCTTGACGGTGATATTTAAATTATGGCACACTGGGATGTACGAATTTCATTCTAAATTTATGGATTTCTCCCATATGTGCAAATAATATTCAGAGAAAAATGAGTAAATAGGGGAATAAGTTAAAATTCTTACATAATCTACATAATAAAAAAATGCATTGGCGTATTCCTTAACAAGTATTTAAGAAGGACTCCCAACTTACCATTTTCTCGTATCTGACTCCAAATCTAAGCGGTTTGAGGATCTTCTCGGGGAGGTAAGGGAACACAATGTCAAAAAATGGGCTCATCAACCGTGGGTCCACCGTTTCAGGTTTCGTTGCTCCTGACAAAGATAAATACACTCATTATTCACAAAATCTACAGGATCGTTGGAGAATATAGGTACATATGTCAATATTGTCATATTGCTATCAATGCTTCGGGTGTGGTCAAGTTGTGAGGACGTTTGAGTGGCATTTTAGAAGTTGGAACGTACAATATTGAACAACTTGCTTTATATACAACAGTAGTAGTACCTGACATTAGGCACTTAAGGCATGAGCCTAATGTATTCCGGGCATCTGAACGTACGCATGTACGCACACGCACGCATGCGCACACACAGTTCATGTTATGTTTAAGCACGTGCCTGAAAATAATCTTTGGGCAATTCCTAGTTGCGGGTACAGCTACGTGCAGGAAACATGGACAAAGTACTGTGACTATGTGTCCCAGTCCACCCAACTGTGAATAGGCACCTCGACAGGATGAGACAGCTACAAGTAACTCGGTGTGCATAGAGGCAGCAGGAGGCAACAGGAGTTGAGACTGATAATATGATGGGCCGTTGATACTGTCGTCCAATGAGGGAAATATATCAGCAAGCACTACTTGCGTGGATAAGTGCGCTATATAAATATCCTATCATAATATATTGTAAAGCTTTCTTGGCAAGACGAGACCTACCTGAGTGATGCGTCAGGTGAGAATGACCCCATCAGAGGTTAGTGCTATTTTGGTATCCCATCAGGTTTTAAAGATATAAACATGTGCAAGAAGATAACATCTATCTGTTTTTGCAAAATGTATAAAGCGGCTTTCAACCGTACTCAATAAAATATAGTGTGTAGAAAACTATTGATTTTTTGGTGAATTATCTGAATCAGAAACGACTGAATGCACCGAATCTCGCATGACGAACGCTCATATGACGAGCTGGTTGCCGTTATACAAAACGATCTTAACGCTTAGGTGACCTTAAAACTGACTATGGTACTGGTAACTCTAAGGTTCTTTTGACACAACGGCACCGTGACGGATAAAGCAAACCCTTTTCTTTTCCGTGCCGCTAAGCTGCTGAATATACTCTTCGACATAAGCATGCGTGTATAACGAAAGAATATCAGTCGTCCCGAAAAGTTCGTTATAAGTGTAAAGGCCTCGCCTCAAGTTTCATTTATATTGCTATAACATTCCGACAAGACATGCTGGTTTTGAATGACATGCTATTATGTCAAGACAGCAGCAGTGATAACGAAAGGCGTTTTGCTTATTCATGAAGCATTCATATACAATGGGACTGCGCTTCAAACGCTTACCTGATATGAAGCTGACAATGAGCCCAACTACGACGACAGTGGCGACGGCGGTGGCTGTATACCACATGTACGACAGCGTATACAGTCCCAACAGGGGGTTGCTGTAATGGGATTGAAGACCTTACAATATATATACACTACAGGTGTAAGGATCATTGCATGATAATATGATACAAGGCAGTAAGCACTTTTAGGACCACGGTGTATTTCCAGATTAATGTCATTTTTTTCTGGAGCGGAAGTAATATAGCAAAAGCCTTTGCAATTTCTTTGTCCTGTCGTATCTTTAATGGTAGATATCTTACACAGGTTTTGAAAAAGTGCCAAATTGTATTATTCAGATAGGGAACAACGAGTAACTAGGAATTAAATGTCCCGAGGGAAGGAATTGTGAAACCACCGAGCCGGTGGCGCTGCCTTATGCTGGATGTCAATGGGTTGATAGTCAATGGGTTGATATTTAAAGTTATGGGGATTGCAACTGTGGTCTTGTAGATGGAGGTTCTGGGCAGCCACTTCATATCCAAATACCTCATAGGATGGCATTTAGGAAATCGAACAATGACTAGTCAGGTCGGAGCCAATCTATTCTGTCTAATGGGATTCAAATAAATTTAAACAGCGACTAGATATACACAAATAGCCTCTCTCAAGCGTGTTACGCTCATCTTTACCTTCACCGCCATTTTTAAGCTCTTTGGTCGCTGATAAAAATACTTCCAATAAATATATCGATATTATTATTCCAAACAGTGATTATACAACTTGGAATCAATAACTTCCTTCAATCACTTGTCGCACCTGTGTTACGACTGAGAAATTACCTTTCAGCTTCTGCAGTAACGTTGGAAATCACCGACGATGCATTTCCTGTCAATGTCGTCATAGTGGTTGTTGCTGTCGCTGCAACACCAGTGATGTTAAAGTTGCAGTCCACCATGCTGATCGGTGCCAAAGTTGCTACCGCAGGTTTGTAGATCTGGAAGCCGACACTGATCCAGAACATTAGCACAAGACTTGCGATGATCCCAACAACGGCCCCCTGACAGAGAAACAGAGTGAGAGAATTGTAAATACGCCGTCAAAGGTCTGTCCTGGCCCTTACAAACCAATGCAGCTTGGTGTGAGCGCCATGTCCTCTTGCAAGTACTGCAAGGATGCCGTCTTTATGCCTCATTATTATTACCTCCCATGAAAAGATAATTAATGACCTTTTCCTTATCACAAACATCCTAAATGGTTTTCATACGACTATAATGGCATCCTGTGCAAAACGCATACCATGCAATAGCCCCTCCATTACAAAACTACATCGGCGATTTCAACTCAGATGAAAGTAGATAGCAATAACTATCTTGCGTAACAAGTTAATTAACTCACGAAAGATACCCTGACTTTTAAAGTTGTATTTAGATAGTAATATCTGGATGATGTGTGTTTTAACATGTGTGGAGACTCACGATTTGATTGGCCCATGGGAAGAGCATCCCCAGCGTGAACGCACCGAGTAAGGGCCCTCCCAGAATCCCATACAACGCCAGGGCTGCCTGCAAAGCAAAATAGTTAAAACTGTGAATGAATGAACTGGATATCTACGAGTTAGCTAACAAAATATAAATGAGACAGTAAACCCCTAAAGACCTATTGGTTGCGACTTCCTACTTGGAAAAGGTGTGTCCACAGAAAACTACGTTATAATTAGATAAACCTTTAGCGAATTGGGATACTCGTGGGACACGGGATACGTATATATACGTAGAGAACGTGAAAGAGTTATCTTCATTATACTGCAGTTGATACATGATAACATGAATAAACCACGTAAGAGGAGTTCAACATCCGGTTCCCTTCTAAACAAGCACAGGCTGTCAAATCGTTCAGCCTTGTGACAGGTAGCACACAGAGTGAGTATGTTTTTACGCCGCTTTTAGCAATATTCCATCAATATCACGGGGACACCAGAAGTGGGTTTCACACATTGTTCCTATATGGGGAATCGAACCCGGGCCTTCAGCATGACGAACAAACGCTTCACCCACTAGGTTTACCCCCAACATCCCGCACACTAAGTGAATCTTTTATTATAACGCCGTATTTTGAGGTACTAACATGACGTTACGAGGTCATATAGTTGATGTCGAAAAGTTGATATAATATGGCTGGTTTTACATGCACAGTCTTCATGTTGCATTTAGACATCAAGGGCTATAAAACAGCGCAGATTATTTATGGTTGGGATGTTGTGCATTCATCACGGCTCAAGAGTGCATAAGTGTCACTGTATTACATATCCCAGCCCCACATAATTTTACACTGATATAAATGCCTACCTCTAGAATTCCTCCAAGCATTGCGGCCACGTATGTCAAACCGATAGCAGCAAACCCGATCACCACGGCTGGAAGAGATGGAATAGCAAGAGTATTACAAGTCCGACTATTGTCTATACTAGACTATTGTTCATACCAAACTATTGTCTATACCAGCCTATTGTTTAAACCAACCTATTGTCTATACCAGATTACTGTCTATATTAGACTTTTACCTATACTAGAATATTGTAAATATAACGCTATTGACTCTACCAGAGTATGGTCTATACGAAACTATTGTCTGTACCAGACTATTGTCTATAAGAGTCTAATGCCTGTACACGATTATTGTCTATAGTAGACTATTGTCTATTCCAAACTATTGCCTATACCATGCTTGTCTATAAACCTAAAGCCCGCTGCGTAAACGCTGTGCACATAGGTCAATGTAAATTGTAAACTGTATGTTGGACAGACCGAGAATCTTCGAGATGATGGTCGCCTTTTTCTCATTAATCCTGGTGCAGCAGTACTTCCTGATGATGTCGGTCAGGATGACGGCGGAGATGGAGTTGAGGCCTGATGAGATGGTGCTGTGGAACAAGTCACGTGCTGAGGCGACGTTTTAAATTAACGGTTTACGTATTCTATTGGTCAAAGTCAAAAGCATTCACGAAATGATAGCGAATGATCTGCACATGTTCAATTCTCTACTTGTGTTTGACCTGAAATTATACCGATGCAGACACAAAGATACAACAAAGCCACACCAACTATATTGTACTGCCACTGGGGCTGGAAACAGCTCCATCTGGGGAAGATGTGGTCAAACTGAGAGGTATGCATGATCGCTATATCAAGACCTATACAATAACAACTGAGATCGTGTGGAAATATTCGTGTAAAAAACCTTCTGGTAAAACCCGACTAGGGAGCAAAAGCACTAAATATCATAATATTGCTAAATATTTTGTATATTTTTTGAATTATTGACGCCATTCAAAATAATTCAGCATCAAATGAAAGGTTATTCTCTGTGAAATTAAAAACCATAGTGAGTGAGTGAGTTTAGTTTACGCTGCACTCAGCAATATTCAAGCTATTATAATTATAGTGATTCCAAGACTGAGGCATAAGAGTTCCATTGGATTCTTGGAAAATTGGGTAAAAATATGATTTGACAATTGTTTCAAGGTATGTTACACATATAAACACATGCTGTGTCATATTTTGAAGGAATATCATGTAATTGCCCTACCTTGATATACATTATGCTTAAAGCAAGTATTCTCTGCCAACAGAACCGAGCGTATGAGTGAGCTATAAACAGTGTTTCAGTTACTTCATGACGTGTCATCTTAATGAGGGAGGAATGAATGATGCCGATCCCGATATCGTGGAAATAGAGGCGAGAAAACCTTTCCGGATTCATAAGAAATCGATGTTCAGTTTTGACTATATCATCAGCACATATTTGTTTAAGCAGTATTACAGCTGCACGATGGTGTTTGTAGACAAATCGAATCAGAACCAGACCGTCCAGTGATTGTCACCATGTGATACGATGAATCATTATGACATGTAATACCAGGTGTTCGCGAAAGGTGAGTGTATCCTCCCCACCGGTGGCACCCATCACATGGGCGGATCAAGGAATTTTCATCCGCCCATGCATCATAAACATACGCTATGTCCAGTCAGTTACTAACCTGAAATTATTCGGGAACGTATAGTATGAGCCAAATATGGAATTACATGGACATACTTGTCGTCACTGATGCATCCAGTTTGGACATTTGGCGAGCTCAGGTTCCAGACAAACCCAGAAACACGATCGGGAACACCTGGGGTTTAAACCGGCCACCACATGTTCCTGGCATGTACAATGGGCGCAACGTTTAGATGACTGTCCCCTCCCCCTATGATCGACGTAAAACTATGAACATGGTATTCTATAAACAGATCACATCTTTCGCCGATTAAGCAAATATTTTTTATCCTGTACACTGACAACCCGGAACAACGATATTACTTTAAAACAGTTCAGGATCACCTTCATGTTACCATACTTAACCTGAGTACTATAGTCACCTAAGTACACTTAAATATCAAAGACGGTGATCATCAGCTTGTTGTGTGTAGTATATTTTCCAGATAGTATTAGAAAAAAAGAAAAAGATTGAAAGTATGCGTATTCTAACCGACCAACTAAACGGTTACGACAGATTTTTTACAAGATATGTATATCAAATAGTCTGAGCCGTTATATCGGGATTAGAAGAGTGGTGGTGATGATGCCCGCTCCTTACAACATACTTTCCCGTGCAAGTTTCATATTAACAAACGTCTTATCTTTCAGCTCATGACATTTACAGATTATATTTAGCCGTATCAGCGGGGTGTTTTTCAGCTATGAGATGAATACTACGGAATATTAGCATCACATATTTTAAGCTTTCGGTTATCATACTGAGGTCGTGGATAACAGATAACACGAGGCCGGGCCATTGGCCTCTCTGGAAGTGTGAATCTCGCGTTATATTTAACACCGGGGATGCATAAAGTGATCCTTGCATCACGTCTGCGCATGTAGCTCTCCATCGTCTGGGAGTCACGTCAGGGATTCATTGACCCCGAAAAAGAAAAGGAGTTGTGTTTTCTAATCTAGTATCATGTTTACGCCAGGGAGTGGCATGACCCAATGTCATGTGGCATGACCCACGTGTCATGCCACGATATGAGATAGTATATAACATGAATACATAGGTGTTGTATTTGTAATGCATGGTATGAGCGATCTTTGTGATCTTACTCTGAAAACTTGAGGCAATCCGAAAACAGTTAAGCATTTTTCATGTCTAGAGAGAGAAAAGTTTTATTTCAGATAAATATAGCAGTTCACCATAAAATACATAATAAATGGGAAAACATGCGCGAGGGCGTCTGGTGGGATGGTGACGGGAGTACACAGGTAAGAATAATATGTTTAGACAAGGAACGAATCAGCCTGTACGGTGTGGAGAATGTAGTAGTAGTAGTAGTAGTAGTAGTAGTAGTAGTAGTAGTAGTAGTAGTAGTAATCGTAGTAGTAGTAGTATGTCGTTTCTCTAACGCCGCACTCGGCAATATATTCCAGGTATATGACAACAATCGAGTCTGAAGAAGACGACCGTGTGATTGAAATCATGAGCATCGATCTACGCAATCGACTGCATTACGTGAGTGACCCACACAAAATCATGATTGTATATTACTGCGAGTGCAGTTAAGTGCCCTACAGAACGCAATGACAGCATTACTGGTAGTGCAGTTAAGTGCCCTACAGAACGCAATGACTGCATTACTGCTAGTGAAGTTAAGTGCCCTACAGAACGCAATGACTGCATTACTGCTAGTGAAGTTAAGTGCCCTACAGAACACAATGACTGCATTACTGCGTGTCTTACCTACGTGCCCCACTGAACACCTTGATTGCATGACTGCATTACTGCATTACTGCGCATCTTACCTGAGTGCCCCACTGAACATGCAGGCGAGAAACAACCCAGGTATTCCAGGTATCTTTCCCAGGACGTCCATCACAAACAGCGGCAGGAGCTGTGAATTCAAATTACCGAAAGAAGCAGTTTAGTGTTAAAGACTGATGTTCAAACAAATTTCGTCCAAAGTCTTTGGATAGGTAGTGGAAAAAGAAAATCTTTGATCTTATTCCGTGGAGTTCTGAATGATGAAACAATTTACGCGTAAATTTTGTAACTTAGTTTTGACGATTTACATAATGTGGGAAAAATACAATTGAAACTTTGTCCAGTTATATTAATTCATAACAACAGGCGCTTCACAAACCTAGTGGCAAAAGCATCCCTCGTCACACAGGTCCAAATTGTGAGCCCATTCTCACGGACTGTTGCTACGGGCAGCGTAAAACAATGTTCACTCATTCACTGAAGGCTATCGAGTACGATATGGTAGGTTATATTTGGGTGAGTCTACAATCTCTACCCAGTTCATCCTTCATTAACTCATTTTGAGTCCAACCACCCCCGTATCCTTAAACGCGGTATCCTCAGCTGATGTATGTGGAGTAATGTTTACCTGATCACCTGCCGATATGAGTCCAAGGCTGAGTGGGTCACACCTGCTGTAGAAACCGTAGATGACGATGCCGATCATGGCGGTGAGGTAGAGGATGATCGCGAGTCCCGGACAGTTGATCCAGTAGGCACTGTCAAAACAGGTCAGAAGAGGAACGCATGACACATGATGTGAGCACGCTGTAGAAGTGGAGGTTGTAGTAGCAATAGAGTTAGTGCTTATAGTAGTAGCAGTAGTAGTAGTAGTACTTGTAGTAGTAGTGGAAGAGAGAGTAGTAGAAGTAGAAGTAATAGTAGTAGGCGGAGGAGGAGGAGGAAAGAAGTAGTAGTAGTAGGAGAGAAGTAGTAGTAGGAGGAGGAGGAGAGAAGTAGTTGTAGGAGGAGAGAAGTAGTTGTAGGAGAGAGAAGTATGAGGAGAGAGGAGAAGCAGTAGGAGGAGGAGAGAGGAGAAGTAGAAGGAGAGAGGAGAAGCAGTAGTAGAAGGAGAGAGAAGTAGCAGGAGAAGGGAGACGTAGTAGGAGGAGAGGAGAAGTAGGAGGAGGAGAGAGGGTAAGTGGTAGGAGGAGGAGAGAGAAGTAGGAGGAGTGAGAAGTAGTAGGAGGTGAGGAGGAGAGAAGTAGTTGGAGTAGGAGGAGGAGAAGAGAGGAGAAGTAGGAGGAGGAGAGAGAAGAAGTAGTAGTAGTAGCATTAACAGACGACCAGCCCAGTAGACCAGTCTTTGTCTTACCTAACACCTCAATGTTAAGCGTAGATATTGGAGAACAATAAGGAGTACAGGAGTTAAGCAATATACGGAGTAGCAAATGAATATATAATAACAATCGGCATTTCCAGAGGGTAACATAGAAAATGTCTTTTGCTTGTAAGCGGGGTACACTGATTGGCTCAGTCAATCAGAAAACGGTATTTATGTGTGAGGTAAGATAAATCCTCCTGTATGGGACACTTACGGGCGAAAGAACTAACTGACACGAGATATATGCGGACATAAGCCAATATGTTCATATAGGTAAGATACATCCTTACATCTGTGCCTTCCTGAGGGTAGGACAGGCCACTGCCCTCTGCACCTGGGCTTGGTTGACTCCGTACACGAAGGTCCACAGGAATGTGCCTCCAATAACTAAAGACCAGACACTGTGCCGGACGCTGGGGTCAGGACTGAATCTGGAGTTCAAAGGTTTTAACGTTTATCAATAAACGACTTGTATTATATTGCATCTTTCCATATCTGATTTCGGATTGTTGTTATTAAGAAAAATCAATGCTAAAGCTAGACCTCTTCACTTGTGGAGTTTTATCCTAGAATTCAGGTTGTCAGGAGTTTTATCCTGGAATTCAGGTTGTCAGGTCGCAATATAAACATTGTTTGATATTCACAAAATGTTGTGTGGTTTGGGAGAAATTAGGTCCTAGAGAAACAGGATAACAGCATAAGTTTTTCAATATATTTTTTCACAGGTCTATAGTATTACTGTATCACAGGTCTTTGATCCTGGATTTCCATATTGATTGCGATAGTAAATACAGTTCTGATTCATAACGTGTTGCATTCATACAGATAATAACAACTGCTTTTCATACACTGCTTTTTAATTTTTACAAATTACGTTTGGTTTGTCGGAGGATGAGTAAATCGTGTAAGAAAAAGAACGTGTAAAAATCTACCACAAGTAGACACTGGAGCCTCCACACAGCGACCATCGGACATCGTTTCATGGTACTGCTACTTATCAACCAACTTACTCCAGAAACTCCACTCTAGAGTTATTGAAGGCGATCTCCCAGGCCCTGGCGAAGCCGCCGATCTCCAGACAACCCTGTATCAGCACTGCCAGAAGACCAATAATCATCATGAACGTCTGAAACGTGTCCGTCCACAGTACGGCCTTCATGCCACCCTGAGGACATGGAACGCTTGAGTTAAAGTTATACAACGATCACATTCGGATTATCTCATTGTTTGTGGAAAATTATTTTCATACCGAAACGTGTGTAGACTAATCCCTAAACATTGCTTTTTTCTTCAACTGATGAGCATCTAATTTGGATGGCAGTGTTTGTGTGTTATGTGTTTCCTACACTCGAGTTTCGTCAAGTTCAAGGACTGCAATGATATAGACATAATCTGGTTGTATGTGAGTGGAGTCACCGAGAATCGTTCCAATGCAGTCAACTGCATTGGTACTACCATTGCTTACAGTCGAGATGATTAATCTGATATTTCCGGAATTGTTTTCTTGTATACTGTGTGGAACTCTTTTCTTCATACTTCAAAAAGAAATGACTGGGGTGAAAATAGTTGGAACACTGTTAAAAGAACTTCGAAAAGACGGCGTCAATACGCTGTAAATAGCAACGCAGTCGTTCTTACAGAAGACTCAATTTGTCGATTATTTCAATATACATTTTTATAGGTGTTTTCTGTTGCTTTTTTTTGTTTTTTGGTTTTTTTTGGGGGGGGGGCGCGTTCTTTTTTCTTCTTTCATTGTTGTAGTTTTTTGTTTGGTTGGTTGGTTGGTTGGTTGGTTGCTGGTTTGGTTTTTGTTTTTCTTTTGTTGTTGTTTTGTTCACGTCAGTTCGACACAAAGATCAATTTAAGAGACTTAAACATATATACAAAGATACACATACATATTCAATTACATTAAGTGCTGGGAACAGTAGTCTGAGAGCAAGATTGTGCAACAACAATGAAATGCAAATACTTTATCATAGTAAAGTAAAGTCCTAACACTGACAATGCTGGTGATATATCCCATAGTCTATTAAATGAATTCCTGTTGATCTTTTTCGAAAAGGTATATTTTTCAGTATCTTCAACATCTTTTAATACTGCGTTATAGATAATAAAAGGGGGTTTGAAACATCTTTACGTTCATCACAAATATAGAGCGTATAACCACTAACATCATGTGATTGAGAAACTGGATGCTATTACAGCTAAATAAAACATCAATAGCCGAAAGTTCATATGTTGAATAGTTTTTTAACGAGATTAATGAATTCTTTAAAACAGTCTGATAGTTGAACATTCAGTATATACTCATACCAATAACGGTTGTCACCACCAGTCTTTTTAAGAAATTGAAGGGAGTGAAAGGCATTATAGATATAAGTTTATAAATAATAAAAAAAATCCTTATAAATCCTTACCAACCAGTTTCGTTTTATGCAACTTGCTTTTTGTATAAATGGCTTTATATATACATTCATTTTGAAACTCTAGGAGTTTTGTGCTTCGGTGTGATTTTCCATATTGTAAAAATACGGTCTTCCAATCGCATGATGATTCACGTTGTTATCTTTTTATCACAGACTTTGGTGGGAAGGTTATTTTCAGATATCAAATTATCATAAAATAGCTTTGAGTGAGTAATGTTTTACGCCGTTTTAGCAATATTCCAGCATTATCCCGGCGGATGACACCGGAAATGGGCTATGAAATAATCTTGATCCTTTGTTAGATTTATGAAACCATTACACGGAATCATACTGATATACGCTGATGTTTGTTCCTCGTGTCGTACGTGTGGTTGTTGTATCACTTGCTATCGCAATAAAAAATGTTTCGTTGCTCGTATAACCTCTTTCCACTTTTACTTGTGTTTCTGTTGTTCTTGTTATCATTGTTTGTTTGTTTTGGGGATATTTTTATCATTTTTTCATAGTTTGAACAATGAGACGAACACTGTTTAAATCAAGTAGCGTACCCCTAACATCAAATGTTGCTATTTCAAATATACCTTTGCGAGTATCATCGTGATTGTGTTTCTGTTGCGACTACCGTAGGTCTACAAGAGTAGACACGTTCTGTGAAAGGTAAACCCAGGCAACAAGTACAACCAGAACAATCATCCACTAACACAGACTTACAATTGTCGTAGTGATGAGACCGCTTGGTGGATTCAAACCCACGATCACCATTATCCTGACACGTCTAAGGGAGGGAACTCCACACAACAACTTACGGTGCCTTGGGAGACCTGACCAAGTACTCTATAGTTAGGTCGAGGGATAGTTATGCTCAAACAAGAATCGTTTACCAACAATAAGCCACGATTGTAAATATTTACACACAGGTCAATTACAGATACAGTGAGTGTGTTTAGTTTTACGCCGCCTTTTACAATCGCCCACTTAGTTTCAGCAGTATAACTGAGGGGAACACCAGAAAAGGACTTCACACATTGTGCCATGTGGGGACTCGAACCTGGGTCTTCGGCGTGACAAGCGTACGATTTAACCACAAGGCTACCCCACTGCCCCTACAGATAGGATACAGTACTTACAATGGAGGTGTAGAAGGTGCAGACAAGCCCCACAGCCCAGATCGATCCCCACAGATCGAAGTCTGTCACTGCAAATGCACAGGGAATGATTATACATGTACATCACATGGAATTTGTCGTGTTGAGGGTTAGTGATGGATATAAAGATTGGTTAACCCTAGAAAAGATTCGCTAGTGAGGGATAGAAACATTTGCTAATGCTTGAATGCTTATCTCTGTGCAGGGTAAGTGAAAGACGTAAAGTTTTGCTAATCCTTGAATATTTATCTCTGTTCAGAGTAGGTGAAGGGAATGAAGATTCGTTAACTGTTGAATAAGTATCTGTGCTCAAGGTACATGTGAAGATTGGATAACCACTGAATACGTATGTGTGTTCAAGGTTAGTGAAGGGGAATACAGATTGGATAACCTGTGAACATATATGTGTGCTCAAGATTGGTGAGAGGTATAAAAATTGGATAACCACTGAAGACGTATGTGTGTTCAAGATTGGAGAGACCTATAAACATTGGATAACCACTGAATACGTATCCGTGTTCAAATTTGGTGAAAGGAATAAAGATAACTTGCATTCAGGGGTTGCTGCGAGTGAAATAGTGTGTACCTCAGTTTCTGGGCAAATGAGGTAAAGAGTAAATCTGTTTACAAAAACTAACATTCAGCGTTCCCCAGGAGAGGAATATGAAGCATGTATCAGTTGAATACCTACCTGCGTTAAGGGCCAGTGAGGGGGCGTATAGCACGCAAGCCATGTAGATTGTCTGGAACAGTCGCAGATGAAACACTGATTAGTGAATGTGAAACAGGATAGCGGAAACATTTATTTTATGTGATGTGAAGCTATATACTGTTAGTCGAGGAAAGCAAAATGTAAAATACATAAACCACGATCCATAAAGACTGTGTAGAGGCGGAGACTATGTTTTACGACGGTTTCATGTTTGGACTGAAATGTTTCAGTTGTACATACTCTTGTTACCTCTCACAAACACATGTTGGTTCTCTGTATCCGTTAGAGTTAACCAGAACGCTGGTTGAATATCTCCACTTACCATCTGTACAATATACGTCATGGCACCGGCCAATCTGGCCGCTGGACCAAACCTGAACTCCAGATACTGAAACAAAGAAAGTCCTAGCTTTTAACCATTGATTGTGCACCAGTTTCAACTAACAGATTCTTCTCCCGGTACTCGCACAGGGAGTAATACCACAGTGCAATCAGAAATAAGTACCCACTGCAGGCTTCGAACCCAGACTATATGTATGAATATAGAGCTGCCAGGTTAAGTACAAAAACATCCAAACAGGTCTATTTGTTATAAATCCGTTTTAAGTAGTACTTTATTTCTTTTCAAAACACTTTTGGAGTTGCGTCAAGTGTTGGCTGTAAATCGTTTATTATGATACATAGCGAGTGTTTTTTTACGCCGCTTTTAACAATATTCCAGCAACATGACTGCGTGGACACCAGGGATGGGCTTCACACAGTGTACCCATGTGGCTGCGTGACGAGCCAACGCTTTTGACCACTATGTTACACCGGCCCATCGCCCTTCATAACACTTAACCCATGAAAGAAGGGAAAGATTCTACAGAACCATTCTTCTTGCAACAAGAGGTGACGTTTCGTTGTGCATAGATTCTATCCGTGAAGATCCTGGGTAGAATTGATCTTCAGTAATCCATGGTTGTCGCAAAAGGCGACAAGGGGGTCGGGTATTCAGGCTCCCTGACTTGGAAGACTCGTGTCATCCCAGTTGCGTATATCAATGCTAATGGTATTGATCACTGGATTGTCTTGTCCAGACTCGATTATTTACAGACCGCTGCCAGATCGTTGGAATATTGTTGGGTGCGGCTTAAAACTAAACTCATTCACGAACTGACTCGTTGCATATTCCAGCTGACTTAAGTATATTTCTGCGTTCATGGAATTCATATGATACACTTCACACGCATTTCCACACGTTTCCTTATAAAATAAAGCCAAAACTATTGACGCAAACTTTTCATGATATACGCGCACGCCAACTCACCGTGAATTTTACTGAAACATATACTCTGACAAAAAGTTAGTAATATTCCTCAGAGAGAAATATAATATTTTCGTATCAGAAACAGGAAACCTGGCACAATCCAGTGTGTGGGTGAATGCGTGTAGTTCGTTTAACGCCTCTTGCAGTATTCCAGTTGTATGTCAGGTTAAATTATGAACTCCAGACCACAAGTTAACTGGCCTTCCACAGGTTAACTGGCCTGTCCATGGAACTACGTTATGCTCTATGGAGCACAGTGTCTGAGGCGAGGGGAGCACTTGTGCTCTCTCATACAGAAACCGCATGATGTGGCCAGCCCTGAAGTCTGTCTCACAGTCCCTGAACCATATTATTTTCACTACAGCCTAGCCCTCCATGAAGTGCTAAAACCTTAAAGAAAGCATGTCTGGATTTCCCCAATTACAGGCCTTAAGCTCTGGTCTACCCGGGGCTCATTTTCAATGTAAATGGATTTATTTGTTATACAGAGACTAACAGTTAGTCTTTCTCAGCTATATCAGCAGCTTTCAACAGAGGTTGCCTTGCTTTTCAAATGAACCAAACTGAGTGAGACTTTGGAGTTTTCTATCTTGTACGTACTTTAAGGACACCAATGTGTGGCAGATCTGTGTGGGAGGAAGTCCCGAAATAATGCAAGTCTCAGTGTAGCTTTTAGTGCGTGAGTGAGTTTAGTTTTACGCCGATTTTGGCAATATTCCAGCAATAACACTGTTGGGAAAACCAGCAATGGGGTTCACACATGTGTACCCAGAAACCCATTACGGATGAGTCATCGATGGCATGTTAGGACCCTGAATCTAGCTAAACGTAACTGCAAAACAGTCATCACAGGGAACAGTGAGTGAGTATGTCGGTTTTAGCAACATTCCTGCAGTATCAGGACTAGATACACTATAACTGAGCCCATGCAGGGAATCGAACCCGGGTCTTCAGCGTGACAATCGAAAGCTCTGAATCTAAGGCTACTCTGTTGCCCATTACTATGTGCCACTACAATCAACTTTGGAAAACGAAATTATCATAACAAAAGTGTATATAAAGCGTTACTCGTCACACGTATATAAGAGGACTCGAACTCGTCAACGTGACAATCGAAAGCTTTAACCACTAGACTACCCGATCTATGTATGAATGTGCTACTATATTACCAATTATTTACAAACCTGCATATAAAAACGTCACTCGTGACATGTTAATCTTTTTGAGGTTGCTGTTTGCACACTCGCTGCCAATATTTACCCCATAAACCTGGATTTCGTGTCCTGTGAGTCACCGTGAAAACATGCACCAGTGTGAAACCCAGGTTACAGCGTCTCTTGCGTCCTTTCAGTGAGTATCATGGGCGACAATAATAACTTACACTTCGTCATTGTAAACGGGAATGATATATAACACCGTGCTGTTTTACCCATAACGATAAACACATATTATAATAATACATAATAATATTATACTCTTGTGTCTATTGTGTGTATTCCTGGTTGTGGCA
Source organism: Haliotis asinina (assembly GCF_037392515.1). Lineage (NCBI taxonomy): Eukaryota > Metazoa > Mollusca > Gastropoda > Lepetellida > Haliotidae > Haliotis > Haliotis asinina. The sequence goes on along the minus strand of NC_090284.1, from coordinate 66,206,865 downwards.
TAAAACAACATTATACACATCGTGTGCTTTGGGTTACAATAGATGTAACACCAAGAAACATCAGATACACACCTACATTTGCAGAGCAAAACACCTCTTACTATGTACAAATATAATCGTCATTGATACAAGTGGTATCCTATTGTAACTGTTCTGGCTGCGCAAGGCCAGGGGGGTTGCCAAGTGGGTAAAGCGTTCCTTCGCTCGAAGACCTAGTTTTAATTCCAGACACGGTGTGTGAAGCCCATTTCTGGTGGTACTCTGAAATATTGCTAAAAGTTACACGTACACATTGTGGTTTATACTCGATTTGAAGAGGACTACCACTGATTTTTAAATGTTTTTGCTTTGCATACGATAGAACATGTAGTCTTTAGTATTTGTGTGGTATGAAATATATACTGAGGGGAAACAATGTGGAATCAGATGTGAGGACAAGTGTTCCTTTATTTGTTTCCAAGGTCTCCTCACAAATGTTGAATCGCATAGCTTGTGAAGAAACCTGGAAAAGCAACAAGGGAGCACTTGTGCTTGCCAACACTGTGAAAAAGGAGAGTGAATTAGTAAGTATAACATGCATGTTACCCATACAACTCTTATTGATAAAATTCACTTTCCCTATTCTCAATGAGCATTTGTCGTTTTGTAACAACAACAAATCAGGGATTTCGACTTAGTATCATTTCGTTTGTCCCTTAGTTTACATCTCTGTGCTTGGCACCGCCTGAAACGCGTACATCTACTGCCGATATTACCAGACGGAATCAATGTTACCGGTAGATAAGCGTCCAAAATACTTATGAAAGAACGACATCCAAGGTAACAGATGAAATGGGACGAGATGAAGGGGAATTCACATCGCATTCAAAACTATAGCTCTAATGTAGTGAGGATTATGTCTGTGTTTTGTTTGCGTAGTTTGTGTGTGTGAGTGTGCGAGCGCGCGAGCGAGCGTGCGTGTGTGTGTGTGTGCGCGCGTGCGAGCATGTCTGTCTGCTTGTACCAATCCGGACAAAAGTTGTAGTGCTAGACAATTAAGATACCAATCCACAGTTTAACATAATACTGTCCGATCTGTTATTGTTTGATCAAGAAATGACACATTTTAAGGAAATAAGTCAGGGCTTGAGTGAATTGGGGTTTGGGGTTTTACGCCGATTTTAGCAACATTCCAGCAACACCAAAACGGGGAACACCAGAAATAGGTTTAACACATTAAGTCCATGCTGGAGATCAAACCCGGGCCTTAATAGAGCCGAGCGAACGCATTAACCACTTGACTACCCCTTCGCGAAATAAAGACGTAGTTCAGTGTGAATGAGTACGATTTTAGGCCGCTTTAACACTATTCCTACAATAACATGTTGTGGACACCAGAAATGGACACATTGTACCCACGCTGGAAATCGAACCCGTGACAAGCGAACGTTTTACCCACTAGACTCCCTTAACACAACGACGTTGTACAGACCTAAAGATATGTTGTGATACTGCACCTATCTTCAATCTAACGCGTGGGGATATAACAAGCAACACTTGTCTGTATTTATCATGCTTGTTTGGGTTAAATCAGCTACAGACACTCTTCCTTGACGGTGACGACGCAGACAGCTGGTGCTGTGTACGTTGATGCAGAGGTTGCTCCAACAGGTTGCAACATCACATAGAGAATTATAGTCTTTCGACACGTGAAAGTCAACGCCTCTCAGTTGTCTCTTCGCTAACACACATTTTGAGAAGCATTTTATCAGAAACTATCGTCTCGACACAAATCGGCTTAGACTGAAGTCATTGTTACGCTGTTTGAGTGATAAGAATATATTGTGACCCCAATTAACATGTGACATTAATCAGACAACCTAAATAGTCGCCCGCGGGGATCTGATACACAAATTTCATGAGGGTCAAGAGGAGGAGATAACTTAAACGAATTGCCAGAAGTAAGGAATAGTAATTTGAAATCTAAGAATCTAAAACCATATACTCTCGCAAGTTACCGTGTCTCTGGTTACTGACGTCACCCTGTTCTTATCTTGATTAATTACAACAATTAGTCCTTGTTATGAATCATTTCAGTTTCAACATCCTTGGTGCACAGGACACGACATGTTTCTCAGCGCTTGTCCCAGTTGCCACTCCCCACTCAAACCCTTCCCATGCCTGCTAAAATAACACGTTTCTCACGTGCAACTACTTGTATCTGATATAACAGCATTTGGCATTATTCCAGGGATATGGCTGCGGTCTGTAAATAACCGCGTCTGTGCAAGACAGTCCTGTGACAAACAGTATGAGCATCGATCAACGCAACTTGGAAACGATGGCGTATGTCAACCAAATTAGTGAGCTTGACCACCCGACCCTGTTAGCCGCCTCTTACGGCAAGCATTGGTTAGTGAAGACCAATTCTACACATGTATTCGCGGGTTCATTCTATATGAGTGCAATACCCTTTAAGCCGAAGCTGTGGTTCACATGTTAGTTGTTGTTTAAGGCTGATTCAACAATATTCCATCAGCGAGATGATGGCTTGCAATGATAGTGTCTAGACCATACAACAAGCGACTGACATCATGGGCACCACTGTTCCTAAGTGGTACACGATTACCAGCATCGTCATCAGGAGAAGCACGGGTTGGTGCAATTTCAACACTAACCCCGACGAACCATATTATTTATCCCTTCCACCCATCATAGAACACCACTAGACCTTCACCGAGGATAAGAGAGACATGAATAGTGATGCATATGTACATATCCATCTGCCTCACAGTGCCTGAACCATACTATTTCCCCTTACACCCAGCCATCACTGTCATACCCTAAATAAAGCTTGTCTTGATGTCTCATAAGGCTCAAGGAACTCTTCCGAATCCCTCGCCTGGCTGCGACTTGTTTTCATTTTGAATGAAGTTCTTTGTTTGTATCCAAGTTATATACTTTCAGAAGCTAAGTCTGTCTAATCCATGACCTGCTGTTTAGAGTACATGGAAATGTAGCGCATGACAAGATCGGGCATAGAAAAGTTCACAACGGCGAGGGAATTAGGTGCAAAAGATCCTCCTGTGTAAAGAAAACAACGCGCTTACCTACGTTCAACTCTTCCGGTTCAGGCAACGATGAAAATGATAAAGATATAGACATAATTACGAAACGAAACAGGTTCTTGAAAGGCATTTAGAAGTTTTGAATTTCGTTTTATGGATAACAACTTCTATTTCATTCTCTTCCTAGAGAGGCTACTCCTGTCATAAGAGAGAATGCTTCTTTTTATTTTTATAGACAATGTGTATGGGCCATTTGCCATGCGCTATAATCCACACACTAGTGCATGCTAAAAGCGCAGTGGAAAGAAAAGGTCTTCAGTTGTGATTACAAAGCTGTCAGGGAACCAGAGTCTTTGATGTGGACTGTCAGTGAATTTCATAGTCTTGGGGCTGCATGAAAGACATGATCGTTTACCAAATTAAGAAAGTCAGAACGTTGGAACAGTCAGTAGGAGCTGATTCTGAGATCAAAGAGTTCTGACTGGTTCTGGCTGGTGTGATCAAGTCAGTGACGGTAAGATGGGGCTTGGTTGTGGAGACATTTTTATAAATGGTGTAGAGAACTTGAAAGTTGATACGTGATACAATGGGGAACCAATGAAGTGAGGTGGGGACTGGACTTACGTGATTTGACAGATGTATTCTGTATTTTTTTAAGTCTCTTAAGCTAAACCATGTGAAGAGTCTGTTAGTGTTTCAAAGTGAGAATGAAGATTTTTATGGATATCAACTTCTTTATGAGAGAACACAACGTTTCGGAGTTAATGCTTACTCCTTCATCAGGTGATTGAGAAAGGGATACAGAGGTGTATTTATATGTACAGGTAAAACAATAACAAAGTAACAAGTGGAATGAGTTAACGAAAGCTAGTATAAACAAGCACTGATGGGAAGCCGATAGTTAAGATAACAATGATGGAAGCCAATGGTAATGCATTACAGTTGATTGGATATGTTTACATAACATGATTGGGGATAAGGATGGAAGCCAATGGTGATACATTACGCATGATAGGATGATGTACATAACACACGATAGGGGGTGAGCATGTTTACATGAGGGTTGGTGATGTACAAACACAAGTATGTACTCGGGTAGATAGGCTATACATGAATTACATAGATAGAATGTACACAGGTAGATGAGATTAATTTATCAATTAAATTTATTAATTTATCAATTTTTCTCAATCACCTGATGAAGGAGTAAGCATTAACTCCGAAACGTTGTGTTCTCTCATAAAGAAGTTGATATCCATAAAAATCTTCATTCTTATGTATTTTCACTTCTAAATGACATTCAAAGACTTGTTTCAAAGTGGCTTGTAACGCAAACATAGCCTGGCACCAAGGCATATATTGTCACTGACAGGATCTCAGCACTAGAGAAAGGAAATGCTTTTGCTTTTTTAACGCCACACTCATCAATGTTCCATCTATTTGACGGCAGTCTGTATAATCAAGTCAATACCAGACAATACAGTGACCGACATCACGAACATCGATAAATCCAGTTGAACCAGGTCAGCGAGCTTGACTACCCAACCCTGTGGGATTGCTGACAATCAATTCTAACCCAGACCCTAACCCGCCGGTGCTGATAAGCCCAAAGTTACGATAGGGCAACACTTCGGATCATGTCATAGTGAAGTTGAGTAACTCGGAACAACGGGGTCCTTCATCAAAAGTGTCTCCATTATATAAGGGACGTACAGTGTTGAGATCATATATTTATCTGAAAGCATTAAGGTAATATCACAAATGACCAGTATATGTTGTGGGTAGCTATTTTGTTGGGAACAAAACGCGGAAAGCGGATCATATTCGAAGAAATATTGGTATCCGAACTTACAAACCAAAGGGACGCAACTCTTTTCAGTGTCGCTGCTCAACATTCAGTTCCGTTAATGACAGACAGGGCGCCAAAGAATGAAAGAGTATTTTGTGAGCGCTTATGTGTATGAGTTCATGAACATATATGTATAGATAACACGATGGTGCGGGGTTTTATGGAATTTTACGCTAATGTAAAGACAGACACGTGGGTTATATCAACAAACTAAATCATGATTATTTTCCATGGCAGTGTCCCATATGGTACAGAGTCCGTCGTGCATGAAAAACACCCCCTCCTCGAGACCATATCGGCTTCCACGTCCTCTACTAGCGTCATATAATACCTCACGACGCGATGCGGCCTTGACCTTGCTTTGCATGAACTGCATGCACGCAGATTAAAAGCGGTTAAAAGAGTTCAAACAGTGATTAAATGGAAAGAGTTGCTTCACAGCTTCAGTTCAGTTAGCAACTAGGTTTGGGTCAAACGTAATATTTGTTTCTATGGCAACCATAAGAAACTTCTTCAAGGATAATCGACACAATGCATAATGTGATTAACGATGTAACGTGGTGCCGTGCTCGTATTTGTCACAGATTCGTGCAGTCTTTACACAAACACTCTGACAAACAAGCCAGACAACATTCAGAATTAGTTCAAAAATCCTGCCCATGACCTCGTTCACGATTCTCAGTCAGTTGTCGGGGAAACCACGCAACGACAGTTTTTTTTATGTTTGTTCAACTGGTTTCCGATAGTCCAAGAACAGCTGGAACCTCTTGTCAACTGGTATATCCTCTTTTTAACACGCGGGGATCATTTGAATAACAAATATGCATCACAGATCCCATGTTTGAAGGACTGTGCGCATGTATTCGATACAAAGATTGATATGTATATTCAGTTGGGAAGGACACGTATATAACACCGACGTATTGTGACAATACAGAATATAATGGAACAGACTGACGTATTGTTTATGAAATGGTTTGCAATAAGTAATATATACAGAGAACATGGTTCTTGAAAAATCACTAGTGCCACGGCTTGCAAAGAATACACGTGCATTACGCTGTCCTTGAACAATCACAAGAGTCACGCCTAGCATGGAATGCACATGCATTACGCGGTCCTTGAACAATCACACGTACCACGCATTGCATGGAATACACGTGCATTACGCTGTCCTAAACAATCACAAGTGTCACGCCTAGCATGGCATACACGTGCATTGCGCGGTCCTTGTACAAACACTAGCACCACGCCTCGCCTGGAATACACGTGCACTACGCGGTCCTTAACAGTCACACGTAGTACGCATCGCCTGGAATACACGTGCATTACGCGGTTATTGTTATCAATAGAGTTGTCCTCGTTCTTACCAACTGAGCTGGTTCGAATTCATTTTAATGTCGAAAAAAGACGGTCGAAGTGTAGGACTAATAAAGGAAAGCGATGAGGAAACACAAATGTACACTCATGTTCATTTCAGATTGTCAGACTGCATCTGCTTGTACAGTAACTCCACTATGTATACATGTTATCATGCGCTTATGTCAGAAGCATGTAATCGTTCGTGGGTTAAACTAGAGCTAACCGTCTAGGTTTAGACTAACGCTTAGTCTGTGAATATTTACTCTTAAAAAAAGCAGGGGATCTTCGTCTTTTTTTTTATTTACGATTAAGAATATGCAGTCGCTTTTGAAAGATGATTGGTGTATGGCATGTGATTTGCATATGTACGATTTTCATTTTAAAACAAACGACTATAAACAAACACTAACAAATGTGTGATGCAAGATGATTGTCAAAATTAATGTTATAAGTGATATCCCGACCTTCGTCAAAATCAAAAATGGGACCCATGCACGTGTATGAGGCTACTGGGTTGTGCACGTGCATATCATTCGTTGCGTTTAGGGGTGGTAACAGAGGGAAATTGGTGGTGCGTTCATAAGATGTCTGTCCTTGAAACGTTTGTTAACGTTTACACTTCCTATCCAAATTGAAAGTTCATTATCCCTTCTTTTTTCAGAGTATGCATAATTTTGATTGTAACACATAAACCCATTTCAAATGAAAAGACAGGGAGGCCAAAGTATCAGCCTGAACTTGGAGAAATTTAGACTTGCTTCATTTAGGGCTTTGGCATTGCAAACAGAACTAGTCATCTGGGAAAATAATATGATTCGGGGATCGTAAGACAGACTTGTCTCGACCCTATATCACCTCCCACGTCCAGCTGACATGCTGGCATATCACGGAACTGATCGGCGTTATAGTGAATTCGCTCACTCAACATGTTTCACATGAGGCATCGCGTTTACACAACACGGAAATGCTGTGCACTGTTGCTTAGTACCAATAGTCAGCTGATCGTTTACAGCTATTTACTTTCATCAAGGATAAATGTAATAGTTAATATTGTTACATGGTCTCCATACTGTCGTGTGACAATATCAAAGTCAACTATGCAAAATACTAAAACATATGCACAGGAGGCAATTATCTCATAAATTAGGTAACACCCTCTTTGAAAATCGTTTTACGCGCAGGGCCTCAATCCTCAGGGCGACCCAAACCTCGACGAATGCACCCTGTATTACATCCATGAAAGGCAACATTAATTGCAGAGACAGTTTCGTTTCGTTAAAAAAGTTCAGCCTTTAAAATGTTGCGATTTCAATATTTTGGTGGTTTCATATTTCAACATTTGACTACTATTTCTTTCGCCAGCTGATATAACAATTTAACACAAGCTGTGCCTGAACGGTTGAACAACACGAGTTGCCGTTGAACAGTTACGACTGGGACCTACGAAAGCCCAGAGGGGTCAAAATGTTGGGGTTTTTAATTTTCTGTTTTAAACCTGGTAATAACCACTTTTTTTCTCGTAATTACCACTTTTGAAACTAGTAATTAGCACTTTTAAAACTGGAAATTACCACTTCTGAAACTAGTATTTAGCATTTTTAAAACAGGAAATTACCACTTTTGAAACTGGAACCTGGAAAATCTTCTCCAACCAAATTCTAAATCATTCTCTTAAATACTCTGGGATACTCAAATGTGGTAATTACCAGTTTCAAAAATTGGTAATTAGCAGAAAAAGTGGTTATTACCAGTTTCAAAAGTTGTAATTACCAGTTTCACAAAATTCAAAAAACTATTTTGACCCCTCTGGTCTCTCGTAGGGACCAGATACAAAGGAGTCGTTCACTAATGCCACATGCTCCAAGTGCTCATGTCTTTAGGTATTAGCAACAACTGGCACACTTCACGTTTCAATGAGAATTGTAGTAATGGAAGAATCGGTACCACGTTACAAAACATATTGACAATAAATGCTGATAGAAACATCAATTACCGGTTTGGCTATATACTGAAAGAAACAAATAGAGGAACACATGGAAATTCAAGCGTTCCTTTATTTTTCACGTTTTCATCACCAGCCTTGCTGTGGGAGGAAATCTGAGAATACATAAAGCAACACTACCATGAGGTGATGTTCCTTTATTTGTTTCCTACGGTATATCTTGTTTCAGAAATAGGGTTTGCGCTTATAGAGTAATAAAGTGTAGTGTTATCATGAACTGATATCGTTATGTATGATAACTGAAACTCATGTTTGATAAGGTCCGTCCTTAGAAGAATGGTAATGTAATATATTATGTATAGCTTTGACAATATTTACAGAGTTTCTGCTTACTTTCCAATATATGCGTTATTTGAAGTTTATAACTATTTCCTCGCATGTATGATAGCACAGATGTTTGCAGCATATAATAATAGATAAACAAGCATGCTGTCAAGTAGCAGCACTTACTTCCCATGTCGACAGCATGAATTCTGACACTGTCCCATCTGTCAATCACTGACAAACACATGCAAAAAACAATACTTCCACCATCTATATATAACACCTGTCTTGTGTTACCTCATAGGAACTTGTGATGCCAATTCTGTAAAAGATTGGGATGTAGATGTGAGCTGACAGGAACACAGCGAACAGGTACGACAATCCGATCCAGCCGTACATGGTGCCGTATTTGTACATTTCGGATGGCGTCCCGAGGATGGTGATGGCTGACATGAAGCTGGCCAGCAAGGAAAGGGCAACTGGCACAACGTGCATGTCCCCTCCAGCAAGAAGGAAATCTTTCGTTGTGTGTTTCTTTCTGTCCTTAATGGCATAAAACAAACCAATACTCGCCGAAACAAGCAGTAATCCTCCAAACAGCACATAGTCAATGATACCGAACGTACTTTTCTCGCCAGTTTGATAGCTGTATTTTCTTTCCTCGTCCATGTTGTGTGTTTCCTGTATACAGTCAACTCCACATGTGGTGCTTCAATGGCCACTGTCCGTGAATAAGTGTCAGGGGTCAGAGAAAAGATTTAAACCCTTTGAGCGTCTTATCACGAACGGTCTACGAGTTCACTGACATCAAACGCTGGGTGGGGATATTTCGCATGTCCAATGCGTTCTGATGCGGTAGCGGTCAAACGGTCATCTTGGCCTGTTATATAAACTCCTCTGGAAGGTACACAAAGAACGATGGGTTAACACTCAATGCACCGTGTATATATAAACTGCCAAGGCTTGATAAACGTAACCGACCATGTAGAATCTGTCATCACAATCCTTCAGTTGTACACGAATGTATAATCACAGCGTCGCTTTCAAGCGTGTTGCGATGAATTGAAATGTCTGCTTGCATGTATATATGTAACAATTCTGGATTACGTTAGAAAAACATTTTCAGATCGACAATCATTATACACAAAGAACCTTAACCTAACCACAGCAACAATATGGTGCAGATGGTTCCTTAAGAGCTAACACCACTGTGACAAGCAATGTTTATTTATTAGTAGAGTGGAACATATGAGTACTCACTGTGCCCCTGAAAGTCTTCGTTTTATGTCCAATGTATTCACCAGCACACTGACAATTGTACGTGCACGTGGTTTGGTAAGTCCAATGAATAATGTCGCTTGTACACATTAACCTGCTGTGAGCTCCCTCTTCGTGACCTCATTTTAGGCTTGTTTTTCTCGCTCTCTAATTATAGACATACGTTCCAGTGACGGTTTCGGCGGAACAAGCCGAGAAGTATCGGAGCCAGTGGGTCCCAGCTATCGAATTCACCTCTTGAATGATGTGGCAGCCTGTTTATATTAAATCATTGTATGTCCTCGTTTCCGACAAGTTTATTCTAGTAAGCTTTCGTTGCGTCCCTTTCACATGGCATGAACGCACTGGCAGTCATTCCCCTGTCATATTCTTGTTGTGTGATGTGACACATTCCGATCTTTGTCTCAGGCATTCAGGCCTTCACGTGTCACATTCAGATATAATCGGACACATTCAGGCCCTCACCTGGTACATTCAGATGTAACCTGATACATTCAGACCATCCCCTCACTCATTCAGGCCTTCACATGACACATTCAGACCATCACCCAACCTTTATCAGATCCATTCAGACCTTTGCCTAATGCATTCACTCCTTTGTCTGACCCAATCAGACCTTTTGTCCGACGCATTCACATCTTTATCTGACACATATAAACCTTTGCTTGCCACAAGGTCTGAATGTCCTCACGGTGGGTCTTGTGTATAGGGTGAAGTCGTCACGATATGACTGAAATGTTGCCGATGTGGCGTTAAATTTTAACTCACTCACCCTGAGCGTGAAGACGGCTGAACCAAGAACACAGCCCTGAGGAACTCCACATCCAAGCTGACTACTGACTAACCTTTGATCCCTCAAGGAGGACGTGATTCAGTCCATCAAAGCAGGTCTTTGAATGGCATTTGAATGGCATTTAGTTTCCCTGATGCCAACAAATAATTCCAGACAATTAGACAGCAAAAGGTTGCAATAAATGCCTGGGTGAAAGTTATCAGAAACATGTTCCCTAATTTTTAATGCAAAATTATTTTTATTTGTATGTAATCACGAAAAGAGATTCTTATGTCTGAGCTTCGGCCATTATGTGTATATTCAGCTTTTATTGTCGGTTGTATCAGCGGCTGCTCTGAGATCAAGAAGAGCCAAGGGTGCAACATTTCCAGTGTCGGCACTGTGAGCATGGTAGTGTCTTCTTTTGCTGGGCCTATAGGCTGACTGTAATACCCATAGACATTGCATTTTCTTGATGTTCTGAAAATATGAAAATATAAAAAGTGTCAGACAGCTTTCTCTACCAATTTTGACACGAATGACAGGATGGACACTGGTCTGAAATTTCTCGTCCTCGATATCTCCAGGGTTTACCTCCCGATAAATCTCCACGGTGTCCTCCCATTACGCAGACAGGCAGTTCGTAGACGCTTTAAAACAAACGTTACGTTCACGACCTGTTTACCTACACATTACAATGGAATAGTTCAAATATAAACGCAAGAAACTATATTACTTACATTGAAAAGACATTCATTTGAATTTTGACTGCTGCAATGTAAAAAAAACATTTGATTTTCATAAAAATTAGGTTTGACCTTCTCGTCTTTTTATGGACGTTGGCATCATCGTATTGACGCATCGTATCAGTGTGGCTATGGATGGTTTTGCACTACATTCCATTGTATGGTATTCAAAACATAAGCTGTTAAATCTTTGGAAGCACTGTAAAATCAGAACATTGACCGGTATTGATCGCATCTTACATATCAATGCCTGTCTCTCATTTACTGAAAATTGGAGTGTTCAATAGTTACAATTTCATCGTATCTTAACATTTTTTGTGTTACATGTGTTCGATTTCACATCAAGAAAACTTTTGCACTGATGTAAATGAACTCAATCAATACTGTCACATCGCATCGCTGTAATCCCCATATTTAAAGGTCACATATACTCTAATAGGGTACAAATGCAAAATCATTTGCTGACATCGTTATAAATGAAACCCCGTCATTAAAAATGCTCATTTCGATCTTTAATTACCTTAACTCGACCTTTTTGTCAACAGTGCACAATTCTCAACCGCAAACGAAATTTCAACCAATCAGAGCGGCGTGACGTAATAGGGTATAGAAATGAGGGTCTGTGCAGTATACATCTACATTTCAGGGGTTAAACTATTTCGTTTACAGGTTTGTACAAACCTGAAATCGCGAAAGCTGTTGAGAAAAATGAAAGCTACCTGTTCTCACAATCTACTATCATTTAGTTTTGTCTCCTGCTTTGCCTAGTTTTCGAGTTACAACCCTTGTTTTCATAGACGATTCTGTCAAAATCACTTGGTGTCGCTAGGTTGTAATCCGTGTTAGGTGGTATAAACCTACACGTTATTTGTCATTATTCACTTGATGCTCAGTTAATGAATTTATAACAGGTATAATTAGTGGTAACGCCACTTAGATTACCCGACAAAAGGCCCCCATTTGGCATTTCTTTTGTCTGGATCGATCAAAGGATTAACCGATAACACGCTTCTAAATGACATTCAAAGAATTAACACGCTGATTGATTAATTAGTTTTATGGGGATTTAAATGGGGGATTTGTCAAACGATAGTGTCTATGTATGTACATTTACTATTCTATACTGAATACACTCTGTCGTGTCTGTGTCTATGTAAAACAACCCCCTTCTTTCAAAGAATTAACATTGATTGTTAGCTCATTATTGTCTAAGTAAATAACTTGTTAAAAAGAATGACGCACATTATGCAATTAGTTGCCAGGTGTGCTATCTTGGGTGACCAATGAAACTATACAGCAATGTGAAATACCTGAAACGATACATCACGTTTTCGTATATTAGACTGTTAAAAGACACATCACTTGGGAAATCTGCAGATGAATTATATATCACTTGTTTTGTGGATATTGATGGATACATTCCTCGGAGAAGGTAATAGCCTGATATTGTTCCTATAACTTTAATTTTAATATTTGCATTTTTTGTTTTTAATAAGTTGTCGTAGCTTTCACAGGGGCTTGTATCGCTTTGAAACGGCGTTCGAAAGACATATAGATGTATAGACCCTACCCTAGTACTATATAAAAGGAAAGGGATGTAACGAAGAAACCACCCCCTCCTCGATCAAAGTTACATGTTACCGCGTAAAATATTTTTAAGGCCCCATCGAGGCCAACGGATCGAAAGCCAGATGATTTCCCTACACAATGAGCTATAAATGGTCACAATCGGATCATTATTTCAAAAGTTATACGCTACGAATCATCGAAAACAGCTACCTCCGCAATTTCACGCCAAAATCATGGATCACCCAATACGGCGAAAACTCACCTTTTAAATTCGTTTATTAATTCCAGCCACGTTGGCAGCACCAGCGCTGGGCCGGATTCGATCGGCCGCGGTATTCCGCGGGTCGGAAAACTTATTGCAACATCTACATGTCATTTTTTCGACAGTAAGCAAGCATTTTCACCAAAATAGCCGGCAATCCTACTCACATGTCGGCCATAAGCGACCTTGACATTCAAGTGAACTGAGCAGATCCGCACAAACTGACTCGGGCCATCCGATTGGCCATTTCCACTGTATATTTTGTTTCCAACCAGTCGGATGGCCCGCGTCTGTTTGTGCGGATCTGCTCAGTTCACTTGAATGTCAAGGTCGCTTATGGCCGACATGTGAGTAGGATTGCCGGCTATTTTGGTGAAAATGCTTGCTTACTGTCGAAAAAATGACATGTAGATGTTGCAATAAGTTTTCCGACCCGCGGAATACCGCGGCCGATCGAATCCGGCCCAGCGCTGGTGCTGCCAACGTGGCTGGAATTAATAAACGAATTTAAAAGGTGAGTTTTCGCCGTATTGGGTGATCCATGATTTTGGCGTGAAATTGCGGAGGTAGCTGTTTTCGATGATTCGTAGCGTATAACTTTTGAAATAATGATCCGATTGTGACCATTTATAGCTCATTGTGTAGGGAAATCATCTGGCTTTCGATCCGTTGGCCTCGATGGAGCCTTAAAAATATTTTACGCGGTAACATGTAACTTTGATCGAGGAGGGGGTGGTTTCTTCGTTACATCCCTTTCCTTTTATATAGTACTAGGGTAGGGTCTATACATCTATATGTCTTTCGAACGCCGTTTCAAAGCGATACAAGCCCCTGTGGTAGCTTTCAACAGAATCATTGTTTTCGTCGTTAAGTGTAAGGATGCAGACGACATACACTAGGGCGTGCGTGCGAATTATGATTCATATAGGAAAACTATGAAATGTCTACATATTACATTCCTGTTATATATTCGCAGATCGCGTCTTTTTATTAAGTTTCAAAATGCATGCAAGTATGATTCTAAAGTAATTAGGATTATGAGACCAAGTATAAAGACGTATATTGACAAGTGTCTACATACTGTTGAGTGAACGTTACAAACCAAGTAAATTTAACAAGTAAAGACATTTATCGCGCAGTATTTTCACTTCGACTCCTACATCGCTTAGGTTATGTTACAGGTTGTGTCATGCAAACTCCTTTTGGTAATGATTCAAATACATATTTATGTAGCTTTGATTTTCTAACTTGATGAGAACAAACCATACATAATCTCATTAATTCAAATGGATTTTCAAAAATGGCGGCGCCCTGTCTCACAGGGGCTTGTATCGCTTTGAAACGGCGTTCGAAAGACATATAGATGTATAGACCCTACCCTAGTACTATATAAAAGGAAAGGGATGTAACGAAGAAACCACCCCCTCCTCGATCAAAGTTACATGTTACCGCGTAAAATATTTTTAAGGCTCCATCGAGGCCAACGGATCGAAAGCCAGATGATTTCCCTACACAATGAGCTATAAATGGTCACAATCGGATCATTATTTCAAAAGTTATACGCTACGAATCATCGAAAACAGCTACCTCCGCAATTTCACGCCAAAATCATGGATCACCCAATACGGCGAAAACTCACCTTTTAAATTCGTTTATTAATTCCAGCCACGTTGGCAGCACCAGCGCTGGGCCGGATTCGATCGGCCGCGGTATTCCGCGGGTCGGAAAACTTATTGCAACATCTACATGTCATTTTTTCGACAGTAAGCAAGCATTTTCACCAAAATAGCCGGCAATCCTACTCACATGTCGGCCATAAGCGACCTTGACATTCAAGTGAACTGAGCAGATCCGCACAAACAGACGCGGGCCATCCGACTGGTTGGAAACAAAATATACAGTGGAAATGGCCAATCGGATGGCCCGAGTCAGTTTGTGCGGATCTGCTCAGTTCACTTGAATGTCAAGGTCGCTTATGGCCGACATGTGAGTAGGATTGCCGGCTATTTTGGTGAAAATGCTTGCTTACTGTCGAAAAAATGACATGTAGATGTTGCAATAAGTTTTCCGACCCGCGGAATACCGCGGCCGATCGAATCCGGCCCAGCGCTGGTGCTGCCAACGTGGCTGGAATTAATAAACGAATTTAAAAGGTGAGTTTTCGCCGTATTGGGTGATCCATGATTTTGGCGTGAAATTGCGGAGGTAGCTGTTTTCGATGATTCGTAGCGTATAACTTTTGAAATAATGATCCGATTGTGACCATTTATAGCTCATTGTGTAGGGAAATCATCTGGCTTTCGATCCGTTGGCCTCGATGGGGCCTTAAAAATATTTTACGCGGTAACATGTAACTTTGATCGAGGAGGGGGTGGTTTCTTCGTTACATCCCTTTCCTTTTATATAGTACTAGGGTAGGGTCTATACATCTATATGTCTTTCGAACGCCGTTTCAAAGCGATACAAGCCCCTGTGCCCTGTCTTGGGATGAATGCTGTTTAGGTTTGTTTTCACCGACTTACAAAAGGACAATTACTTTCTATTGGTAGTAAAATATGTATTTTATTGATGGACATTTGGATTTTACATGACATTGCTTATAACATAACAATTTCACTCTTGGAAGTGAGGTGGAGGTCAATATAACATTGCTTGCAATATAAATGTCACTTCGACCCCCACCTTGCTTCCTTGGAAGGGTCCTTATGTTTAAGTCGTGTCATGCAAAATCCTTTTGGCCATGATTCAAATGCATATTTAACTACCAGTAAAAAGTAGTTTTGATTTTTTAACTTGATGAGAACAAATCATAATCTCAATAATTCTAACGGACTTTAGTCCGTGACTTCACGATTTTCAAAAATGGCGGCCACCTGTCTGAGGATGAATGGTATTTAAGTTTGTTTTCACCGACTTACAAAATCAAAATAACTTTCTACTGGTAGTAAAATATGTATTTTATTGATGGATATTAGGATTTTACATGACATTGCTTATAACATAACAATTTCACTCTTGGAATCGGTCAATATAAGGGGTCAATATAAGATTATTTACGATAATATTGTCACTTCGACCACAACCTCGTTTCCGAGGAAGAAAGCGTCATATCCATGCAAAATCCTTATGGTCAGCAATGTGTAGTAAGCAGTCTTGATTTCATAAACTCGATGAAACTTGACCTCCATTTTCTATCCTGGAAGCGTGGTTGGGGGCGAACCATCCGATTTAGTATACACCACAGGCTTCCTTCCACAAAGCTCACTTCGCACACACTAACAACCAATTTAGGCACAAACTATGGAGTCTGGTGGAAATCTGCGCATAGTGACACCATCACCCGACCCCAAGGAACAACTGACGGCAACACAACAATTCGGCATGTCTTTGGTGAGAAATCAGCAAAATGACGAGCTTCCAACACATTTTCTATACATTCAACGGGAAATCGTTCCTTCTATGACGTCACTGTAGGGCTCTGGTGACAGAGTTACGTAACCTGTCTGCGGATTCGTTTGCGGGCGAGGGAGAAGCAGACGGCTTTTTAGAAACTTTTAAGCGCTTGGTATTAATTAACCACAAGTTTTTTAGAAAAAAAATGGTGTTTCGTTTATGACTAACCAAAAGTCTTTCATATGCAGTGATAAAAAGAGTACCAAAAATTGAGTTTAGTGGTCCTTTAAGAACCACATAGAAGTATTGGATTTATCCTCATATCGATTAGTTTAAAGAATGTTTAGAAGACATTTTACCTAATGAGCTCTTGTTTTCACAAACACCGATTAATATTTTCAAGGGTTGTATTGACGCTTGTGTTATGTGTCTGGGCCAGGTAAGGTTATCAGAGAAATATAGGCCTATGTGCTTCTAAACACACAGCGTTTTCTCGGTTAACTTCATTTGTTCATATCCTATGATTGGGAAAGGGCTTTTCTAAGAAGAGTTGTGCCCAACCTTTTTTTCTTGAATGAATGAGACATGTTTCAATCAGTTAACTTCAATCAAACCTCTCAATGACAAACCTGTTTACATATTCGATTTACACACAATCAGATTTCTTAGTAACGAACTTGTTTCAGACTTACCCTCTACGCACTAGAAAGTGGACTGTTTCATTATACCCGTAGGTGGTACCCTAATTAACCTTTTTAGTACAGTGTCTGTCAGCTGACTGTCTGCCAAATGGGTGTATGTCAATTGGGAAATACCCCTATACCCTGGATGCACCTAGGGCATTCTCACAGTAGCCAATCACCTAAGCCACCGTTACAACCGAGCTTGCCAGAGTCAACAAAGGCAGCGGTCGCAGCTATGAAGGTTTGTTCGGAGAGCGACTCAGCTTTGGGGGAAATCATATATACAGACAAATTGTCTGGTCGGAGACTTTAAGAAACATATACAAGAATTCCTTCTATCTCTTTCAGGGTTCCACTGCATAATTTATGTTGCCAAGTTTAATCGGTTAGATAATTTAAAAAGCGAAAATGAGTTGTGATTGGTACGCTCAACTTCCCAGCGTAGACACCTGACTCGATAAAAGACAAGCCACCTTAGGGAGGTAATAAAAATTATCGGGCCGAGCTTTAGATGAATTCAAGGTATAGTGGAGATTTATCGGAACGTCTACCCTGGAGATATCGAGGATGGAAACTTCTCACATTACAGCAATTCTATGCTGGCTTCTTCAACAATAGCGTACTTGGCATCGTACCGGATGTCAGTCACATTTACAATGTCAGTGGGGACGTGAATTAAGATGTCATCAAATTACAGTGAGAACAGATCGAGGCCGTGTCCATATCGGCATGGACAATTACGATGGCAGAATGAATGGCATTAACATCAAAGCGGGCGATATTTAATAGAGCAGCAAATTACAAATGACCTTCAAACAACTCGCACTGAGACTGTTTCGGTCAAACATAAACCACGAGCACAGGGGCTCAGTGATGAAATATTTCAGTGGTCAGAGGCTCCTTGGTGTAACACTGTAGTAGCCAGAAACACAGGTAAATAACAGGCAGGAATGCCTGCTTGACACCGGTACAAGAATCTGTATCGACACGTCGCAATCATGCAATAAAGAAGTAGTTATCCATAACAAGTTGTCCAAAGAAATACTATTGATATAACATTTGACAACTTTCTAAACCCCATATGGATGCCTTCGTCCCTGGGAGTAGTGCCAATTTACACTTGTCACAGGAGAACACAAAGAAAGTGATCTGGGTGCTAGCCAAAATGGCCACACGTCAAAATGGCCACAAAACTTCCAAGTCAAAATGTCCACAAACCCCTAATCATACATTAGTTTATTAAATTTTAATACTCATAACATTTGTATTATTTGATATCAAGGTGTAAAAGTGAGAAAAGAAGTTATATCGGATAAAACTCCATGTCTATTACACATAAACAAATCATTTTAAACAAATAGCCAATATGTATGTAAAATTATGTTCTTTATTCGTGTTCAAGCAAATTTCTATTGTTTATTTATACTGTTTATCAGTAACTTCGAGTCAAAATCTTGATCTTCTAATGGTCCAGTCAGCTGTTACGTCAAAAACTTTATCATTCCCATAGTCCCCAAGAAGATAGGCCATGGCTGCTTCATTCACCCCGGGAGCAGATTTTCGAAAACCTAAGTGACGTACATCACCTTACGGCTGTCGTAGCGCTACGAGAGCTTCCAAAATGTAGGCCCTAGACTACAATTGACGGACTTAAGTGTTGTAGAAACCGTCGTGGCTGCGTAGGTTAGATCGTTGATGTTATGTGCTGACTATTAGGAGAAAGTGGATTTGAATCCCTGGTGGGAATCAACCAAAGAATGTACTAGAATCTGCACGTCACTGACAAAATGTAATGACAAACAGAGAAACACGTGCTAACAATGAATGCCCTCGGAGCAGTGTGATAGTAGTTAAAGCGCTGGCTTGTCCTACCGAAAACCCAGGTTCGTTTCCCTACATGAGTACAATGTGTGAAGTCCATTTCTGGGCTCCCTTGCTGTGATATCTTCCGAGTATTTCTGAAAGAAGCATAAAATATACACTGTCTCACTCACTTGCTGAATCCGTGCAATCTATTGCCTAGACGCAAAAGTGTGTTTGTAGATATTAAGATGTTACATCACATCGAGGGCTTTTTACATGTTTTTAAAAAATATTTACGCTCTACTGAAGTTATTAACCTGTTTAATGCGACCATTTTCACAACCCATAATGCATATCAGTGCTATTGGCAATACCGCTAAGTACAGTATACGAACGCGGTAGGCAGTCAAGGGAGGTAAGTTTGAGCTTTTACGTATGTGTCAAGCAATAATCAACTAATGTCAACGAACTGGCGGTAAACCGACGGTTAACTGACGGTTATCACAAACATACGCAGCGGGGATTTTAGTTGAACGAATCCATCACAACATGTTGTGAAAACACTCGTATCCTTGAAATGTACATGTGTGATCTTCTTGCATATTTGTCGATTCGTGGTACCAAATTTTCCTGGGTTTTTTTCCCCCACACATTGAACACACTATTCTTCCTACGATAAAGTATAATGTGCCCATGCATATGGCCTTTTGTGCACTACCTGCACACATCGAATATGGTGCTAGATGTCACAGACTCAGGATCGACTCCAAACCTTCCGCCGAAACATTTAGGTCCCTTTTTTGTGATTTCGTCCTTAACGTCACAACAAGCATTGTACCTGTAATATGGAGTCCTGACATAATCGAGTGTAGACCAGACAATCCTGTGATCGATATTGTGAACAACAATTACGCAATTCCGACAAGCATTGGTTGCTGTTCGCGTATTCCATCTAGAACCCGCGGGGACTGACTTGTTACTGGTTCCTTACTACCAGAAACATCAACATGGGGATGTGCTACCTCGAAAGCCAAACCTGGATGTCTACTGTTAGAGTATCTGTATGCAACAGGTTCCAAGTAGTCTAAGAAGTAAACACATGAAAATCAGGTCTGTGGTGGATTGTAGCTGACGTTATTAACCACCATTTGTTGGTGCCTCAGATAGGACTACACACATGGCATGCCTGTTGGCTTCCTGATTTCATGTCCAATTAGGACACCTTGAACAAACTTGCTACTTGATAAGGTGGGACCATCTCGCTCAGTTTTCAGGATTTTGTACATTTCAAGTTTAGAAATGAAGACATTGAGGTTTGGTTTCTTGAATCAGTGTTGACTTCATGCCAGCCATTGCAATTATTGATGTCTTCTTTACCCATGAGAGTATGGGTACCCGATGGGAGAAGTCATGCGACTGAATCCTTCTCATACCTCAGAGGCACCTTGGGTTATCAGCTGAATCATCAGCCATGGAGTATTGTGGATGATACTTACAAAGCCTTCAACAGTCTACCGGACAACAGGCCAATAAGTTAAATGAAGATGTAAGAGAATATATTGATGACACTCTTTATTCTCAACAAATAAATACATCTTGTATCACAAAACAATACTGAGTTTCAGCAGAATTAACATAGAAGCATTCAGTCTTTTCACACCTCCTCAAGCCTTCTTAACATACCGATGTCAGGCATTTTCAACAAAGCTTGTGGCTCTCAGACCATCCCGTCTCCAAACAATTGAGTTATGTAAAGACTGAACTGTAGCTTACTTGGACGGAGTGAATGTAAACAGTTCCAACTACAGCACAACGACCAAAACATGGTCGAAGTTTGTTGTCACCCGAAAACAGCAGTAGATTTTAATAGAAAAATTTAAAACACCTGCATGTAACATAAACATGAAATATGACTCTAGATATAACAAAATATACATAAATAAAACCTAAGCAGTGGGACATTTTATAAATGGGAGTTCAAACACTATCACCTTATTACATCACATACAGTAGATCTCAATGGGCTTCAACCCTTTAAGTATAGACAGAATGTATTTTCTGGTTTTTCTTTTTCATTTGGCAAACAAAACTCATGTTTTGAATGAAAACAATGGCCATATGAGATGTTCTATGCAACCGAGTTCAACAGCCCTCAACATCTTAATTTGAGATTCACACTTTAGACTGTCATGTTTGGCAAAACAATGTCAACATATATAATTTATAGTCACCTACTATAAAATTATTATGAATATAAACAGTTTTCACTGTCATGATTATTTAGAAATATACTTTCATAAATGTTTGGACGGAACACAATATTTTCTGCATCATTTCAATATACATGTGTGTATTAATATTACACATTAACAGCCTTGTGAAAGTGAAACGTTTGTCACCTAGAAATATGTCAGAAACATTCTAACTTTAAGAAATGACTAGGAAATAATGACCTCAATCAAAGCAGTGTGTAACCAACAGCAAGATTGGCATAGGAAATGTACAGCGAAATATAATCACCTTAATCTTATTGCACATGATTAAGAACTTCAAGCAAAAAGCTAATTTCTCAGTAGAATTACATGTAAATTCATGCAAATGTTATGCATCCAGCACTATCACTGATTCAAGAATATACATTTTTCATTACATAATACTTCATTTTTTCACCATATTAATAACTGGTTCCTGGTCGAAAATGGAGGAATATGTATTTTTGATGTAAAATGCCATTTACACTGATGTTGAATTGTTAAATTGGTCCCATACAAAAATGCAGCATTATAATACACAAAAAAACGCACACTTAAAACAAAGTGATAAATTAACATAGTGAGCTAAATATCAATAAATATGGCACATTGCTGCTATGGGATTTTTTAAATGGACGGATTTCAACAGAACATCACAGTTCAAACAAGTTAATACTCTTTGATTACAAAATTTGGATACATTCCGGCAGTTAGCAGCTTTATATTACGGACAACAGTCTGAAATTCTGATCTGAAATAGTTGAAAGTTACCCTGTTGAAAATATTTGTCACAACTAAATTCAGGAAATAACAAAGTTCAAGAGAAGATTCTACAGCTGACACAAAGACAAACAACACAAAGAGGTGGGGGACAAAGAGTTGTATCATCTGCTGCAAGTGCGTCGGAATGGTGACGAGAGGATGTAAATATCGTGTCAGTCCGCCAAGTTAGACGGATGAGGTGGCGATATCTTCAGCATCATTCTGAAAAAGAAAAAAGATTCATCAAAAGTAAATAATTGGAAATCATTAAGTCCCAACAAGTACATCTTCAAGCCAAATATTTACAGCTATGTACAAAAATTGCTAACCAAAATAATCTCACATCAGTAACCTGATGCTAAGTGCATCTTTCATTACCGAAACTCTTAAAACTGAGAACAATCAAAAACATATCCTTATATAAGAATGAAAGCATCTACATCCAGAAAACCATATTTTCAGTAATTTCAAGGGACAAAGACAACCGTTGTTTAAATGCATGTACATGAGAACATCCCCTAAAACAAACAAACACTCAAAACATGCATAATTAGTTTTTACAAAGGTTCGAAAGGGTAGATTAAACATTAAAATAATTAAAAGTATTCAAATGGTCATCAAACGAATGCATGAAGATGAAAGAACTAATAATCAAACAACTGCAACACTGTAATACAATTGCATGCAAATTACTTCAGATACCTATCTGAATTTTTCTTGTCCTAGCACCTAGTGGTAATGAAAGTACAAAGTATGAGAACAGGTAGCATACAGTATCTTCAGCAACATTTACCAGTCTACCATCTGTACAAAATGCTTAATAGAGACATGTATTTAAGGTAAAGATTCACTAAATCGACAACACATCCATGCAGAATATTTATGTGAACTGCAGACAAGAGCAGGTGTCAAGGAGCTGTCACTGCAGTGACTGTAGGTATTTCTGTCTTATTTGATACCAATGAAAAGTCTGTAACTCATTATAAGGGACAAAATGACTTTTAAAAGTAAAGCAATCTCTCTCCCCGTCATTCCCCACCCCCCACCCCCACATCCATGCAAGTTATGTAAAAAATCAATAACATCCACCCTAGTACATGTGTGCAAAACTGATGACCCCTCTACTTCTCTGAAGAAAAATGGGCAACCACCCCACTACCCCACCCTAATCTTCCTCCTAGCCATAAATCATAAAGAGTCCCTCATCTTAATATCTTAAAACTAATTGGTTTTCTTTAGTTGACCTTTATTTCCCTCCATTAATGCAGCTGCATCTTGGAAATGTTTATAAAAGTATGCAGAACAGCTAATAAAGTTGATGGGAATGGCAAGAAGATGGTCAGGAAGCTACAACAATGAGAAAGCAGACACCTACTCTGGGTGCGCACACACAAAGACAGACTGGCACTACAGAGAGAGGACAAACTCAAATTACCTATTACACCTCTGAGGACTGTCAGGAGAAGAAAAGAAAAACAATTGTCAGAAATCAACCTTGAACATCATGAGTACAATCTTGGTGTTTCTTTAAACATTAACCATTCACCTACAAGATGACAAACAAAACTATGCTGATACAACAAATGGATTAAGAACTCGCTTGTAAATTTAAGAGGGCACATAATTTAAAGTCCTGAAATCCAGATATTGTTGTTACTTGTCGCTACCCAAACATCACAGGACATTCAATTATGAGCCATGTGAGAATGACCTTTCGTGACATTTGACCAACAAATGCAATGACGTAGCCATGATGCATTTCGAAAACTGCTTCCTGAAGCTTTTCTACACTAATATGAAACTGTCGACTCCAATTCCAGACAATGATGCGTAAAAATTATTCTCGATTCAAAATTTGAAAACTGAACAAACAAAATTTCTTCAGTGTCTAACAGACGGTGGAGAATGTATGGCAGTGTTACACAAAATCTTTTCCATTTCAAATGTTGAAGCAAGAGACTTGACAGGATCAGTCAGAGCCCATCACTATTGTTAAAATAGGTCAAGGCTGATATTTTAAAGTCAGATGCACAGCACAAACATTCCAACTGTCACTCTCTGACTCATCTGATGAAAGTACTTCTGACTAAACTCATAATGGGATTTCTCAGAAATATGTGAGGCAAGATCTGATTTATTTGAGCCTGGTACATCATTCATCTATAAAGCAACTAATCCATACATGAAATCAAATCGTATGCCGCAAAAATATGCCTGTACACATATATTTCCATATAGCAACTAACGTTGATTACGTAAGTCAAGCAGATGCATTGTTCTATTCAAAATAAAGAAATGTGGGATCCATGGACAAAAAGTCACAAGACATTTCACAAAAAGCAAAGAAGTTCTCTACCACTTAACCACAACTGCTGGAGTAGTGAAAGGTGAAGATTTTAGCAGGGTGTTACTGAGAG
Organism: Haliotis asinina; assembly: GCF_037392515.1. Taxonomy (NCBI): domain Eukaryota; kingdom Metazoa; phylum Mollusca; class Gastropoda; order Lepetellida; family Haliotidae; genus Haliotis; species Haliotis asinina. Next base: position 66,182,404 of record NC_090284.1, on the reverse strand, counting down.
TCAGGGATACCTACATTTTGTCCTGACCCGGGACGAGGTCTCATTTGTCCTCTGGCACTGCTGCCACTAGTTCCGCTGGGTGACGCTCCTCTTGCACTCCCAGCCCCCATAGAGGTCTCAGAGTCCCATCTCTCAAGCTCCTCACGAACTAAACGTTCCATCTGCTCTCTTTTCATTTCATCACTTGTGCCATCAGACTGAAAACAGATGACAACATATACTGTGTTTCTTGGTACACTGAAGCATGTGAAGTGACAGACAGTAGATACAAAGGCTGACACAGCGACAAGAGAAACATCCAAAGGTTATCAATTAATGAAATATCAGACATTAAAGAGTTCCGTTATTTTGTATACATACAGTGGCATTTCTAAAATCCAACTGTACATGTACTTCCCACACAACACACAACACTTTCCAAAAGGGTAAATTTCATCAGAATCTGCTTATGCTATGTCCTGTAAGAAGCCCAGGATTCAATAAAGAAATTCAACTGACCAACTACCTGTGAAATAGTTCCACATTTACAGTAATTACTGGTCCAGTATGGTATTGATGAGTCAATGTTATGAGTACTATGGCATTGTGAACATGAAGGACAGAGTTGTGGGAGCCTGTCACACTTACCTCTGTGATGCTATCTAAAATTTTCCCCATTGTTTCCCTCCTCTTTAACTTGGCTTTCTCCATGGCCTCTAGTTTAACCAGGACAGCATCAATCTTTGAAACAATGCTTCCAATAGAGTGTTCCATTCTGTCCACCCTCCGAGACAGGACTGTAAACTCTTCATATGAAACCCCACTTGATGTTCTCCCTGTTCGGGATGATTTTGTTCCACTGTCCTCGTCATCGCTGTCTTCTCCGCTCTCTTCATTGAAGCTGTTTCTGCTGCTGGAGCGGTGTGCAGTGCCTGGGCGATGGACCTTCTCCTCCAGTTCATCATATTCTTTGTTGAGAGCATTCTACAAAACAGGTCAAATGTGTCAAAATAAATTTGTATTATACATTACTGGCGAGTCAAAAATAATACAATCCAACAAGTTATGACACAATGTGGATCTAATTGTGTGTGTTTTTGCATAATGCCTCAACCTGCAAGATACAGACAAGCAGTTTGTACAAAAGCGAATCTGAACCAGACTCTCTGGTGATCAATGATATGAGTAAATGGCCACAGACCATTGCTACGCCATCAACTAAGGTTGACCAACCATTCTATTACAGCACTTCCTTCTATTACTGTCCACGGATAATCTTGAATCTGAAACTACAGATAAAGTAATCACCAAACCGTACCTTTTGATCTGTGAGGTCTTGATGCATGCGACGCTGTTCATCTTCATCAAGCACACGGTCACCATCAATGTCGTATTTGGCAAACATAGCCTCGATTTCACCATCAGCATAACCACGACTGAAAGTGGATATAGAAAAGATCTCTATCAATCATGAGACAATTCTCACCTCAGCATCAAAATACAGAGCAAAGCAAATAATTTGTTTAGCATATGAAGCACAATTTGATGAGTAATATTTTCTATTTCTTTCCCATTTGAATTTTGTAGATTAGCACTTTACAATATATGGTTAGTAACACTCACGTCTTCAGGTCCTGTCTCCATTCGTCGAAGTCAAGTCGCTTGTCGTCATTGATGTCGGCTGACTGCAGAGCTTTCTGGATGTCCACAATCTTGTCTCTCTTCCAGTTCAGTTTGTCCATCATCTTCTGTGCCCCCTAAAAACACAGTCAAGAATGGAATTAGGTTAACTAAAATGGATGGAATTATAGAACAAAAACTTGTTATTCTGATACGGCCTACGAAAAATGTATCTGACCATTACACAAAATTCAATACTGCCATGTCTTAGTTCATTCACCTTGTTTTTAGTGATCAAACTCTAATTCTTAGCATGAAAATACCTCTCAGATGACTTACCTTCTTGAAGAAGTCAGTCATCTCGAACTCATTCTTCTGGTTGGCCATGTCGCCCTTAACCTCCGAGTAGGTGTCGTTGATGATAGCCAAGAACATGTTGATGAGCACGAAGAAGACGAAGAACACAAACAGCATGAAGAAGATAGGTCCCAGCACTCGGTTGGCAGCCTCCAACTGGTGGAAGTCAAAGTCGCCCAAGATGATACGGAACAGTGTGAAGCTGAAACATACAGAGTGTTCATCTGAAACATTATGACCACAGCATGAGTGACTTTATTTGTACACAGCTTTCAGAAATATTCCAGCAATGTTATTGCAACACCAGTAAAAGGCTTCACACATTGTACCCCTGTAGAGATTTAAACCCCGGTTATCAGCATGACAAGCAACTGTGGTACGACTTAGCTACCCCAGGGCAAATCTACCTGTCGAACACTCCAGAAATAAACTCTGATGAAACCAACCTAGATGATTCAGGTTACTGGGGCTGCATTTTTTTATAGATATGGGGGAAATGTTTATTGTTAAATACAGTTGACACTTCTACGCTGAGGGGACATGTTGATAAGAAAAATCACTGCAAGTTACCGAGGTAAGCTACGAAATTATCTGTAAACACTATGCATTAATCTAAAATAATGTAAAAAGTGGGAAAAGCTAAAGATTAGTTCAAAACGTTCAATGCAAGGATCAGCTTTGGACTTACAAGGAGTCCTGGAAACTGCTGAAGTCCTTGACCTGGGTTCCAAAGAGCAGATAACCCAGCTGAGTGAAGGCCAAGAAGATGATGAAAAACATGACAGCAAAGCCAGCCAGGTCCTTAGCACAGCGCCCCAAGGTAGAAGACAGCTGGGTCATGGTCTTGTTGAAGCTGATGTACTTGAAGATCTGAACACACAAGTTGCTTGTGACAATCAGAAATGTTTTGTTGGGAAAATCACACGTTAGTTGAATTTTCATTAAGGATGAGACTTTTTCTCATAATTAAGATACCATTGTTTATTGATGTAGTTCAGCACCTTTTTTCCAAAACACATAACACAAGAGGTAAAAAGACTTTTCAGAGCTCATGCCTCTCTAACATCTGCCTTACCTTGATCCAAGCCAAGAAGACTGCTATAGCAATGGCATTGCTGAACCGAGTTTCCCAGTAGCTCAGCCTCTCAAAGTCTGCGTACACTTTGTCATTCTGCAGAAGTGACGTCAACTTGTCCCCAACCGCCACTGTCCGATATATGTCAAACGCCACACAGATGAGGGAAATCAGGATCACCAAGATGTCAAGTATGTTCCAGACGCTCTTGAAGTAGGACAGCTTGTGTTTCTTGATCTGGCAGAATAGAAAAATATACAACAGTGTAATGTAGGACAGTTTCAACAGTGTGACAGTCAGCACCCAATATTGGAGTTACCATTATCAAAATGAAAGAGAAAATCATTCTTTACACTTTACAAACTGTATTGCAAGACTCTTTTGGTGATTAAGTATATGTGGAGGCAAAAACCTTGATCAAATAAAATCTGCTACTTTCTAAGTTGATATATGTCTGCTGGTTGCAATATGTCTGCAACATCACATGGTAGTTGGGTAGACACCAGATATTCACATTGAAATGTGAAATCAAAACTGGGTTTTCAGTGTTATCATGGAAGTAAGTCATTCAGTCACTGCCCTCAGTCAAACTAAAAGATCCAATATGAGTGAATATGAATTCATGCGACTTCTAGCAATATTGTAAATGTTCATTGTATCACTGTAGGGGATACAAAAATAATCTAATGGACATTTATTCCATAAGAGACTTCAGCCACTAGTTTTGGATTCATATTGTGTTGCAAAAGACAATGCAGTAGTGTAAGTGAGGACAGCAGAGTTTTTTTAGCTGATATAATATATATATTGCTCAAATCTATCGGAGGAATATGTAATTTTAATGAATTGCTTCATGGAATAGGAAAGGAGTTTAAGTTTCCAGTTAACCATTGAAGGTAGATCAGCAATAAGCATGTATCAGGATAAGGACAAATCATTAGTTGTCTGCAGTTTCGCCAGACTCACCTCCAGCACTTCTTCCACAATGTAGTACAGAATGAAGAGACAGAAGATACACTCGCAAGCCATAATGAAGTAGTCACCCACAGTCACGTAACGGATCAGTTTCACAGTCCGGAAAGTCCAGGATGGGATAGCGCCTCCAGTGGCAGGGAACTCAACCAGAAGTCTAAGGGAGACAACTCACAGTTTACTTTAAATACCAAGAACTATCTCGATGTATGCAACAATGAGTGAGTGAGTTTAGTTTTATGCCACACTCAGCAATGTTCCAGATATATGGCAGAAGTCTGTAAATAATCAAGTCTGGACCAGTTAATCCAGTGATCAACAGCATGAGTATGCCACGACAATCTAATATATTCCTACAGGCCGTTTGGCTCAAAAGCAGACCGATGAATTCGAGTGTAACTCGAAAACTAATAAGCATAACATACTAAATGAAATGCTGATCATAATCAAAACATCATACCAACTCTGAGGTTTTTGCAGAATTTTTGTCCTAATAATCCTAAACTGCATTTTATCGGTTGCCTTTTGAGCCAAACAGACTATAACTCCCTTATAATACCCTTGGGCATAACTATAAGTTAATCTGCAGGTACCCATAGTTACATCACAAATATCCATCACATTAACAACAACATGATCATTACAGGAATAGGGAAATGTCTTTGATTACATACCTGACGACACAGAACAGGTTGATGTTTGCATTGTAGACTGTAAAGTCTATAAACACTGCTCTTGTTCCACGTGTAATCCATAGCGAATTAAACAAGTCCTCTATTATCTGTGCCGACTCATTCATGCTGGCCCGGAGATCTTGAACATACCCTGCTCCGGAGTATGTGGTCAGCAGACCCCAGTGGGACGACCCTTTCAGTTCAGATTCCGTTTTATACTTCCATCTGTAACAAGGATGCAAATTGAGGTTAAACATATATCAGGAAACACAGCTACAGAATCCTTAATAACAAATAATATGGCACCATGCTTTATAGGAATGATTGCTGTCTGAGATCTTAGGATGAGGCAGGTTGTTTGATATGTGCGAAATCGTCAAAAATGAATGTTTAACATGTATGTAGTAATTTTCTACAAGCTCTAAAGAAGTATATAATTTTCTAAATAAAATTGATGTTTTTATACTTATCCCAACTCATGCTTAATTGCTTATCTCCTCTTCCTGGCGAAGGTAGTGGAACACCTGAAATCCCTTGAAGTTCCCTTCTAAAAGAAGCGGATGTAACATTCACACTCACCCATGTATTACCTCCCTTCCCATGCACATGGTCAGCTGATCGCCATGATACTCACTCTCTCCTATGATCGCCCGACACGAGAATATGAGAATTCAGCGTGTCTGTGAGGGCTTTCATCATGAGTCAGGATAAGTATAAAATATTAATTTTATTCAGAAAATAACATATTTTTCCTTAACCTAACTTATGCGTAATTGCTTACAGAATTAGAAGGGAACTTCACGGGATTTCAGGTGTTCCACTGCCTTCGCCAGGAAGATGAGATAAGCAATTATGCATGAGTCAGGATAAGGAAAAATAGAAAATATGGTACACTAATATTATATGGAAGATCATAACTAATGATTTCGCAAATTCCCTGCTTAACCCTAGAGTTCTGTGTTGTAAAAATGTCACAACTTTCAACTAGCTGTTCAAGTTACAGCAGTGCAACATGAAAGCTCTAATGGCAAGAGTGATCTAGTTTTACAGGCATAGCCATGATATTGTTTGAGCATATTTTGGGCTGATGAACTTGAGAGCCCTTCCAGTGACACAAAGAAAACACTCCAAAACAATCTACATCTGCCTGAAATGATCACATTGAAATACATACGCAGTGAGGTTGGCAATGGCACTGTTAGGATCATAATTGCCAAAGGTGTTGGTGTCCTCAATGCTGGTGGAGTAGGAGTCATAGCATTCCTTGATAACGTCAGTGAAGTCATCGTGGACGATGCAGGAGTTGCTGTGGACCTTCAGGTGTCGGAGTCGGGGCATGCCTAGAAGCTTATTTTCGTAGTATATATAACCCAGCTGTTCCTCCGGTACAGCATCCTTGTTGTACCATGTTTCCCAGTAAAGTCCTCGGAGCAGGGGTCCCTTGGCGAACTGGAAATTAAAAAGACCATTTTATAACAATAAAAGTTAAGAACCACAATAAAAAGACAAATCCAGAATGGATATGAAGCATGTCTATTTCCAAGATCCATCCTTGAAACATTACATCACAGCAATCACATGAATTCTGTAGGAACAACTTTAGTAGTCTATTGCAAAAACAATCCTGTTCAATAAGCACAAATAATACTGAAATGTTTTGAAAATAATTTCTAATAAAAAAACTAAAATGACCTAAAAGGATGATACTTTCCCCTGTTAAAGCTTGTAACATCTTGCCTCCTCTACTGTCTGTCTGCACAATAGCCCAACAAGGTATACTACATATAGTAGCACACTTCATAAACTGTGTTGCAAGAATATTTTGGTGATGAAGTATATATGGTTTCATAAACCTAACAAAGTTTGTTCACAATTTTGCCAAAAACCTAGAAAAATCACAACAATATTTTCCTTGAAACTGACTGACCAGAAGGTGGAAAAGCAGATGTCATTGTTCTCACAAGTTGTTATCTCCCCTGAATCCAGAACGACAAAACGGTGGCAATTGACAGTGACCATGCTGATAATTAACTGTAGGTTTTTGAAAAATTGGTCTTTAGTCCAGACAAATTTTATTTCTTGTTTTATGGATCCACCTGCCGTATTTTTTCAAGGATGAGAAAAAAAATTAAAAATTAATTTCCCCTGCTCAAAAAATATAATCCTAATGTTTTCATTGGCTAAAAACGTCAACTCACAAGAAAATACTTTTTAGGTTATTTTTTTTACCCATATTCATTTCATAAATTGCCAAAAGTAAAATATTTTGAGTATTTAGAAGGAATACCACTTTGATTGGAAATTTATTTTCATTTTTTTCACTGCCTGTATTTAGGTTTACAGAGGACCAAAATCGGTGAAACAAGAAATAGAATTGGTCTGGCCTTAGGTAAGGTCTGTGTCAATTACAATTGGCACACTATAAAACCAACTGTTTGACAATGAACAGCCTTACTGCACAACCATTGTCACAAGTGCAAAATACTACTAAATATTATCAGGACCTAACACCAGTGTTTATTCTAGGATGTGCGATTGTGCAATTCGCACTAGTAATGATCAAATCGCCCCTCATAAAAACAACAGAGTGCAAACTGGTGTGCATAGTAATTTACTCCCTACCTAATTTCAAAAAACATACAAAAAAGCTTTATACTGCCGAGGAATGACATTTTAAATCGGAGTCGACATCAAGTCAAGTTCGATAGACAACATGTAAACATAACAAAGTAACCTCCCTTGGTTAAAACCACTATAGGCACTGGGGAAATGAAATTCCATTCATATCAGTATGAAAACAGATCACATTTTTCGATGAAGTTATGATCGATTAGCTAACTGAAAATGACTATGATCTCTAAACATAGTGCATGTGTACAGCGCTTGCAAAACACAGTTTCATCAATCTTTTTAGAACAGTTCGTTTTAGCTTCCAAATCAGATACTATTATCACTTGAAGTTGCAGACGACAAATGAATACGACATTCTTATTTACAACAGTTTCTGATAATTTGGCGTGAATAATGTCACGCAAAAGAATGAAAATAACTGACTTTTTTGCACAAAATACCACTGAGAAAGCAACAGTGTCAGCCACGTCTCCTCGGACCGATATGTCTGTTAAGGAGACATGTGAATCGAAAGGCGAGCAAAGGCCCGAGACTGAACCCGGTCCCTCCAACTCTAAAAATAACAAACCAAGTGTCTTTTCAGAAAAAATGGTTGAAAGAATGGCCACGGCTCTCTCAAAATGAGCTTGGTGCTATGATATGTGACTATTGTAGCCAAAATAAAATGAGCAATAGTTTTACTGGTGGTGGTTGCAATAACTTTCATACATCCACACTAACTTGAAAGGCAGTAATACAGGTATTCACCCCTACATTTTCCAAATCCCCCCTCCTTTTTTTGGGAGGGGGCGAGAAATGCCCCCTAGATTTTCAGTTCTAGAATAGACACTGCCCAACACCCCACACACATCTTACCTTCCAGAAGTCATCAACACTGGTGATTCCTCGGAAGGTTCCACCATACTTGCTAGGGGTGTCCAGGAACAGATCGCTCATCACCTTGGTGTAGTAGTACATGGTGGTGCTTGTCATGCCAAAAGTGACTGTCAAAAGCAACAAATGTCCATTACCATGGTCACTGTATCATACAAAATAGTGTTCAATGTTGCTATTAATGCTTACCAGTTGGGATAGCTATGCATGAAAGTTACTTGTCCACAAAACATTTCACTAACCCATAATGTGAATGCAGAAACTAAGCAAAAGATATTGTCGGCATGACACAGGTTTCTTAATTAAGCTGCTATACTTTAACATTTTTATCATGCCATGATCTTCACAGTCTAAAAGTGTATTGTAACTTAAAAGTCAGAGATAGTGATATATTTACAAAATGGCCCCATGAAAATTCACTAGACACCCAAGCTATTGAAAGCAGAGAATCTACTAGCAAAACTGAATTTTTACTAGACGCGAGCTCACAAGCCAGTGGTTATATCACAACCAATTCAATAATAACCATGATAAGGCATTTCATCCTTGATCACTTACTTTGAAACCTTATTAGTTAGAAGTGTTTTGTTTATAGTTTACAAATCTTACTTTAAAATAGGCATGATAATGTTGAACACACCACTAGTAAATTAGTGACACATCCAGACGACCCTTTAGGAGTCAGACAGCTCAAGATGCTTGTAACGGCTGCTACTTACTGACACAGATGATGACAAGGAAAACAATGTAGATGATCAGCTCTCTCAGGGTTGTCTTCACATACAGTTCCCTGTTGGACTTGGTCTCTTCTGTGTGTCGTGTGGCCCATAGTGCTGGAAGAAAGCATCAAAAGTCTAACCAATGGCATTCAAGCACGACACATGAAACATGACAGTGAAACAGTATACAGCAATATTAGTAGAAATGAAGTATATTTCCTTTGGTTTGGTATTCTGTAAGGCAATGCAAAATTTCAGTACTTTCGGCTTTTGTACTATCATTTCATTGCGCTTTTTAACCCTTTTTCTAAATGTCTAGAAATCGTATCATTTTGTTAAAATCTACACATTTCTTTGCTAGACGTCCAAAATTTTCCAAGAAGTAAGCTCTAGGTTGCCTCAAGCTATCTACTTCCAAATCAACAAGACAGCTACTGCAAAAACCAAATCAGTTGCCGGATTCTGTTTTCAGTTATTTCAAATCAGATCAACACTAACAACAGCTAAAACATCATAATAACTTATAAAAGACACATTTATCATGAAGACACACCATCAGCAGGCAAGTGCATATTATGTTTGCTATATCTTCAACAAACCGCCTTGCAGCACGGGTAAACACTGCCAAACAAAAATTATATCAGAGGGCATATAATAACACTATCTTCCTAGACTGTCTTTTTACTGTTATTAGTGTCAATCCAGTGACTGACATAACATCATACTGATCGTAACCATGTTCATCAGCTGTACACAGTTAACATCGTGAAAGACTTCGGAATGAAAGTTGTCCATGCTGCTTTACAAATTACAGAACCCAAGTGCTCCAGGCATGCAATAGGTCCATGAGTATCACAGATATTCATCTGTTTCAGGACCCATGAAGGTCCGGTTAGAATATTGGCCTTCAGTAACCCATGCGTGTCATATGAGCCTTGATGACTTGGTTGACTTATTGGTTCCTAACTGCAAAGATTGTTGCTAATGCTGTTGATCACAGGTCCAGTCTAGAATATTGCTCAGTGCGGCATAAAACTAAACTCACACACTCGCTCATCTGTTTCAGAATGAAAGCGTATCACTATCAAATAGACAATCATAGAAGAATCCTTTTGAGCTGTTAATAAAAACATAAATGCACTAATAGGTGCCTCGAAATCAGTGATTTCCTATCTGTTTCTCAAGTCTGTATAAAAAGCATATTTACACTTACTTCACAAGATCATGACACTGTTGACAGTAAGCAAAATCATAGTACATTTGTATGCATTATCTGAAGAAGTAAGAGATGATGAAAGTTGCTAAATCATTTAATTCATTTATCATGGACAAACAAAAACAGAAACCTTTTATCACAGTCAGTTATTTTTACCAGCTTGTAACCTAAAGTATCTCAGTTATGCCTTTCCATTATAGATTAGCAATTATTTCCACTGCATGTTGTCATGGCACCTAAATTGATTTTGCTATGACATCGTCTTCTGACAGCCATGACAATGTGCCTAAGCTTCTTTCAAAGCAAGTATAGCACCCAATCAACAAATCTACATGAAAACCAATATTGCCAATCAATAACAACCACAAGTTAACAAAAGCTGTTTATGCTCTGGGAAGAGTTTTCATGTAGAAATCAATACTGTGTCCATGGTACCATCTAAACACTGGGATTGGGTTACATTATGAACTTGTAGAACCGGTTGCAGGCATCAAATATTTATTCCCTTGGCACAAGTGTCAGAGATGAACATGATGAATGCATTCCAAAGGACACCACTCGCCAGAAATATTAAAACGACAGTCTCTACCCTGATGCTAGGCAATTTTAAACTCACTATGGTTACAGTACAATAAAGACACAATTATACACCGACAAGAATCAGACATTTTGTTACAAATATAAATTTAATAATAATGGCACATGCGGCCTTTGGGAAAGTTGTTTGCTGTATGAAACTTACCTGTAGTTTTGGTGCCAAGAGAAATCTGACAGCAGTCAAATACATGCATTTTCTGACAGTATATCTTAGCATTCTTCAGGGTATTAGATGTCCAAAATCAGATGCTGTGGTCAGCAAGATTGGACTCAGTGTCTCCATGCCAGAGACACAAATTAAGTATATTCTAACAAAAGATAGTGGTTCAATTTGGGTTTCAGATTGTTTCATTTTCTTAATTGTTGTCTAACTGCTATGCAAATTTCTCAATTTTGGCAAAGTACCGGATGCAGTTAATTTTTGTGCTACGTTGGCAAGACTATCGTATCCGGAATTTCCTGTCAGCATTTTGAAATGTTTAACTCCTTTCCAAGTCCTAGTAAAATGTTTTGAACATGTGATTTACTTACATCTAAGACCACGGACGAAGGTGCCCATGCATCCAGTATTCTGGGTTTGGTTCTTGGTCCTCACGGCGGGCACGTTTCCTCGGCGGTCCTGGTCCATGTACACCTGGTCGGGGAGGTCGGGGTCATCTCTGATGTCTGGTCCATACCCTTCCATTCCCTCATCAACCCAAGCCGTACGGGAGTGGCTACTTGAAGGCCTATTCCTTGACATCGCACTGTCACGAAGTTACAAGCACGTAAAGTTTCACAAAAGGTGAATTGATTCTATATGGACGGAGTTTGACAAGGGGGGACGCAATGTCCCAAAGTTAGCGAGTACCACTAAAGAAGCTTGTGGTCGACACGCCTGCAAGGTGAAGACTGAAAAGATGCGCAGATATCAGCTACCGATGCTGTTTGACAGATCGATAAAAGTTTGTAGGCTCACAACTTTCTCAGCAACATGGCGGAAATAAGATGACGTCATACGACAACAACGTGTTGATTGGACAAGAGTCACGTAGTGCCCGTCCTGAAATGTTCGATTGATTTTATTTTAGGTCCAGCAAAAGCCAGATCTACTGAACATACTCGGATACGAATAGGCTCGGAGACACACTCGATGTTATGAAATAAGAACAATGAACGTTAATGTCGATATAGCCTGCAATACAATGAAGACCTTAATGCGTAGTGGGAAGGTTACGAACCGGTTTGGGAATTATGGTGGCATATCAGATTCCCTATCCACTGAAGGCCCAGTTCCATACCAACCGGTTTCAGAATCCATGTTTCTTAAACCAAACCAACTTAACTTCTAAGAATAAATTTGAGAAAATAAACCCTGTATGTGAAACAAAATGTGCACAGTCTGTTTGAAAAGAAGTATGTTATGGTATCTAAGACAAAATCTATAATTCATCTATATAAAGTGTAATTTTAAATTCGTTGAGTGGCATGTAGGAGTTGGGGAAGTTGGGGTAGAGGTGATGATGAATTTAAGGCGCGTCACCCTTTTTTGTTCATGGGGATTGTCAGCAATTCTGTACGCATTATCTGGGGGTGGGTCACTGATTTGATGCTACACCCCAGGTAGCATGCCAGCATCGGGCTGAAGTCGGACCGACGTCGGCCAGCTTCATCGATGATGGCGTGCAACCTGGGACCTACAAGTCGCTGTATTGTATGAAAGAAGTTGTATATCCACATGACTGTCCTTGTTTGTCACGTTTGGTTTTAATATTTCTCTTTCATGTTCCACATTTCAGCACATCTGGTTTGGATATAAGACTTATAACGTTTATAAACACTCGACGAAAATATGCGTCTTATCCCTAGCTTGAACACGAATTCCGTTTATATTCTCGCGTATTTCACCTTATACTAATATCACTATCTGCATCACGGACAATGTCCTGAAACCGAACACAAAAAATACGACACGTCTTTCCGTTCTGTTGTTGATTTTGATGAAGAACATTTTGACGAAAAACGAAGAATTCGAATCCGTGAAGTGCGCATCGACTGCACTCGAATTACTGTAATCTGCCATGAGGAGACACTGATTAAATCAGAGACCATGTATTGGTATATGATATCTGATCAAATAAGTGCTTTTTCAAGACAAGTTAACCAGTCGATCATTTTACACGTACACGTGTTCTATTCGGTTTAATAGATCAAAATCTAATGTGCATCTAGTAAAGTTTCGTTAGAAGACATGAAGAGATAGAAAGGAATTCTTGGATTTTTTAAAAGTGTTCCATTTTTCTCGATACACTTCCCGCTGACACATCCCAGACCAGAGTGATTCATAGGACTGACTGATATTATTTTCCCGTCAATTATCGCTGCAGTGGAAACTCGGGAGGAGAACGTTTTTCCAATACCTGAAGTTATGATGTTCATAACTAATATCAATGACTAGTTTGTTTGGCCAAAGTTCGCCGTCAAATGGCTTCAACATTGCTATTCAGCGTTATATAGCAAACAGATGTTTAGTTTTCAAACCAAAAAGCAACACAACATGCAACATGAACTAATACGAGAGGTCTTAATGAATTCGAATCATCGTTTAAGATCAACTAATATTTCAGCTAATCATTTTTTGGTACGTAACATAACATGCAGTACAGTAGCTATGTAACAGTGTCACAAATAGTTCTAATTCATGAGCGGACCGTTATCGTCACATAGTCCCTGGGATGAGCGAACTGATCCGTAGCTGTAGCATACAAAACGACAGTTTACAAAACAGGTTAAATATGGCGGCTGTCGGGTGCGTCAACATGGTCAAATATCTCTCAGCCGGACAATATAAGCGGATCGCCATAATGCCTTCTATAAGAACGACGTCAATTGCCCCGTACTACCTCCAGGAATTCTGAGACCCCAGACTTCTTCTGACTGTGATCCGACAGGGAATGTTTAGCCATTTGTCGGCATTCATTTTCCTATTTGTCATACGATAAGAAGACAGAAAATCCAAACCAACATTTATCTAACTGAAGCGTCTTTACAGCGCAGTAGGGTGTTGACAGAGCTGCACAACTCTGCAAACAATTGAACTGACATTTTCGCAAAAAGAGCAACGTGCATCGATCGCTCCCTCTAATGAATATATCAAATTTGTGAAAAGTACGGTACAAAGGTACCCCTGCCCCATCCTAAACTTATAAGTTTCCTATAAGTGTCCTAACAACGAAGTTGAAAAACCATGCATGCCAAATCCAACTTTAGGACGTCTGTAGTTAACACATGACGAATGGATCGTGTTCTACGACCTACCTCCACCTGTCCGTCCATCCATCTAGTTCTCTACCTTCCTACAGACCTATACCTGTCTACTTTCACCTACCTTATTGTACACCTTTCTTCCAACCTACCGACCTACCTGTCTACCACCACCTGCTCGTACATCCGTCTGATTGTCTACCTTTATACCAACCTATCTATCTATCTATCTGCCTCCACCTCCATCAATCTGACTGTCTAACCATCTGACTATCTACCTGTCTACCGACCTACATGTCTTCCCCCACTTGTCCGTCCATCCATCCATCTACGTGTATACCTTTCAGCGTGAGTGTGTAAATGCGTGTGTTTCTGCAGGCGCGTATGTGTTTCTGTGTGTCTGCGTCCGTGTGTGTCTGTGTGTCTCTGTACGTGTCTGTGTGTCTATGTGTGTCAGTGCTTGTCTGTGTCTGCCTGTGTCTGTATGGTTTGTATGTGCGTTTGTCTATGTGTCTCTGTATGTCTGGACGTGTGTGTCTGTGAGTGTTTCTATGTGTCTGTGTCTGCGTGTCTCTGGGTGTGTCTTTGTGTCTATGTGTGTGCCTCTGTATGTCTGCGTGTTTGTGTGTCTGTGCCTGCGTGTTTGTGCCTCTGTGTGTCTGTGGGTGTGTATGTGAGTGTCTGGGTGTCGGCGTCCGTGTCTTTGTGTGTGTCTGTGTGCGTCTGCGTGTGTCTGTGTCTGTGTGTCTTTCGTCTGTGTGTCTGTATGTGTATCTGTGTCTGTGTGTCTGTGTGTATGTGTTTGTGTCTCTGTGTATGTCTTCGTGCGTGTGAATGTGTGTGTCTCTGTGTGTCTGTATGTGGTTGTGGGAGTGTGTGTGTGTCGCTGTCTCTGTGTATGTCTGTGTCTGTACTATGACCTAGTCTGCGTGTGTGTATATGTACTCTGTATGTGTGTGTGTCCGTGTCTGTGTGTGTGCATATGTACTATGTATGAGTGTGTGTCCGTGTCTGCACGTGTGCGCGCTTGTGTTTTGCTCAACACGCTGAAAAGTACAGATGTCATGGTTTTTACCACCCTCTTGAAAGTGTCAAAATTTCTTCATTTCCAAGAAGACATTCTCCACTAGTTAACACTAACGACCACCGAACAATTTCAATCGCAATTGTTGCGATATTTGTGTTCACGTTGTCTGTGGTGTTCAATGTTGAAGAATCCAGTGAAAACACTAGACGGGGGAATGCATTTCAATAAAACATCAATCCCAGAATATTTTGAATTGGTATCAACTTAGCAGTGTGAGTGAAATCAATACACATGAGGCTGTAGGTAAGACTTTAATTCTGTGAGTCTTTATTTCGTTCTCTTTGCGGTATGTCTCTTGGGCCTGTGCCAGACTCCCCAGCGAGGTTAACCAGAGTGGTCTTTGTGTGTCGTATCATCGAGTAACAGTACGGCTATTGATTAGGGTACGTACGTTTCGTGGTTACACGTACAACAATCTTCAACGCAGAGATATATTTCTCTTGTTGGAACATTCTCAATAGGTGTTGGGTGGCTTGAAGAACACACTTCCCAAACATACTTATATTGCCTTCATTGGTATACTACCTAAAATTTAATGCTTAAGCGAAAAACATTTTTAATTGGATTTTTTTAAACGAAAACGAGAACACGTGCTGTAATACACAATTAGACAAATTATTTGTCAAAAAATCTACATAGTAGACATGTTACTAATTAAAATCAAAGCACTTTTTACTAGCGGAAACCGGGGGCTGGTTATTGTTGGATGGTTATTGTTGGATGGTTATTGTTGGATGGTTATTGTTGGGAAAGGATGGTAGATGAAAATGAAACACACAGTAAATGTTTATTTGAAGGTCATGTATTTCACCTTGGTATCCCATCTGTGTTTTGAACATTAAACTTGCAGGTTTACGTTACGTTAGAACTGCCATCAGCAACCCATGTTAGTCTTAACGGGATCGAGAGGTACTGACTCATTGACTTGACAGATATCATCATTTCCGAACTGCGCAGATACGTGCTCATGATGAGATGACGGGATTGTCTGGTCCAGACTCGATCATTTACAAACCGCCGCCATATAGATGGAATGTGGTGTAAAACAACAAACATTTCGGTGACATTTGTAAACCTAAAGCGAATCCAGGTGTTTACTTTCTTCCACATCGTATACATAACAGACGTTTTTTCCACATATATGAACGTTTTGCGGAAAATGAACTTTCCTTGAAACCTATTTTCACCGCCGACTAAAAACGTCTGTGAGATGTAAACACTATTTTAATGCAAAAGGAATTTTAACGAATTCATGAAATGTTAGCCATCATCCGTACCACTGAACGCGTGTATGGGACACCCAAATGATCAATAACATCGATTTTGTTCTGTGACTTGCTCAATAAAACACAGGTGTACACATGTTCAGCTGAACGACAACCATGGGGACCTCTAATTGTTGTCCCCAGTCTCTTGGCAGGGTGCTTGTTATAGTCATTGTGATATATCGCCACCTGGCAAAGGGACGCATTTCACGTGTCCACATATGTCGTCCAACACGACATTGGCCGGATACGGCCCATTATAGCTTGGTTATAGGGGAAAATATCATGGTCGCTCTCTTTGTAATGTTCATTCTTGAATTTTGCTACCAGGATTAGTTTGCCATGTATGTCAGATGTAGGACTGTATCAGAGATCATATTCATATGTTTTTCACGGTCTTTTTCGGAAATAATAATTCAGTGAGTGAGTTTAGCTTTACGCCGCACTCAGCAATATTGGTAGTGGTGAGGGGTGGGGGTGGGGGTGGTGGGTAGTAGATGTAAGCATGTACTTTAGGGCTAGGACGGGTAACCAGCCATGTTGCTTTATACATAACGTTTGCAGTCATTGGTGAAATCTCCAAGCGTATTCTATCTTTCTTTCGTCAGTTTCTACTCAAACCGATATATTAAGGTCTTGGAGCTTGCCGTTCTCAGTCAATGGTCCCCATCAAGATTATGAGAATACAGGAGACAGAGGGAAGTTGTTTGGTACATGAACGTTTGTTGGCCACGCCTTGCTCCTTCAGCGGGTGAAAACATCTTATAAATACCAGAGATGTACACTGGACTCTGTGTAATCCGACACTCACAGGGACGGTGAAAAAAGGTCGGATTATACAGAATGTCGGATAATTCAATGTCTCCTTGCGTGAATATTTTTCAAACAGTACCACATATGTAAATTAATGCTTAGTAGTTAATTTCTTGGTAAACAATGGTAAACAAACCAAAAACAAATTGTGTATTTACATGTGCATGTACATCACTGGATTTATTATCTTCACTACAATATACATACATGTACTACTACTGAGGCAGAGTGCCTTGAATATTCTTTTCAAGAGTCAGATCTCTTCTTAGTCTCTTTGATGGCGGAATTTCCATTTGATGTCGGAATTTAGAATGTACAGATGCATGATAATGCAATGTTTACATGATGAAAGAACGCTACAGGGACCTGAAATGTGACGGAATTCAGAGATTGTCGGATAATTCAGATGTTGGATTATACAGAGTGTACTGTGCATGCATATACAATCAATCATTGAAGACAGATAAAATAGCAGTTATATAAACAACAATAACTGGGATAAGGTAATGTCAGTGGACATATATCATGATTTACAATAAGATAAATTTAGAAAGAAAATGTGTTATATGTTGGTATGATCAGAAAATGTGATGTAAGATATACATTTAATTTACACCTTTTGCATAAAGATGAAATACTGTGAAACAAATGTTGGAAAGTGACTGCTGTAGCACAGACTGACACAAATTCGATCTGCGAGTATGTGTCTTTGCAGCTAAATATGATCAAATGGGGTCTTGGTGTTTTCTGTTTAGCATAGAAAACCGTTCATTTTAAGTATATCTGTCACTGCATTTTTGTTCCAATGTGTTCTAAAGCATTTGACATCAAATGTTTGAGATCAAATAGAAACAGCTGGTATGTAGAAACACAAGATATTCTGGAATTTACAATATTTATAAAATCATATGTGATTTCAGGTCTGTGATGTTATTGAATATAAGGAATCTGCGCGTTCATTAATAATTAACATTTGAAACCTAATTCTACTACATATTAATCAATACCTATATAATCAGGGTAACCGATCGCATAGTTACTTGGAATTTAAGATAGTAATATCACATACTATCCGCAATAACAAATTTTAAAACGCAAAATATGTGGCTAGAGAACGCCATGTTGTCGTGACGTCGATACCTGATAATTTATTCGCGAATGAGAATAACGAATACAGTATATGTAAATACAAGTAGAGTTTTCTGTCGATCGATAAGAAGCAATTCATCGTCTTGACTACAACCTCATCTCGTCTTCATGTTTAGGAGGTTGTCTGGTTACGGGGTACGTCCTATTAATGTTTAAACATTTGCGGCACTGTTTCACCGTCTAGATGGCATGACAATCAAAAGTTAATTTGCCTGCGTACGTCGACATTAAAGATATGGACATATTCTTGACCCGCAAACATTCTGGCCTGCATTTGAAGCAGACATGATTGTCATGGCCATGTAGGCTAAGGATACATATTGACATATGTGGAAAATGTGTTGCGTACTTTGACCATTTAAACTCTCCTGAAAATGAAAATGAAGTTGTGTCCGCCCTTGTTGTGACATAACGCCCTCAATAATTTAGATTAAAACAAGGTTTACATTCAACTTGACGCCTAGTGGTCCAGTGATCTGCTTGTTTTGAGATTTTAGTTATCAGAGGAGCGTGTGAAATTGAGATAAATATTGGTATAGTTGAGTTCACTACCACCGAGAAAATAACTGATTTGAATGTAGCTATAACTGAGATGTACATTTATAATGCCATGAAGTCGCTGGAACGTATAAAGGCAATGACAGTACACGTCATTTATCTACAAAGACAAGCAGAGAAGCAGCATGAAGTTAGAAACGAATTCGGGATTCAGGATTCGGGATTCGAATCCCGAACCTGAATATTTGTTTATACATTCTGGACTCAAATCATGAATTAGAATATCTGTTCACATTCCAGATTTTTCTTTACTAGATTCAGTATTGCATTATGTATGTATGTATGTATGTATGTATGTATGTATGTATGTATGTATGTATGTATGTATGTATGTATGTATGTATGTATGTATGTATGTATGTATGTATGTATGTATGTATGTATGTATGTATGTATGTATTCATGCATCCATATTTGGATGGGATTCAAATCTTAAAACCATGAAGACAAAAACCTACGTTTTTTCCATATTTCAACCTCAAGTTAGACTCTCTGCAAGCAGAGTCTGAGACCTTCTGAACATGCACGCACAAGGAACGGTCTGTGATGAAGCGATTGTGGTTTGAAAGTTGTCCCGTTTGTGAACGTTCAAATCGTAAAACACAATAATAAGACGAAATATAGGCCAAACAAAAAAAACTTTATCTTTTCTCACTCTTTTCTTATCTAAACTTGTTCACTCTAGATGTTTCTGGTGAAATCATAATATAAAGCGAATATCCATGTCTTAAATCATTAACTGTCCACCGATGTTTTTGACAGTGGTCCCGGATGATAATCGATTGGAATGTTGAATTTTATAAACACTCTCACCCGTCTAAGCTAATGGCTGTCATCCATGAATATATTGGTACATGCAAAATCGATAAATTGTTCGTTTGGAGCAGTAAGTAGCGGTACCATAGAAACCTCATTGTTCCCCATATTGACAGATGATGTCAGGACACTGCAGGGTAGACATTCACCTTGCAGGTGTCATGGCGGCTGAACATGAAACAAGCAAGGGTGGTTATAGGTGTTACTTACGGGTATCACTGATTTAGTTGGCCTCCTATATTTGTAGTGTATAGCTGATTTTTTCAGCTGTAATATTTGTCAAATCAGGCTGAATATGTGAATACTTTCTTTTGAAAGATCACTTGTCCTGTAATGACCACCGACATGCCTGTTAATGATAAAACGATTCTAGTTCCGATTGTTTCTGATTATGTGTCTAGTTTTGTCAGCACGTTGCTTGTCCTTTTGTACTTTATCAAAGTGATAAACGTCAGTTTCTTCGGCCTTTCCTGTTATGGTGTAACTTGTTAGAAAGGCGTTAAACCAACTCACACACGCCCGCACGCACGCACGATCGCTCGCACGAACGCACGCACGCAGGCACACAGGCACCCAGTTCATGATAATTCTTAATACTATCACCTCATGACTCTTATCAAACTAAGTAAAATTCCGAAGTGTTGGGTACAACGGATGATGAATTCTAGTTTCTAGTTCATCATACACAGAGTAGAAGTAATGTAATGTAGTGAACATACGCGGGGTTTTGAGTTATACCTCTCTGTCGTTACTGGAATGTTCCGGCTGCAGGGATGCAACGAAGTCGGAAGTACACTCTTCCTTCACCTTCACTCTTCAAGAAGACAATACAATACAAAAAAAACTATTTGAGTGATTGCTAAACAGCTTCAACGCCAAACCGTTACCGTCAAGAATCGGGGTAGAAAAGGTCTTCAGCAACCGACACTTGCCATATAAGGCGACCATGCTTGACGTAAGAGGTGACAAGCGGGATCGGGTGGTCAGGCTCGCTGACCTGGTGGACACATGGCATCGGTTCCCAGTTGCGCAGATCGATGGTCATGCTGTTGATCACTGGATTGTCTAGTCCAGACTCGATTATTTACAGACCCCAGCCATTTAGCTGAAATAATGCGGAGTGCGGCGTCAAAAGAAATTCACTCATAGTTTTTCCTTGGTTCAGAAGTGTTTGTAAAAACATTCGCCAAAACGTCACCAAGAAAACATACAAAGCCAAAGGCACTTGCAAGTGAGCGGAAAATCATGCGGTGTCGATCACCATAAAAAGGCAAAAGTTGTCTTTAATTCTGTCATTCGTTTTGGCCGTGAAAAGAGGAAATCATCATGCCACGACTGAATGCCACCAATTGAAACATCGCCATAGGCCGCCTTGAAGCTGAGGAGGTGCAGTCTGCAGTTGCCATATATTTCATCAGAGCACCAGTCCTCCTCCCTCGTAACAGTATTTTAATCGTATCAGTATTTAAATAACAGTTGGTAAAACAACTCTTTTTATTTCTAGGGCTCGGTTTCTGAAAAGGTGCTCTGATATTTTGATTATGATCAGCCATTCTTTCAGGATTTCATTTAGTAGTATACAGAATGAGGATTCTACATGGACCGGGTTACATAGAAAGAGCAGAAAATTGGCGCTATTCGAGTTACAAGATGCATGCAAACAAAAACATACATCGTTTGTAGTTCGAGGGTATGCAAACAAAAAACAGGGGAGGGTGATGAGACAGTGGGTGCATTGGTTGTGTCTGTCCTTGGGTTCCGGGCAGTCTGTGAGTATAATTCGTAGTTTGCCTGCTGCAGGTCGAAATTGGTGTGATGGGTGGAGGTACATGAAATCGACTTTTGTGCCGTCTTCTACGAACTCGCGAAAGAGCAGGAGTAGGAGAAATTTTCGAGGAATCTGGTATCGCTCGTAGAAGGTGTAGACCTATCGCCGCAGGATTTGTTTCTCTCGGTCGGAAAGGAAAACATAAGAGTTATCCATGAGGGTTTCAAAGTCAGAAGTTGTCTTTGTTTGTAGGTCACCTCAGATTCTCTAGCTTGCAATATGTGATATTTCCTCTTCGCTTCCTGAAGGGACAAATGGGCCGATCGGATCTCGGCACAGGCTTCTCGTCATGAAACCATTGGCGTGGTCCCTATAGACGCCTATAGACGCCCGGGAGAACGTAATGCCTGTGTCTTGGAGAGGAATCGCTTTGGTGATGGTTCAGTGATGATTTGGGGTGGAATAACAGCACGCCAAAGAACTCCTTTGGTGATTGTTCAGGGCAGCTGAACTGGTGTGAACTACAGGGATCAAATTCTTCGACTTGTGGCAAATACATTTCTGCAACTGCCTTGGCCTGCTAATTCACCGGATCTCTCCTCGATAGATCACATTTGGGACGAGATGGATCGACGTCTACGCCGTCTTCCTCATCCGCCAGATAACGTCCTTGACCTTGCAATAGAACGTGAGTGACTCTGTCATGACATCCCACAAGCCTTCCTTGCACGTTCGATAGTCTCTATGCGTCGCCGATGCACAGCTGTTCTCAATGGGCATACCCGTTATCGAGCTTGTGACATGATCGATTGACCCCTGCCCCGCTTGTGGACTCATGACGTCATTGTGATTGACTTTTCAACTGAAATTCTCCCGACTTGTTATGGTCTCATGATCCCTCCATTAAAGTATATATGTACCTTTGACATTGTTATCGTACTTATCAACTGGGATAATATTTTGACAATGCACAGTTTCTTTATGTGACTAGTATATTATTAGTACTTATTCTGTAGAATCATCTCATCTCGTGGATGAGAGAGATACCGAATACCGTATATCTTTACCTACGCCAATTCCAAAATGGTCTTTTCGCTTTCCTGCGTTTGACCTTACCTGTTTTGAATAATACATGCCAAAAGACCAACGGGGAGAATTCCGATCAGTTTCTGACCTCAAAATGAAGACTGTCTAAATAATGCAAACATTAATCACCAAAGGTCGACGTATAGCACGCAAACTGTCACACTCGTGCATGGAAAGCGTCAAATAGGGCAAGACTGAAAACACTGTAAATAATACATACATATCAAAATAATAGAGACGTTACACAATGTATTATGTGTAGATTATCAATGACGATTGAGGGTAAATTATATAATGCTAATTTTGATTACACAAGTAATTCCGTTTCTGGAAATATATCTTCAAATGCTTAATTTTTATACATCTGTTCCATCTGCAGACCTTAATGGTATCTGCGGAACTGTTTACTCGGGTCGTTCATATTTCCGTGTATTTCGCTACATGGCTACAATAAAATCGATGCGACGTTAAATATTAATTTGACCATTAATTCTGTTAAATATAGAGAATCTCATCTGAGTGTCATTTATAACAAATAAATCACCATGAGTTGATTGGGTTACAAATAGCATTGCATAGGATGTTTTTACTTGCATCAACGGGTGTTGATATATTTGGAATCACCAGAGACGAGAGTGAGTTTCTATTTATCATCAAAAATCGCTCTATTACTTTTCAATGACAAATGTACATCTCTGAACCCAGCACTGCCATTAAACCTGCAGTGCATCGATGTCATATCATTGTGACGTCTTCAAGTTCTTTACGTCATAGCGTTGTCAGGGCAAAATCTACAGCCCTTGGAGATATCATTTGCTCTCACACGAGCAATATCTCCTGTGGTACACAGCCTGGGATGATAAATAGTTAAATGTTATCAATATTTGCCAGGATAACATTGTATCTGGCCAACTGTAGCCAGCTTTAGACAGGATATATCCGTATATCAAGGCAACAGGATTCTGGTCATGCGGTGATATATCCGATAGCATATGTTATCAAATTCACCTCTCGACGTGATATATAACATATGTGTACAGTATTACTCAGTTTTCGACTAGGTGTACACACATATCGACAGTACCGTATTTCATTCCCGTCATGGCGCGTACAATGTTTTCATATGCAACACTAGCAACAATATACCTGTGAATATATTTTGCAGCAGTAAAAAATATTTTTTCATAATGACATACACCCGGGTTAGAACCGGTCTTCGGCATATCATGCTTCTGGTGGTCAGGCTCGGTGACACATGTCATCATACCCCAGTTGTGTAAACCGATGCTCGTGCTGTTGATCACTTGAGTGACTTGTCCAGATACATTTAATTATATTTACAGATGCTGTGCAGCAGGAATGTTGCTGCAGCGTCAAACAACAAGGAATATGGAGTAGGTGTGTGTAAATACTGTTGTCTTCAAAACTTCAAAACTAGCCGTATATATGAGCGTGTTGTTGTTGTTGTTGTTGTTGTTGTTGTTGATGATGTTGTATTCAAATCAAGCCATGATAATTCAGGAATATATTCTGTATTACGTAAATCCGCCGAGATATATCCGTGAATTCAGTTTGCAGTTTTGAACTTATACCATAATATACCTACATCTATAGTGTTGTTGTCTTTCCCCGCGAGACATAGCTCTCCATGTACCCAGTCCCAGTCATGCACGGCTCGGACAATCGATATATGTTGTCGAGCATCACGTATGCAATGGCGAAGGATGACGGCATTCGTTCCCATAGCGATCGGGGTCCTGAATTATTCACCGATGTAAGCTCTAAGAATCTTACATCTAGCTTTGTTCAGCATCACATTAAGGGTTTGAGGTGTTTTGAATTACCCTCTTCAATGAGGAAATATATTTGGGTTTTAACAGCATTACGTTTTATTCATTGGCGCATGTACTCCCAGATACATCATTAGAATTAATTTACATATAATGAGATGTTATCCCCAAAATATGGCCGCATCATAACCACGATGCATTCTTCAGATTTGTCTCATTTTGAAACCCATACATACAGAGGAAGTATTGAAATACCCTATGATCTTGACAGCTATATACACTGATCTACACTGACATACCGTATCATCTTCACAGCAATACACACTCATCTACCCTGAAATACGATATCATTTTGACAGCCATACACAGGTTTCTACACTGACATACCGTATCATCTTGACAGCCATACACAGGGATCAACCCTGACATACCGTATCATCTTCACAGCTATACACATCGATCTACCCTGCAATACCGTATCATCTTCACAGCTATACACACTGATCTACCCTGGTCTACACTGACATACCCGGTTACCGTATCATCTTCACAGCTATACGCGCTGAAATACCCTGACATAGCGTACCATCTTCACAAACATACACACTGATCTCTGAAATACCGTATCATTTTGACAGCCATACACAGGGGTCTACACTGACATGCCGTATCATCTTGACAGCCATACACGGTGATATAAGCTGAAATACTTATCGTCTTCACAGCTGTATACACACTGATCTACCCTGGTCTACCCTGAAATACCGTATCATCTTGACAGCCATGTGCATTGATTTACTCCTACGCTACCGTATATCTTCACAGTCGTGTGTATTCATCTACCCTGAAATACCATATCATCTTCACAGCCATACACACTGATCTACCCTGAAATACCGTATCATCTTGACAGTCATGAACAATGATCCCCCCTGAAATACCGTTGCATCTGGGCAGATCTGGAATTGAAGTATATTGGCAAACTATTGAAAGAGGGTCACACAGTAAATGCCAAATACATAATAATGTGCTACAGGAGAAAACATGCTTAATAGCAGCCATGAGACGACAGCCAAACTTGATATGTGTCAATGCTGATACGTGGCTATCACTTTTTCACTGACTATTGTCCAAGTCAAACACATTTTGAAACACGTATTATGATGTTTGGTTGACAACAGTGCAAACGTAAATGACTCTACAGACTGTAATCATTAAGATATCATTGTAAAATACCGCCGTCTACCCGGCATTCCAAATACAGCAAGGGTCTCTACCATTTTACGATTACTTGGAAGTATACGATGTATTTAGCAAGCAATGGTCGAGGGTGTGGTGACCTCTTTATCACATCATTTGACGTCGTCGAAAAACGTGCTCCCTAAAAGCTCGATCAGTACAATTCCAAATAGAACATGTTTCCTAAAGATGGGTGAAAATACAGATTTGTCAAAATGTCATTTGCAAACACATAAAATTGCCTCTGTTTTGCTTCCGCCGAAATCTACATTGGCGGGTCAACTGGAGTTACTTCCATTTATCAAAGGGAAGCTACTCCTATTCTCGTCTAAAACTGGTTCCACTGTTAGTACGGTGTATTAGTTCATGTAGACAGGAACTCGGTAAATCCTTGTCAGACGTCAAATGTGTCTGCATGAAGTACGAAGGAAAATATACACACAGCCAAAGAGGAAAAGGAACAAACACGGTAAGAAAGTGACTAAGTTATCTGAGTATTTTCTCTATATTCCCGAGGCGATGGCCACTGACAATTACATTGCGTTGTTTGTAAACAATGAAAGTAGCGTCCTCGCATTTGCTCATCTATCGATATATAATTCCAACACCATTTTGATCCTTTGGCTTCGCTCCACGACTCACGATTAGGATAGGTTTTAATATGACAATTAATGAACATCCTGTGCACGACGCTCCTTCATGGATTTCACCCTGTACTGATTGTAAGATGTAAAGTAAACATAACATTCCATCGTAAAAACATTGTCCAAACATTGTCCAAGCATTGTCCAAACAGGACAAACTGCGACAAGTTTTGTTTCCGAATCGGATTCTCTATGGTACTCTATAACAGGGATATGGAAATCAAGAGGCTCATGGCACCAGGCACTGATGGCTGAAGGGATTTAATACGTCAAGTTAGCAAAACATCTTGCAAAACATTCTTCATCAGGAATAGATACAAAAAGTATCACAAAGACACAGTGGCTTTCTTTTATAGTTACACCTGGCGAGTATAGATACCTCGTATCCTAGAAGAGCTTGTTACTCCACACCGATGTTTGGTTTTTCAACGCATTTTTTCGGAAGCGTTCACTAAGAACGGTAGAGAATGTCTTAACGACCTAACATTCACAAGTGTGAACAGACACATGAGGCGGTTGTAATCATCACTAATAATCATCACCGTAAATATAATGAGTGTCAACCTGTCAGTATATCGTTATGTATAGGATTTAGTCTTCATAAAGTACAAACGACTAAGCAATGTTATCATACTTTGTACCATACCTCTGTGGCCAGTACTGGAACAAAGATAGTCCGCAATAACCAAGTATCGATAAGGAATTTTATTCACATACATATGATAGGTTCATAACAATATGGGTGGAGAAATATGTAACTATACTGCAGAGTTCAATATATGGAAAGCTTATAAATCACTTGTCACGATCCAAGCAACGCATTATTTTCGGGGCAAATACTTGTTGGTATGAGATTAATGTCAATTTTTACATGTAACTCTTTTCACCAACATCAACCTTCCAAATGAACATATTATATGGGCCCGTGGCACTAAAGTCCATTGTATTCTGCAAGAACCGAGGCACGTCATTTACTGTAAACCAGAGGTGGCCACTGGTGTCCATAGCAAAGCTGTCAACCCATTTCATGCGGCTGTCATCCTTTACCACCTGGGTCTGTGTTTTCAAGGTAACGTCGTCAACAGACGCCGCCATTGCTATGTCCTTGCTGAAATCCCACTTGTAGACAGCATTGGAATTCAGCGCTCCGTAATACAGACTCTTACTTCCAGCTATCATTCCTCCTGTCTGGGACACTTTCTTTCCAAGGTTTTTGACAGATCTGCTGATATCGGCATTTTCATTCGCGAGCACTGACGTGGGTACTCGGTAAAGTTTAAACGACGACAAAGGACAATAGTAAAGATACCGATGGTCGGGGGAGAGAGCAATGCCATTTATGGCTGTATGTGACACAAATTTGGTGTGGTCAAAATCGATTGTAGTAGCAGCGCCTTGCTCAGCTGCCATACTCTTGTGTGAAAATGTGTACGATTTGTCCTTTCTGAAATCATAAACAACAAGTTTGGATGTTCCAGTATCGCTGATGTAAGCATAAGCAGGCTTTCCTGAAATTTTATGAATGACGATGTCGTTGAGGTACGTTCTCATCTTTGGAGCGACGGTTTCATGAAATGTGTGGACACGGATAACCTTCCTGGCGTTTATGTCGTAGATTACCAGCTTGGCGGGACACAAGAACTGACCCGGCTCGGCGATTATGTGTAAGCCAGTGTCAATGATCCACATCCATCCAGATACTGGATCAATCTCAAAGCTCTGGGCGAACTGGATAGCTGAACAGTCGCCCACTTTCTGCATAGCCCAACTGGGGAATGGTTTGAGGATTGCCTCCCCATGCTTCTGCACTACTACGTTGACGGTAGATGGGACGCCCTTTTTAGTACGAGGAATCGTCAAGTACACGGTGTTATTGTAAATCTTGATGCCTGAGATAAGGTTATTTTTTATGATGAAGCTTCCGTTTTTTATGGATGTCTGTTTCACTGAATTGCTTGGCCAGTCAAAGTCGATAGCACGCCATTTATACTCGATGGCGGAGTCCGCAAACTTGTTACCAAGGAGGATTATGAGGAGGATTGTGAAGGCCAACATCGTCAAGTCGGAAGCTGGACTGTCTGAGTTTGTCCCAATCGGAAGCTTTATAGCTTTTGTTGGTGCCATCTGCTGTGGGTCCACAGTTATCTGTCAGTTGCGCAATGACACAAGCACTTTTCATTACCATTGTCGACATATTCCATGCCCTTGAAATAACTCCAGCTAAGAATTGTAGAGTCATCCCGATAAAGTTATGTAATAAAAATTATAAGGAATACCGACCTCGACCAGCTAAGATTGTTACAGAGGATGGGCAACACTTTTTATAGCACGTTATGTAGTCACGCACAGTACATATTTTGAAACCCTTAAATCAGAAGTGATTTCCAACCAAAAGCCCTTACACCTCCACCAGCGCATATTCATATCGATAACGCATGTCAAGTGCATGTGCCTGTGAGTACAGACATGTGTTTACTATGCATGACAATGACGTGACTTCCATTATGTTTTTCTTTCACTGTAGAACATAAGCTATTACATTTTAAAATGCAGATCACTTGATATAGCCGGTAAAATAATTTATGATGAAGATTCATTATGAGGACTGAGTCACCGTACATCGGAAGGATTTTCTGAATACACAAGAGGATAGATTAAGCTGACATGCTATTTAAACATATGAAAGGGTAATTCTATCTTCTTTCACAACGGAGCATATGATTGTACAGAGTCGGGAGAGTTGATACGCCTGTCTATAACGTTGGAATGAATGTCAAGGGCATGTGGGAGTTGTGTAGCATTAGGGTGTATCGGTTCATCAAGAAAATTACTCAGTGTCAATTCTTCACATTTTCAGCGAATCGTGATCGTGGTGTCATTAGATGCAATCCAATGGAGGTTCCGTTTTATGTTTCTTGTATTTTTAGGCACAAGACTATGATAAATATCCAGACGACAAGCTTTGGTAAAGACAGACATTTTCCCTTCCATCTCATTCCAGTGTAATTCATCACATTTGGCGCAGCTTGGGTTGAAATGTATATATATATTGAGTTCATGTGTCGTATTTGGTCATAAAACATGCAGGATGAACTGTTCTATGTTCTCTAGACTTAGAAAAACTTCTGTATCCTATGTGTAAAACTGTAGACATATACACCTCAAATTTAAATAAATACAAACATAACAACGACCTGTTGACCATCACCGGATGATCACTTAAGTCATATTCTATCTCAACATGCTGGATACGTGAAACAAATGTGTAGTAGGTTTGACAAGTGTGAATATGGTGAACATTTGTACAGAAAAAATAGTTATTAGATATCACAGTTTTAAAGTATTTCTGAGAGTAATCTTTATACATTTTACTGACCTTCTTCAAATTGTGTTTTTTTCTTTTGCTTAAATACGGTAGGACGTATTGTTTATTGTCTGTGTAATGGAGTTTTTAGAAAATTGAATTAAAATCAGATTACTTAGCGTCTGTTATCCACTACAAAACACTCTGTTTTCACAAGATTTAGATCTGAGAAACGCATTAATACCTCACATAAGCAGTGGCGTGGGAGTTAAAATATTGTTATCCATTTTTATTCAAGTGTGATCCGGAATCTTGTACATAAATTAAAGCTATAGACCAATCCAGCGCGACTGGAAGCTTTCCAGGAGGATCTTGTATATACATTAGAGCTATAGACCAATCCAGCGTGACTGGAAGCTTTCCGCGAGGTGCTTAGACTGAATAAGTGGGCAAAAATGCGCGCCTCCTTCACGCCACGTTACATCAACTCTGGTGGTCGTTTAAAAACCGTGTATAACCAACTGTGTTGGTCTGTATGATGTAATCATTACTAGTATATCGACACGAACTAGTCTTCAAGACCATACATCGTTGATGATCAGGAGTAACTAAGCATCTGGTAGCTGACCATGGAAGACCCTCGCCTGAAACCAACAATGTGATATACGTAACCCCGAGATACCGAACCCAGTCAATGCAGGTGTGTGTGCACTCGTGTGTGATGACGTAGTGTCATTGGCCACTGCTTCATTTGCCGATACGCTTAGCTGGCTCTTTGTTTATGACTTATAAGCTGGATAACTGTTAATTTCAAATTGCATGTGGTCAGTGATTGAAGTTGTGCATTGCATATTGTCATGAGTGAATAGTTTGAACTCTGAATTCGCGGGCTGTTTTCATCGCAATATTTTTCAACTTTATAGGTTAAATTGGCTTTTGTGATGATTTGTTCGGTAAGTGCACACCGGAAGGTATCGGAATCTGCAAAGTTGTGTTTTACGTTGCATGTGACCTTTAAGGCGACTCGACCAACATTGATCCCTCCTCTGTTTCGGAAATGATGTCAGCTGCCATATAGCTTGAATATTGCGGAGAGTGGCCTAAAAGTGACGCTCTCACTAGGAAGTGATGTTACTAGATCAAACCTTTCAGAAGCTTTTCACAGAAAGCCCCTTGCAAATACTTTTCTACGTGCTTTTCACATGTAGGTGTGAGAGGAAACTTCTAAAAGTCTTTAGCGTAAATGACAAGCACTAGAAAGGCCGAGGTGAACCAGGAATTAAGACCACCATCACCATCTGCACAACAAATTCTAGCGCCTTGACGACTGCACCACCTAAAATTAAGAGTACATCACGGTTCACACTAACTAGTCTTTAGGAGGACGCGTCGTAAATAATCAGAAGTAACTAAGCATCGGCATTGTTTTATTAAGGTACATGCGAAAGGTATATAACATTCAATGATGTATGACTAACTTGGGGATCTATCTGGAAAGACCTATGGTCTAAATTGTCGTACAATAGTTACAAATAATTCTTTTCACCAACATAAATCTTCCAAATGAACATATTAGACGGGGACGTGGCATTTAGAAAATCCATTGTATGCTGAAAAAATTTTGGAAGTTTATTTACTGTAAACCAGAGGTAGCCATCAGTATCGAAAGCAAAGCTGTCAACCCATTTCATGTACGTATCATCCTTTACCACCTGGGTCTGTGTTTTCAAGGTAACGTCGTCAACAGACGCCGCCATTGCTATGTCCTTGCTGAAATCCCACTTGTAGACAGCATTCAAACTTAATGCTCCGTAATACAGACTTTTACTTCCAGCTATCATTCCTCCTGTCTGGGATACCTTATCTCCAAGGTTTTTGACAGATCTGCTAATGTCGCTATTTTCATTCGCGAGCACTGACGTGGGAACTCGGTAAAGTTTCACTGATGCCAAGGAACAGTAGTAAAGATACCGGAAGTCAGGTGAAAGAGCAATGCCATCTATCGGCGTGTGTGTTGTAAACTGTGTGTTGTCAAAATCAATGGTAGTCGCCGAACCCTGCTCAGCAGCCATGCTCTTGTGTGAAAATGTGTACGACTTGTCCTTTATGAAATCATAAACAACAATCTTAGCTGTCCCTGCATCCGTAATGTAAGCAAAAGCAGGCTTTCCTAAAACCTTATGAATCACGATGTCGTTTAGGAACGTACGCATCTTTGGAGCGACGGCTTCAGGAAAATGATGAACTCGGATAACTTTGTCGGTGTTTATGTCGTAGATAACCAGCTTAGGGGGACACAAGAACTGTCCCGGGTCGGCGATTGAGTTTAAACCAGTGTCAATAATCCACATCCATCCGGTTGAAGGATCAATCTCGAGACTCTGAGAGTACTGAATAGCTGAACAGTCCCCTTCTGTCTGCATGGCCCAGCTGGGGAAGGGTTTGAGAATTGCCTCCCCTTGTTTCTCCACAATGACATTAAGAGTAGATGGGACGCCTTTCCTCCAACGTGGTACCGTCACGTACACACTGTCATTGTAAATCTTGATGCCTGAGATGATGTTATTTTGTATGATGAAGCTTCCGTTTTTTATGAATTCCTGTTTGACGGAAATGTTTGGCCAATCAAAGTCCAAAGCACGCCATTTATACACGACGGCAGAATCCACAAAAATGTTTCCGAGAATGGCTATCTGCAGGATTGTAAAGGTAAGCATGGTCACAGTAGTAAACTGGTAAATCTGGGTGAGACACAGTCTTGAGCTAGAGAGTTTGCTGTCTTATTTGTAAGTTGTGCAATAACACGCTGACACACACTTTTCAGTACCATTCTCGAAACATTGCTTTATCTCCAGGAGCATGAGAATTAACAATATGTTGTCTCTAGTATAAATGCTGTAGTCATCGAGATAAGACTGTGTATCTATTCAAAATACAGAAAAACAATATGAAATTGAGACAGGTGAGGATTGAGGATTGGCAAAACATTCACAAAGTTTAGTTTCACTGACAATAAACAGACCAAAACTGTGATGTCTGGTTATCGGGTTCAACTCCCAATTACCCGTTACTTTAGATGTTTTGTCTGAACCATAAGCGTGGGTTCCAACAAGGGGATAAATAACCATCACTTCATCATTTAGAGAAGCTGACATAACCTAATGTAAACTTGGAAAACATTGCAAAGCCGAGACACCCTAATGTAAACTGGAAAGAGTCTGCAAACAATGCTTACACAATCTCATATAAACTTGGACGACCCTGCCAAAAAGGATTGCACAACCTAATGTAAACTGGAATGACGCAGCAAACAAAGGTAAACAACCTAATGTATACTGGCAATAGACAAAGCTTACATAACCTAATATAAAATGGGAGGACTCTGCAAACAAAAATAAGACAACCTAATGTAAAATGTGAAGACCCTACAAACACAGCTGAGACAACCTAATGTAAACTGGAAACACCCTGCAAACAAAGCTGACACAATGTAACGTATACTGGAAAGACCCAGCAAACAAAGCTAAACAACATAATGTGTACTGGAAAGACCCAACAACCTGAGCTTACACAACTTAATGTAAACTGGGAGGACCCTGCAAACAAACCTGGCACCGCCTATTGTTAAATGGGAAGACCCTGCAAACAAAGCTGAGACAAGCTATTGTATGTTGGAACGACCCTCAAACAAAGCTGACACACCGTAATGTAAAATGGAAAGATCGAGAAAACAAATCTGACACAAACTAATGTATACAGGAAGGACCCAGCAAACAAAGCTAAACAACCTGATGTATTGGATCTCAGAATGAAGGTAATAAAGATCTACAAGTACAAGGCTGTGATACATACGGCTTCAAGTGATTCAGTTACATAATGTACAGATGAGATAATGATGTTTTATAAACATGCATGATGCATTAAATAGATGACGTATAGATAATGTCAAGTACAAATCAATACAGCAAGAGTCATTAAAGTACTGGGGCGAGAAAGCTCAACTGATGATGAAAGTTGTATCTTACTATTTTTTGTTGATACAGCGGCAGCTGTCTAAACCGGCTCTCACTGGCACTAAAGAAATAATCCGGTAAAGACAAAGTGCTGGGTTGTAGAGCTGATGCCTAATGTTCAAGCTATGGATGGGACTAAGATTTTAAGCCGGTGTTGACAACTTGCCGGATTGGACAGATGCCGGTTTTGTCGGCTTCCACTGTATAAGATGTTCCACAAAGAATAGTTCTTTTCAAGTTTTTATGTACAGAGTTACATTTGGAAGCGTATTTTTAAAGTTCCATGTGTCAATATGTATCTTTGCAGCAATGATATGAGATTTAGAAGTCTATTTTCACCTTGAGTACCAAACCAAATCATGTTTTTTGATAATTTCAGTGGATGTGGATAAAAATTGTCAGCCAAATTTTTGACTTTATCCAAAAGGTTTGAGTCACCTGAGATTTCAAGTAAACATGACACAAACTCTCATTTACATCTCTGCAAAAAGAGCACAGACTGTTGTCATTTATTTCATTCTGACCAATTCCTTTTTTGTGTAAATAATCCCTTGTAGAACTCTGAAAGTGTAAAAACTTTGTATCTTGCAATCCTTTTCTATATACTGTAAACATATTTTTCCAATCAAAGTCAGTTTCGGTAAATAAAAGTTACAAAGTTACATTTATTACAAATGTCTGGATATTTATCATTACAAATAAGTTTATAATAAAAAATTCTACAACGTTTAACGTCTTTACTAAATATTTCTGGCATTAGGTAATATTCATGTTACTGACTGGAACTGACTTTTGAAAGGTCTTGAAAAGATTCCATTGATAGCATTCCATTCTCATCTAAAAAAACTTCACAAAATGTAATTTTTAAAAATAATGAATAAGTCTTTTCTGATGATACATTGATGTATCCGAAATGGGATCCCTATCTTTCGATCCCACTATTCGTCGTGCAAATGACGTTAGTGCCAAATCAAGTTTTGCATGAGCATTCGATCATGTAATCATGGCATCGAAGTTTTCTTCATTTGCACATTGGCCTCAAGAATTGAAAAAAACACCTCTAAACCACAGTTCTAACGGTACTTTAAATGCCACAATTGGTCGTTGGCATGTTGCACGCGGGAAGATCAGTTTTTACGTCGCAAGAGCAATGGGATGCAGCCGTCGCACTGTGTATGACTGGTGAGGTCGTCTACAACAAACTGGCACCACTTCTGATCGACAAAGGCCGGGTAGTCCATGTGTGACGAGAAGACCGTCCAATCGTCCTACGTCACCTATGTGACAGACTACACGAACCAGGGCTGAGATGTTTAGAGGTCGACTGTCCTCACAAACCATTCGAAATCGGTTGCTGGCTGCCAGTCTCCATTCTCGACGTCCATATCGTGGGCCAATATTGACGCCTTTTTATCAACGTCAACGTCTGCTGTGGGCCCAGCGTCACCTCCGCTGCATCGAGAGAGACTGGAATCGAGTCGTCTTTAGCGATGAATCCAGGTTTACTCCCAGATTCGCAGACGGCGGGCATACAGTCTGAAGACGACCTCGTGAACGGAATACCCAATGTTATGTACAGGAAGTCGTCAGATTCAGGTGCGGAAGTTGCATGGTGTGGGGTGCTTTCTGTGGGAACAACCGTTCCCGACTTCTGGTCATCCGCGAAAACCTCAGAGTTGCTGCTTACCACGACCAGGTGCTAACCCCTGAACTCGTTCCTTTCATGGCGGCTCATGGCCCAGGTCTACAGTTCCAGCATGACAATGCTCGTCCGCATACCGCGATTTTGACACGAAATTTCCTTCAAAACGCTGGAATCAACGTCATGGACTAGCCATCGAGTTCCCCTGACCATAATCCAATAGAGCATGTTTTTGGGATGCACTTGGGAGAAGGCTTCGTGGTCTTAGGAACCAACTTCAGAATTTGCAGCTACTTGCCGCTGCCTTGCAAGAGCAATGGCGGAGAATTCCCAACCAAGTGTTCACAAGCATCAGGCAGTCGATGAGGAGACGATGCGGGGCGGTCATACACAATATTGAACTGAGAAATTTCGAATCTTTATTCTTATGGCTTGACATTGTGTATACCCATGTTTTGGTACGGTGGTGTAGCCGAATGGAACTGATTGTGGCACTGTCAGTGCATCGCGTACATCACACAGATCTCAGCAATGAAATAATAACAATTTAACCTTCTTACCATTTCTTGTTCTTTTGTAGTGCCCTGAATAAGAATGTGAAGTTCCTTTTTTGACTCAGTATATATACCTAATATGCATAATCCCTTTCTCTGCCCAATTTGTAATGAAATATGTAGAGTTTTTGAAGTTGTGATTGAACGGTAGTCGTTGGGATAGAAATTCATTTAAGTTGTTTGGGTCAACACAATGCTGTTTGTGAAATAGGTTTCATGCTTTTAGCACATCATTGCATGGATTCATGTTTTCACATTTTTAAAAATGTGATTTTAAAGTTGATAATTTCATAACATCAATAAATCTGCTTGTATCAATAATTCTCTATCCTATTTCTTCATATTTGTTTTTCATTACACTCCTCTATTATTTTTATCATTCAAGATGAATTTAAGAAATAGTTCTTCAAGCAAAGTAATAGATTCTGCTGGTGGGTTGGGAAAATATGAGCCAGTTTGGGGGTTGCTAAGGCTTTTATTATTGTTATTTTACCAATAAGTTTTAAATGTCTTTTTTCTCCAAGATGCTAAGAGCCTAGTAATTTCTTCAACTCTCTTTCTGGTGTTGATTACTCACATGATCTCAAGATCCGGTATAAATTTAACACCTAGTACATCAAATGCACCAGTTACCCATTCAATTTTCAGGTCATTGCATATCTTATCAATAGGTTTAGCTTTTGACCCAATCCAGATTCCTTTTGATTTATCTAAATTTATTTTCAAATCCGACATTTTATAAAATGCATTAATTGAGTCAATAGCAAGATATAAACTCTTCTCAGTTCCATAAAGAAATAGTTCAGTATCATCAGCGTAATCATGCAGTATATATTCTTTATTATTGATGACAGTACCCTTAAAATTTTCATTGTTTCTTATCATAACATAAGGGGAGAGTGGGTCTCCCTGTCTACATCCTCGTTCATTAGCATAAGAATTTTGAGAGATTACCATGTTGCTAAATGGTGTTGCAATATGTTGTTTCAAAAGTCAATATGTATATCCATCTTACCATTTCAGGGCCAAACTGAAATTGAAATTTGAAGAAACGTTTAGAAACAGTGTCAAATGCTTTTTCAAAATCAATTAGAATTAGCAATCCAGGGATGTTTCGTTCCTTTGCTTCGAACATTATGCCATATAGTAGTCTTGTATTTTCACTTATAGTCCTACCTGGTATAAAACCAGTTTGATTACAATGGATAAGATTATCGAAAGTAGTTTTTTATCTATGAGCAATACAGGAGCTGATAGTTGTATAAATGGCGATAGTAAAGTGATAGGCCTACAGTTTTTAAATAATGTTCTGTCGTTACTTAACTTTGGGATACTTGACACCCCTTTTAATGTTTGAAGATATTCTATTCTTAGTTGTTGCATTTTTAACAAATCTATAAATCCATACTTTAAATTCATTCCAGAAAAACTCAATAGGAACACCATCAATCCCAGGGCTTGTATTATTACTTCCATACTGATTTCCTCCATACTGATTTCTTTTTCAAGATTCTCTCTTAGTGTCTTGCTAAGAGTTGGAGTTTTTATATCCTTTAACGAGTGATTCAAGAAGTCTTCGCCCTTATTCTGTTTGTGAGTAGCATAGAGATTGTTATAAAATAACTTTACTTCATTAAGTATTGACTGACTGTCGGTAATTTCTTTGTTATCGTTAGTTATCAATTTATTGATTGATTGTTTGGAGAAATTTCGATTTTCGACATGGCAGAAATATCTTGAATGATTTTCCCCTTCTTCATACCAAAGAACTCTGTTCGGATCTGTATTCCTTTCATTTCCTGAATTTTGATTTCCTCCAGTTCTTTTTATGCTTTGATAATTCATTGAGAAGTTCTTCATCTATGTTTTGATAGTTTTTTTCTAAAATTGTCCTCAGCCTGTTTTACTTTTAATTCCCGTTCTTGTTTGTTTTTAGTTTTAGTTTGTTTATTTTATTTAGTATGAAAAAGAAATAGTCTTCGCTCGGATTTTAATTGATAAAGTTTCTAAAAATAAAGAATCAGAAATAATAAGTTTAACGTGATCCATGTTTTCAAAATCACATTTTTCTGTTCAGTATTCTTGAATAGTAGCATTTATTCCCGTTCTGACTAAATTACAATATTCAGGGTTTAACAGTAAGGAACTATTAAACTTCCAGTAGCCCTGCAAACAAAGTTGACACAACCTAATGTAAACTGGAAAGACCTACCAAACAAAGCAGACCCCAAATTATGTAAACTGGGAAAACCCTGCAAACAAAGCTGAAACAACCTAGTGTATACTGGAAAGATCCTGCAAACAAACAGTACACAATCTAATAGAATTTATAAACTGGAAAGACATTGCAAACAAAACTGACACACCCTAATGAAAAAATGGAAAGATCCAGAAAAAAACCCTGAAAAACCTAACGTTTACTGGAAATACCCTGCAAACAAATCTTACACAACGTAATGTAAACTGGGAACACCTTGCAATCAAAATTCGCACAACCTAATGAAAAATGATAGGACCCTGAAAACAAAGCCAAGACAACCGAATGTAAACTGGAAATACCCAACGAGCAAAGATTGCACAACCTAATGTAAACTGGAAAGACATTGCAAAGAAACAGACCCAGCCTTATGTAAACTGAGAAGACCCAGCAAACAAAGCTGACACAACCTATCGTATACTGGGAGGATCCTGGAAACAAAGCTGACATACCCTAACGTAAAATGGGAAGACCATGCAGACAAGGCTGGGAAAACCTATTGCAAGCTGGAAAGACCCTACGAACAAAGCTGACACAACCGAATCTTTACTGGAAAGACCCTGCGAACAAAGCTCACACAATCGAATCTTTACTGGAAAGACCCTGCGAACAAAGCTGACACAACCGAATCTTTACTGGAAATACCCTGCGAACAAAGCTGACACAGCCCAATATATACTGGGAAGACACTGCAAACAAAGCTTACAAAAGCTAATGTAAAATGGGAGGACCCTGCAAACAAAGGTGACACAACCGAATGTAAACTAGAAATACCCAGCAAACAAAGCAAACCCAAGCCAGTGTAAACTGGGAACACCCAGCAAACAAAGCTGACACAACCTGAGGTAAACTGGGGACACCCTGCAAACAGATCTGACACAACCTATTGCGTAGTTGGGGGACCGTACAAACAAAGCAGACCCAACCTTATGTAAACTGGGAAGACCCTGCAAACAAAGCTGATACACCCACAATGTAAACTGGAAACACTCTGCAAACAAAGTTGACACAAAGTAACGTATACTGGAAAGACCCAGCAAACAAGTAACTGAAGTCAGAATTTGTTACTTTTGACGTTGTATTGTATGACCTTCCACAATAATACAAACCAATTTTGTCAATTTTATTAGTAACAAATAATTCGTTATTGGTGCACAGTATACTCCTTGGAACATGGAAGGGTCAGGGGTGTTATTACACCTGGCGAAGATTACACCAGCTATTGCCATTATGTTAGGTCGTTGACACTTCTGTTCTTTTTCGATTGCATGCCAGAATCGACCGCACCTGCTAACTTGATACGAACACATCAGCACTAAAAATAAGTCCATTTTGTTACATGTCTGCCTCGCCAGTATTTCGTTCTTTTTGCGTTTCGATCTGCCATTTCACGTTTGCTTTGGGTTCGTTGTATTCCAATAATAATTTCAATTAAGGTTTGGATACATTCCTTTGCTGTGGTTAATAACAACATACGCATACCATGAAAATTGGGGTGTTGTTATAGCTTTTTCCATGAGTATATATGTACAAAAGGATATATTGACTTCTTCGCTCAAAGACTCGTGGTTATACCAATTTTAGTATAGAAACGGTATTTTAATTACATACTTAGGTAAAGAAATATGGGATTACATGAAAGTACAAGTGTTCCCTCATTTGTTTTCAATTTTCTTTACAAACTATGTGATACAAAACCTTATAAAAATAAAAGAACACTTGTTCTTTCACGTAATCCCATATTTCTGTACCTCAATATGTAATTAACATACCGTTTCTATACTAAAATTGGTATAACCACGAGTCTTTGAGCGAAGAAGCACATATATCCTTTTGTACATATATACTCATGGAAAATGTTATAACAACATCCCAATTTTCATGGTATGCGTCGGTGTATATCAGGTTTATACTGACAAATTGAGCTACCGAAATAACGAGAGAAAACAGTCCGTCAAAGTACTTTTATTGCACTGATGTGTGTATTGCAACATCCTCAGATATGCAATAAAAAGATTCACTTCGTTGCCAAATAACCATTTTCACCCAAATACAGTTTCCATACAAACAAGTTAGTACGGGAGATGTTCATCGTTTCAACCAAGAAGCTTCCTGCATTATCAGCTGTGAACCAGAGTGAACCTTCGTTGTCGAAAGCTAAGGTGTCCACCCATTTCATCCGCTGGTCATCGTGAGCAATAAGAACCTGAGAGGTCAAAGTTATGTCATCCGGTCCGGCCGCCATGTTCTGATCCTTCAT
Organism: Haliotis asinina; assembly: GCF_037392515.1. Taxonomy (NCBI): domain Eukaryota; kingdom Metazoa; phylum Mollusca; class Gastropoda; order Lepetellida; family Haliotidae; genus Haliotis; species Haliotis asinina. The sequence goes on along the minus strand of NC_090284.1, from coordinate 66,142,203 downwards.
GAAATCCCACTGGTACACACCACTGGAACTCAAGCCACCGTAATACATACATTTCTGTCCAAATGCCATACCATCAGACTGAGATTTCTTCACTCCGACCTTACGAACAGATTGCTTGAACAACCCCTTGGGGTTGGAGAGAACGGTTGTGGGTATTCGGTACAAGCTCGTGCCTGCTAGAGCAGAGTAATACACGTACCTGAAGTCTGGTGACATGGTAATACCATTTACTGGTATTGTCTCTGCGAAGGACCTGTTGCCAATATGAACAACAGAAGATGGTGGGGATTCTGCTAACATGCTGCTGTCAGCAAAACTGAACGATTTATCAGACCGGAAGTCGTAGGTCACTATATGTGCTAGTCCGCTATCACTAATATACGCAAGGACGGCTTTACCATCCACTTTGTGCAGGACGATGTCGTTCAGGAAGGAAGACCTGGATGCAACATCATCAGGGAAAACATGGGTGCGGACCATACGTCTACGGTTGATGTCGTAGATGATCAGTTTAGGAGGGCAGATCGTCTCCGTGGAATCAGCGATGAATCCAACTCCAGTGTCTATGATCCACATCCATCCCGTTAATGGGTCGATCTCCATGCTCTGGGAGAACTGAATGGCGGAACAGTCCCCAATAGTCTGCATCTTCCAACTGGGGAATGGTCGGAGGACTGGCTTCCCGTCTTTCTCAGTGATGACATTCAGCGTTGATGCAACACCTTTCTTCAGTCTAGGAACTGTGATATACACGCTTCGATTGTACACCTTGATTCCGCTGGCGATGTTATTTTCGGGAATGAAACTGCCATTCTTAATAAACTCCTGTCTTACGTTGTCACTGGACCATTCGAAGTCTAATGATTTCCAATGATACTCCAGAGACAACTGTCCAACGTTTTGACTGAAAGCGGTTGCGAGACACAGACCAAGGATTACCAAACTGAGCATTGTGCATGTAGGCACCGTCTATGAAACCGTTATCAGATCCTGTCTTGCAGTGTTGTGATAGATCACACTAAATGTGTCATGTCTTTGCATGTTTCAAGTACGTAATATCTCTTTCAGGCATTAACTGTTAAAGTTCCGTTTAGGAGTACATGTGCGAGTTTTGAATACCGCTATTTCCGTTTTGTCATGGTAGATAGGGTCTCACTGGTTAAACAGATGAGCTCATGTATGGTGCTGACACGCATGAGGGAGTGAGCAAGTTTGGTTTTACGCCGCTTTTAGCAATATTCCAGCAATATCACGGCGGTGGACACCAGAAATGGCCTCACACATTGTACCCATGTGGGGAATCGAACCCTGGCTTTGGCGTGGCGAGCGAACGCTTTAACCACTAGGCTACCCAACCGCCAAGATGACACACATAGAAGCACCGTCGATACAAACTGAGGTTTGAACTCGAGATCACAGATTAACAAGCCTGCCCAAGAAACCATACTTATGTACCGTGAAGTGTAGTGTCTTGGGCGAGGGTCCACCAGTATCCCCTGCTCCATGTGGAAACTGGTGTTACCAGCTCAGCTGTATCAGCAGCTTTTAACAGATGCTTACTCTTGACTTTCAAATCAACCAAAATGAGTGAGAAATATTGGAGTTCTCCATTTTGCACGTACTCTAGAAACATCAACTACTGTTACCTAGGAAAGCTTGAAGCAACGAATGTATTATTTGGGCGAGAGTTCGGTGATGGAAGCATCACATCTCGTGGTCGGACACAACTTCTCATTGACAACAGCAGTCTGACACGTCTGCGATACAGGGATGAGACCATTGGGCCTCATGTGCAACCGTTCATTCAAGGAAGAAGACTAACTTCACGTCAACGTGTGGCTTATGTTGTGACAGATTACCTGAGACTGCGAAATAATTATATACCTGCACTCCGCTGGCCAGCTGTTTCACCGGAGATTTCCCCTAGTCGAGCACACTTGTGATGAAATGTGGCGACGCTTACGCCGGAATCAGCTACTGGCGTCAGCACTGGCTCATACATGGAACATTCCCCAAGCTCTCCTCAATCGTTTAGTGTCTTTTGTACGTCACCACCGTCAAGCCTGCATCGACGCCAGTAGTGGGCACACACGATACTGTAAACGAACTTTTGACACCGCATCTCTGCAAGGTCACGTCACGATGCCCTGTGTAAAATCATTCAGATTTCGATATTATCCTTTCAACAGATAGGCAGTGATTAAGGAGATGAAGTAAGTTGAGTTGGGTGTTATGTCACATCGGCATCATTCCAGTCATATAGTGACGAGATCAAGTTTGCATCCATTACCAGAAGGATTAAGGAAAGTACCGTAACATGGCACAAAATCAAATAATGCACAATTACCTTTCTCCAGTAGTATATATTATATATTATATATTCGTGCAGTTTAGGGTAGGTTAAGGGAAAGTAGGTTGATTAGAGGAACGTAAGTAATGAAACGTTCAGCTGGGAAGGTATTTTACTGTAATATCACCAATAAATGACAAACTGAGTAAAACAAAAAATAAGAGAAAGAGTTCATCAAAGTTACTTTTATTGCAATGACTATGCATTGCTTCATCCACAGTTATACAACAGAAAGATTCATTAGATTCCGAGATAGTCATTTTCACCCAAATACAGTTTCCATACAAACATGTTAGTACGGGAGATGTTCATCGTTTCAACCAAGAAGCTTCCTGCATTATTAGCTATGAACCAGAGTGAACCTTCGTTGTCGAAAGCTAAGGTGTCCACCCATTTCATCCGCTGGTCATCGTGAGCAATAAGAACCTGAGAGGTCAAAGTTATGTCATCCGGTCCGGCCGCCATGTTCTGATCCTTCATGAAATCCCACTGGTACACACCATTGGAACTCAAGCCACCGTAATACATACATTTTGTCCCAAATGTCATACCATCAGACTGAGATTTCTTCACTCCGACCTTACGAACAGATCGCTTGAACAACCCCTTGGGGTTGGAGAGAACGGTTGTGGGTATTCGGTACAAGCTAGTGCCTGCTAGAGCAGAGTAATACACGTACCTGAAGTCTGGCGCCATGGCAATGCCATTTACTGGTGCTGTTTGTGGGTAGGACTTATTACCGATATGAACAACAGAAGAAGGTGGGGATTCTGCTAACATGCTGCTGTCAGCGAAACGAAACGATTTATCAGACCGGAAGTCGTAGGTCACTATATGTGCTTGTCTGCTATCACTGATATACGCAAGGACGGCTTTACCATCCACTCTTTGGAGGACGATGTCGTTCAGGAGGGAGGACCTAGATGCAACATGATCAGGGAAAACATGGGTGCGGACTATACGTCTATGATTTATGTGGTAGATGATCAATTTAGGAGGGCAGATCGTCTCTGTGGGATCAGCGATTAATCCAATTCCTGTGTCTATGATCCACATCCATCCCGTCAAGGGGTCGATCTCCATACTATGAGAGTACTGGATGGCGGAACAGTCCCCAATAGTCTGCATAGACCAGCTTGGGAAAGGTCGGAGGATTGCCTTCCCGTGTTTCTCAATGATGACGTTCAGCGTTGATGCAACACCTTTCTTCAGTCTAGGAACTGTGACGTACACACTTCCATTGTACACCTTTATCCGACTGGCTATGTTATTTTCGGGAACGAAGCTGCCATTCTTGATAAACTCGTGTTTAACCCTGTGACCTGGCCATTCAAAGTCTAATGACTTCCACTGAAACACCAATGACAACTGTCCAACGTTTTGACTGAAAGCGTTTACAAGGCACAGGCCAAGGATTACCAAGCTGAACATTGCACATGTAGGCAGGAGCTCACTGGATCTATGAAGCCGTTATCAGCTCCTGTGTTGTAGTAGACCGCGGGAAACGTGTAATGACTTGTCATGCTTCCACTGCATTATATCTCTTTTAGGCATTAAATGTTAAAGTTCCGTTTCGGAGTACATCAGCGAGTGTGGTTTAACACTATTTCAGTTTTATCATGGTGTGAAGTCTTAAGGTCTCTGACGTTTACAACATCGTTCAAGCAGATGAGATCGTTTGTGGTGCTGACAAACATGGAAACACCGTCGATACAAACTGTGCCTAGAACTCGAGATCCCAGGTTAACTAGTCTGCCCAAGGAACCATATTTTTGCACTGTGAAGTGTAGTAAGTTTGTAAAATCTTGAAGAAGATTATTCACTCATGAATTATCATTATGCATTGTCTCTGATGCGCATATGGCATCAAACGTATTTAAATAATGTAGAAAAGTATTATCTGCACACAATGAATGGATACCATGAATGTTCCAACTGCACACATTTACATTGGTGTGTAAATCCGATATTGTCCTGTGCGTGAATGCTAGCATGTGAGTGACTACGACGCCCCTAGCTATTAAACTTAATATTGATATGAGAGGTTGTGTTTCACATATTTTCGGTTTCTTCCGATCTCCATGAGCAAGCTGTCCTTGAGGGTAAACACTTTGTCCTCAATTATCAACTTGTCATAAGACAAGTAGGACTCCTTGCCACTCTCCCTCGCCTTGATCAGGTGTGGTATGAGACCACTTCTGACGTCACGTACTCAGCGTCCTTCAGTGCAGCTCTCCATGCCTCCAAAACCCTCATTTTATCCTTATAACAACTGATTTCAACCATTACTGGTTTCATCCTACTCCTGGATTTAAGTCTCTGGACACGCTCCTGTTGCAACGTTCTCTAAGCTGACATTAAACTGGAGGAAATTTCGCACAGCATGTCCCGTTTCATCCCATCTTTCGCCCTGTGCACCTTGAACACCATGAATAACAAAGTTGTTCCGTCGATTCTGGGTGTCATGGTTACCCAAAACGGTTTCCATAATCTCCACACGAGCTTTCAGGTCTCTCTTCTCGTCCCTCGAGGACTTGTAATCTTCCTTGACGAATTTCAACACATCCCTACTGAATTGCAGGATCACCTGTCTGGAAGACGGCTTTTCCCCGCCATAGACGCCCCACTTGGCTTCGGGTCTGGGTTCGATTCTATATGTTCCCAAATGACTCGAATTCCCGGGGAATGAACACAGACTTCCACTGCTCGCGCTGCACGTCACGTGTTCGAATACCATGACTTAAGAGATACCCGGCGGTGGTCAACAAGTTCCCAATACCGTAGGAGTTCGGGCCAAGGTGCACAAATAGCGACAGCACTATGATGAATTTCAGGTACTTTGTGCCCGTGGGACCCAAACCAAAACCAAAACCAAAACACATTACCTTCTTAATTTGACGACTACGATGTTTCTTGGGTGCAAAACAATTAATGTCTGCCCTCCAGCTCGCCAGCGAGTCTCCCCCGACTCGAATTGAAAACCGCCAACCGACGAAACGTTATCACATGGTCACTCTGATCTGCACGAGAATTCCGTGCGCAACAACACATGGGGTGATTTTGATTTTACCAGTGTTCCAAAAGCCTCCAAATTCCAAAACTGCATAAACTTACAGTCTCTGGATGGTGTCTTGGGGTGGTATTAACATTGAGGGAGGTTGAGTAATTTCTCGTTCGGTTGAAATTGCCAGTCGTTTCATACCAAAGTCGTTTCATACCAAGACACAGGTCTTGCCACCATGACGCATGCGCACCATTCATGTATTTTGGCGGCGATAAGGTTAAGATATGAATACAGTTCTTTATTTTTTTTAAAGAAAACCTGAGCACTTCGTGTGAGGTTCATGTTGAATCCTTTATATATAACTCATGAACAGAGATCCTACACGTAATAATATTATTCGGAAAGGTGGCATTTATAAAATCTATAGTATTCTGAAGGACACTGGGACATGTACCCACTAAATACCAGTAATAGTCAGGTGTTAAAAGCAAAGATGTTAACCCATTTCATGTTCGTTTGCCACCAGAGGAGTAACATCGTACACAGATGCTATCATGCCTTTGTCTTTGAAGACAATCAGTTTGCAGTCAGCATTCTAACCCGATGGGCACCCCCGGTGAGCCACCTCTTCGTGGTGGGTGCTGGGTAACGCTAAGAGCTCGCCAACCCCCCGTTGTAGACCCGTGGGCATATTTGATTCACCAACCCGTTTGCCGTGGGTTGTGGTCCTGTGTCGGTGGAGGACGAGATCCTGGCGGTTGTGGGCAGTTGGAGTGAAACAGAGTTCCTTTGCCCAACACAACCACTTACTTCACCTAGACGGGTGAAATATGCACTTGCTTGGTTTTGTCTAGAGTCGTATGCCCAGAAGGGAGTGGTTCATGGACCAATCTGGTGGAATGATTAAGCTTTTCATTTTTCTGCTGGAGTATATCATCCAGGTATCCTTCATGCCGCAAGCTGGAGATCCTTTTGTTTTTAGCATCGTCCTTGTGATACTCCGTAGTGGATGGGGAGCCGGGGTGATGAACCACTAAATACTAACCATGGAACACCGAGCCCTTACCCAAAAGACATAACACCCACTTGACATTGATCATGATACCACTGAACACAGATCCACTACATCAAATGACTACTGGCCACGCTGTAGTCAATCGAGACGCCATTGAAACTGAACCCTTTTGCAGTATCTCAGGGAATACAAGAAATTGCGAGCGAAGTCAAAAACATTCCTGTTTCGGGCTCAGCACACAGAAGCTTGAACGCTTGTTCAATCAATTGTTTGCTGACATGACAGAATTCGATATTGCGTCAGAGATGAAATATCAAGGTGTCACTTATGTTAAGCGATTCACAACTCGTAGAAATAATGAAACCCTTCAAACAAATATGGAACTGTTTTCTTTTTCATGTCCTATAGCTCCAAAATCAATGAAGACTGGCTACTGTAACATCGGTGTGGATACTTACATTCCAAATCCTTTAAGATGATTTAAATGCCAAAGATACGGCCATCGTGTCAATACATGTAAATCATCTGTTACATGTGCTCACTGTAGTAAGAGACACGACGGATGACTACATCTGCACTTTCAAAACATGCACCAGTTGCGAAGGAACGCACTCATCTTCCTCAAAGGAATGTCCCATTTGGAAACAGCAAAAGAAAACCAACATGATAAAATTTACATAGGACATTAGTTTTTGCAGAAGCCCAAAAAACAAATCCACAAATCTTAAATCACGAAAACGTAAGCTTCCGTATTTCGACCACCGTCGAAAACAGCCACAATAACCAAAATGTCTATAAGCTGTCAAACCTACTTGACCTGGATGAATACCAATTTCCCTCGGATCCTGTCACCTGAAATAACCACTCAGACTTTCTGTACCTCCAGAGTCAACCCGTATTCAGGATGCATCTGTGTCTAAGGCATCTAAATCTCACTCACAATCTAAATCTGATTCTCAACAAATGTGAAAGACATGGCGTTGTAAGACATGGCGTTATCCACAGCACTGTGACGCTCAAGACAAATCTCCAAGCAGCTGCAGGTCGACTTACTTTGAACGTTTCACTTACTCTGTGTTCACTGTACATTCCGCCATCACCAGCTCTTATTCTGGCTGATCTTCAGTCTCTCTATGATGAACTACCAAAACCATGTGTACTCATGGGCGATCTAAATGGCCACAACCCACTCTGGGGGTTGCGAACACAAACACAAAGGTACAATTCTAGAGGATTTTATTTTAATGAATTTTTTATATTATAATGATTTTTGTATATTAAATGATGGTACAGATATGTATTTACATCCTAATACAGGAACATATTCAGCTCTTGATTTGTCAATACCTGACTCCAACTTACTGAATGAATTTGAACGGTCAGTCCACGATGACCTTTGTGGAAACGACCATTTCCCTACCATATTGGACCCGTGAAGGTCCGGGGAACAATAGGCCTTCAGCAACCCATACTTGTCATAAAATGCGACTACGCTTATCGTAAGAGGCGACTAACGGGATTGGGTGGTCGGACACTTGACTGACACATTGTCATCGGTTCCCCATTGCGCAGATCGATGCTCACGCTCAGCGCCCATTATTTTAAACATCAGTTACTTACCAATAAATCAGATATTGCGAACAAACTGGGTGAAACTCTCGCTAAACACTCTTCGTCTTCAAATTATGTACCAAAATTCCAACATTATCAAAAATAAAAAGAAAAGAAAACTATTAATTTCTATTCAGAAATATGGGAGAAGAATGGGGAAGACTATAATGATCTATTTCCTATTCAGGAGCTTCACACTGCACTTGAACAAGCGCACAAAACTGCTACAGGGTCTGATAACATACATCATCAACTCCTGAAGCACTTACCCGAATCGTGCCTATAAACCATTTTAGATATATTTTATGATATTTTATCATGACGCCATAGTTGTGCCAATACCCAGACATGGACATCATCATACGGATCAGTCAAATTATCGACCAATTTAACGAACTAGCTGTGTTTGGAAGACCATGGAAAACATGATAAATAATCGACTTGTTTGGTACTTGGAAACAAATAATATCCTTATAACAGACATACAGTGTGGTTTCCGTAAAAACAGAAGTACTGTCGATCACTTAGTGCGTTTGGAATCATTAGTAATAAACGCTCTCATTAATGGGGAGTGGGGGTGCGTGTGTGTGTGTGTGTGTGTGATGGGGGGGGGGGGGGGGTCACTACCCTCCTCCATCTATTTCAATCACTCGTCCGTTCCAAAGTTGATTAAGGCTCCATCATCTATGGTGCAACAGCAACCGAAAACTATTACATTCTGTTCACTGCCAAGGTCTAACACTTTGTCTGGGATCCGGTCTTTCAGAACTTCTGTTCACAGTCTCTGTCGGGGCAGATGAACTATCTCTTGCAAAACGCCGTAGAAATTAGCTTTACAATATATCACAAAACTACACTCTAACGAATCTAAGTGTGTCGTTAATCCTCTCTATGAGAATTTACACAAAAAGAGTCTTCTTTTGTTCCCCCTCTAGGGCTCAGAATTAAGTCATTTACTGCTGCTATTGGCATTAACCTGGAAAATATAAACAATATAGAAGCACTATGAACAAGAATAGTATCAATCAAAAAGTAAATATAATACTTACAAAACCTGTTTTATAGATGGGTCCAAGGACATTGGCACAGTGACTTCTGCCACTGTCATTTGATCCAGGACAATATCTTCTAGAATACCAGACAACAGCTCTATTTTTACTGCAGAAGCAAACGCCATATTAACGGTTCTTAAATATATTCAAAGACACTCTAAACATAAACAATATATAATCTATTCAGCTTTTCTTTCGAGCCTTCAAGCATCCACTTTCATCGTGTAAACATCCACTTTTGATAGAAATTATTGATCTCTATAGTGATCTTGCTACTGGCCAATACGACATCGTCTTTTGTTGGTTTCCCAGCAATGTAGGTACTTCTGGTAACACAGTGGCCGATTTTGCTGCCAAGGCAGCACTCAACAAATCTGTGACACCACTTCTTATCCCATACTCTGATTACAAAGCTAGCATCAGAACTTACATCTGCGATCTGACGCAGAGGTGGGACTCCCTAGTAGGTATAAACAAATTACATGCAATAAAACCTTATATTTGGTATACCTACTTGGGTTGTCAGTCCAGATTTGAAGAGGTAATCACGCGACGATGCCGTATTGGCCACACAAGATATACCCACACATACCTGTTGAAAGGTGAGGAGCGTCAAGTTTGTATCCTTTGTGAAGAAAGAGTCACCGTCAAGCATATCCTGCTTGACTGTGTTGAATTTTCTATGACAAGGGCTAAGTATTTCAATATCGAAACTGTTAATGATTTTTTTACCACTGTCAGTTCTCTTTTAATTATTGTTTTTTTTAAAGGGAATTGATTTCACGGATGAATTTTTATTAATATGTTCTATAGATAGATGCATTTTAGTGATTGGTAGTTTAGATTAGTTACTTAGATTTTAGTGGCTGTACCCTCAAAGAGGGGTTGAAGTATTGTAAAATTATTGTCCTCCTGAGACGGTACGTAAGTTCCTACAATTCAAACTCAATTTCGCTCAACCATTGTATTGTCCAAATAGTGCTATTAGTTTTAACTTTTCATGCTAGTTATTACTTGAATTGTGATGTTCGTGTTGTTTTACTGCCCTTTGTCGATACGTTTTCATAATATACATATAATCCATTTCAATGTCAAATATGTTCTCGTCAAGATGTGGCTGAAATATTGTCGATGTAACGTTAAGTATTCACTCACTCACTCACTCACTCACTCAAACCAAGTGCTGCATAAAATGAACGTTCACTTCCATCCATCCTGCCTTCGGACTGGTCATGTTTGTTACAGATCTCTCGTCCATTTTTCAGAAGCTATGGCATGGGAACACAAAACTCATTGAAGCCAGAGAGCAATAGTAAAGGAAACTGGAAGTTAGGGGAAGGATAAATGTCTGGTATCGGAGTGTGTCTTAAATTCTGTGAGTTCACAACTGATGACAGCTTCGGTGGTCAGATAATACGATCGTGTGAGTATGTCTGTACAAATTCCTTTCCTTTCCTTTCTAAATTCGATATAAAGAAATCTAGCTGCTCCTTCATCCTTAATGTAAGCATCACCTTGCTTTCCTGAAACCTGAATCACGATCTCGTTCTGACATGTTGGCATCTGTGGAGCGATCATAGCTGAAAAGGATGAAATGGGATAACCTCAGAGTACTTCAGAGTACACGCCTACTGCCTCGGTGGGTGACATAGTGGAAGTCAGTCTCAATAATAGCTCAAGAAGTTGAAGACAAAAACTCTGAGAGTACTGGTGTGGTCCAAGGATTGAAACAAATTTCCTACACCCACTCTATTTGCTGGACCAGAGAGTCAAAATACCATCCTGCGTGCAAAATGCCCTGTGCACAAAACAAAGGAAGCAGTCTACCCTCCAGGACAGACTCAAGACGTTAGTGATGGTCGTACGTTTTACAAGAAATATACCCAACAGCAAAAAATCCGTAACACTGTATTTGTCAAGTGTTTTTTAAATAGAAAACGTCAACATAAAGGCTTAGTTTTATGAGATTTCGTGTTTTTTCAAACCTTGAGTTTCTGTTGCAATTCAGTATAGAATACTAATAGTTACATCCTTCATTTGCCAGTTTTAAGATAGAAACGTTAAGCAGAAAAGATGCTGGTGTAACATGTATGCTGTCCAGCACCGCTGTGTTCCAATTCCAAGCAAAAGCCGCATATTCCAAATGTTTCCTCATGATTCGTGGTTGTGTCAAAATTAGGAGAACGCGTTGTATAAACACAAGTCCCTTTAACTTCGAGACAGATTTGTTTAACTGTTAGTGTGGGCACAAACTGAGCTGCAAGAATAAAGATATAATAAATGACCCCGCAAAAGGTACTTTTATTACCACCATGTATATAATGCTACATCCACAGGTGCACAATACAGAGCTTCAGTCGGTACCCAGGTACCCATTGTCTCCCAAATACAGCTTCCATATGAACATATTAGGCCTGGAGAAGTTCATCGTTTGACCCATGAAGCTTACCAGATCATTCACTGTGAACCAGAGTGAACCTTCGTTGTCGAAAGCTAAGGTGTCCACCCATTTCATCCGCTGGTCATCGTGAGCAATAAGAACCTGAGAGGTCAAAGTTATGTCATCCGGTCCGGCCGCCGTGTTCTGATCCTTCTTGAAATCCCACTGATACACACCATTGGAACTAAGAGCGCTGTAATACATGAACTGCTTCCCAAATGCCATACCATCAGACTGAGATTTCTTCACTCCGACCTTACGAACAGATTGCTTGAACAGTCCCTTAGGGTTGGAGAGAACGACTGTCGGTATTCGGTACAAGCTCGTGCCTGCTAGAGGAGAGTAATACACGTACCGGAAGTCTGGCGATATGGCAATACCATCAATCGGGGTTGTTTGAGGGTAGGACCTGTTGCCAATATGAACAACAGAAGATGGTGGGGATTCTGCTAACATGCTGCTGTCAGCAAAACTGAACGATTTATCAGACCGGAAGTCGTAGGTCACTATATGTGCTTGTCTGCTGTCACTGATATACGCAAGGACGGCTTTACCACCCACTCTGTGCAGGACGATGTCGTTCAGGAAGAAATACCTGGATGCAACATCATCAGGGAAAACATGGGTGCGGACCATACGTCTATGATTAATGTCGTAGATGATCAGTTTAGGAGGGCAGATCGTCTCTGTGGGATCAGCGATTAATCCAATTCCAGTGTCTATGATCCACATCCATCCCGTTAATGGGTCGATCTCCATGCTCTGGGAGTACTGGATGGCGGAGCAGTCCCCAATAGTCTGCATCGTCCAGCTGGGGAATGGTCGGAGGACTGGCTTCCCGTCTTTCTCAGTGATGACATTCAGCGTTGATGCAACACCTTTCTTCCATCTGGGAACTGTGACGTACACACTTCCATTGTACACTTTGATCCCGGTAATGATGTTATTTTGGAGAACGAAGCTGCCATTCTTGATAAACTCCTGTTTAATGCTCTCACTCGGCCATTCATACTCTATCGAATCAAGATGATACTCCAGTGACAAATGTCCAACGTTTTGACCGAAAGTGTTTACAAGGCACAGACCAAGGATTACCAAGCTAAACATTGTGCGTACAGACTGCCACACGGTGACTTGCGTTTCCAAAGCCGTTATCAGCCTGCGTGTTGTAGAATAACGATAGCTCACGGGAAACATGGTATATTTAGACACGTTTACCAAAGTATTGTCACACACACCATTGTCTTGCTATTGTTTCTTAGCTAAGTTAGTTATTTTCAAATAATATATCCGAAGAAATCATGCTCATAAACAGCACCCTGTTATGACGTATGCGTCCTCAGACTGCACATGGAAGGGGTGGTGTATTAGGTTTACCATGTTTAATATGACGCGTTTTTTTAGCAAAAGTATAATGTATTCTTGGAAACAAACGCTCAAGATGTCAACGTCTAAATCCACCTGCCGGTCGATCCTGAGCATGGCACGACGAATTCGTGAATACCTTGCCAACAGAGGTAGTTTCATCTCACATGACCCCGTCGTCTCTAACGACCTAATGAGCCATCATCTCCCCAGACCATTCGAGTCAGGGGGTGAGCATTTGTTTACGCCACTTTCAGCAATATTCCAGAAACATCATGGCGATGGACATTAGATATGGGTTTCACACATTGTACCCATGTGGGGAATGGAACCCGGGTCTTCAGTGTGACAATCGAACACTTTAGGCACTAGGCTACCCCATCGCCCCTTTCACTATTATAACCCAGTGGTCAGTGATCGCCTTCCATCCAACAGATCTGGAGTTAACATATGCGTCGATGTCGTATTTGTTTTTAGCTATGCTCAAGAAAATGGGGTTACCCGTGAAGGTTCGGGTTAGGATACTGGCCTTTAGTGACCTATGCTAGTCTTGAGGAGACTATCGGGCTCTGGTTTTCGGCTCGCTGAATTGATTGACACACATCATCGCTTCCCAATCGCGCGAATCGATGCTCGTGCTGTTGCTTACTGGATTGTCTGGTCCAGATTCGATCATCTACAGACCGTCGCCAATTAGCTGAAATATTGCTGAATGCGACGTAAAACTAAACTCAGTCACACATTCACTAAAGAGAATGGAACCTGTGTCTTCAGCGAACACCATAAGCACAAGCTACTCCCCGGCCCCTCTCTGTTGGAGGTGTGACTAGGGCAACCTTATCAGCAGCTTTTCAAAGAACGTTTGCAAATGCGATTACAAACAGTTTTCAGTTGGTGTGGTGCACGTCATAAACGTTTTCGGTTTAACACGTGTTCACCAATATCACACCAACAAACGTAAATGCATTTACGGAGATCGCAATAATTCTTCGCCTTTGAAGTCGGACGCCAAAACATAGCCAGACATCACGTTTTCTTATTTCCTGTGACATGGTATCAGAAACGATGTAATTTCTTACTTTTGCCGCGTATTTCAACATATGTTATTCACCGTTTAGCAAAGGAATTGCTCATTTGGTACAAGAAGGCCCATTTCGCTATGATAATGGACGGCAGGACGGATATCAAGTACTGAATTGCGTTCATAATTTCAAGTGAACACTGACATTTTCGTTTCTGATTAATATGACGGTCTTTGTGTCGAAAAAGAAACACCACACAAGAAGGTATGCAACAGCGCATACGATCAAAAGTAGAAATACTGAAATATACCATCTACTTTGCCTTACCATATCACCAGGATAGGTTATGTGTAACAAGAGTATAATCGAGGGGAAAAAACAAGAAAACACAAACGAAAAACATTTCTATTCACAGGCAGTCCATGACCACGTTATTAAATTTAACATGAGACATATTTTCTGATGCTACTGGTCAATTCTGAGGTTTGCTTTCAGACACCCGCTGTTGTTAATGACTTTAGTTGGGTGATATTGATGTGGAAAAACATTTAGCAAAAGAAATATACAGCAAATATAAATAAATATATCATGTACACGTTGTGTTTGGCTTATGGAACATCTACTTTTGTTGGAGATAGATTCTAGTGTGGTCTTTGGACTTTGTGTGAGAAATATGTGTTTTAAACCCTTCATTGACGTAAATTATAAACATGCTTTAAAACATATTTGGCAAATTCTCTAATTGAACACGTTCAATAAAAATGTTTTTACATTTCCATAAACAAAGAAACACATACGTAATCAAAACAGTTTATTCTAACTTTGAATATTATCTTAACAGGAAATTGAATGAAAAATACGTTCAACAAATACACCAATTGTATAATTATGATCCAACACTTAACTATTTGGTTAACAATGATACATATCGTTCCGAGGTGAACATAAATACTTTTTTGCACTTATAATACGTTTAAAAACTACAACCCATTCTATGATTTCCCATATTAACAGCCAACTATGAATGGTGCGATTTTAGAACAGATTGTGTGACCTTCAATAATGTTTTGAATACACAGAAGTGTATTTGTTTCTACTGTAAAAAACAGGCCCTTTCTTCACACTTGTTTCAAATTGTAGCAAACAAACATTATTACCAGAACATTTAATACCCTCAACACATCTCTAAGCAATCAAAAATTAGGTTTATTAGTTATATGAGACACGATAAAACATGATGAAACATGATATGATGGGTGATTTCTACCCATCTCCTGTGGATACAAAGGGAGAAAACTCGGCTGAATATTGGAAGGTAAAGCATTTGTTTGTCTTAGATCAGTCATACAAAACAAATTTGATAAAGATGTGTTTGGATATCACAGTACTTCTGCTGAGGTTTTGTGTTTTAAATATAGATATGATACATGGGGAGTGGAGGCGTTCTGTGCATAGAACAAACAACATAATACTAGTTACAGGTGAATGGAAGCTGATGATGAATAACTGGCAGAGTGACTGAATATGGTTTTAGTAATTAGCAATACCTGCACTGAGTCAGAGGACACAGGAAATGGGGAATAACATATTAAAACCTTGTGGAGTGAGCAAGTGAGTTTAGTTTTCGCCACTTTTAGCAATATTCCAGCAATATCCTGGTGGGTGACACCAGAAAATGGGCTTCACACATTGTACCCATGTGAGGAATCGAACCCAGGTCTTCGGTGTGACGAGTGAACGCTTTAACCACTGGGCTACCCCATCACCCCGAAACCACGTGGAAATGGGACTTTCATGACAAAATAATACTTGAACCACTTGGCACCCTTACTGGTCCTCATGCTGATGGAAGAGCCATTGGTATATATTTTTGTGGATTTAAAGGTTGGTTCGTCTACATTGACCAAGACACTGAAGTAATCTTTGGAGCACCATTTGATTGAAAGTAAAATTTTGCACATACATAGTTTGTTAAAAATATGACAAAAAGTAATAGTTTGAATTGTTGAAAATATGCAAACATCATTTGTTGAAGATAACAGTAAAAATGTATATAATGATTTTGTGATTTCGCTCATTTAATGCATAGTTTCTTAGAAACAGCTGAGAAAACATGGATTGTTCTTAAAACTCTTTGTCCCAACTGTCATCTCCAGCCTCAAACTAAATGGATGCTATCTTAATGGAAATATTCATGATACACTGATAAAAGCACACTGCAAAAGTCTCAGTGTTATTGTCTGGATGCATATTAAATATTGAGTGGATATGGTTTTGCATGAGAAGTCTAATATTTCAGAGAATGTGGACAAGGTTGTTCTGCTATACAGCTATTGAAGCAAGTGGAAGAAAAAGTGAACACTGAATGTCTCATGGGAAAAAGATAAGGCCAACAAATGAAAAACTAACATCAAATATTAACCTATTCTATGAAAATAAACATCTACTGAAAACTCATTTGTGATAAATAGTGGAAACATTTTCTAACACTAGTCTAATTTATGATATATGTTTAGGACAGACCAATTTCATCTGTTGTTTTACAGAGTTTGTCCTCAGAAAACCAAAAGGCAGGAGGGGGGAAAATGTATACAAAATCACCAGTCAAAGTAATATTTCTTTTGAATACTAAAAAATTTACTTTGGACAATGTATGAAGAGTATCTGAGGCAAATACCAGTCTAAAAATACACCTGTCTGGTGAGTTTACATTTTTGGCCCATAAAAACATTCAGATTTCTATTTTATCAGTAAATTTATTTTTATTTTTTTTTCTTTGAAAATAAAACAAGAAATAAAACTGGTCTGGCTTTATGACATGTTTATGACTGACAGTATAATGCAAAGAAACTAATTTGTTTCTGGAAGCGTAAGAAATGACTATTATCTAAAAATTTCATTTTTTGTTTTTTCCTTTAACACCAATGGCAATTGGAGCATAACTTCAACTAACAACCTATTGTTTCACTGCACACTGATATAATCTCTAAGTATGAATATTTAATGAACCTTCCAGGATAGCAACTTACTTAAGCAGATAAAACTGTTCAAATATATCTGAAGAAAAAGAAATATTCTCTGAAATTCAGATGACTTGCCTTCTCATGATCTATCACCAAGCTGAAGCTGATAAATGATAATAAAAAATCAAACCCACATTTCGAAATATCACACTATATGAATAAAAACATATCTGTTCTCCATTTCCATGATAAATATAATAACTAAAACATAAACAGATGATGGTATAAAAGTCTTTGGCCTTCAAATATTAAACAGCATCATATGAGCACTTTCTGCTTGTTTCTTGGAAAAATTATGATTTGGGGCAACGTAACTGACTGAATACTACATAAGCAGTCCTTAAATGTCCCGTAAAATGTTGCGATTCTAAGTTGTAATCTGTGTATCAATGAAGAGAAATGAGAAAATTGGAATCTTTGGATCATGTGACAAAAGACATTATTGCTGTCATCCAAACATGGGTTGGAGGACTGGGGCAAAGATGATTTTTATGATTTGCTTCCGGAAAAGCAGTATGCCAGTTCAAAGTGGGAGGAAAGATTACATGAGAGATTTGAATGCATGACTAGTGTTCTGAACAACAATCAAAATCAGATGAATCTGGGAATAAACGTTACCCATGAACTTCTCGCACAGCTAGGGGAGGTAACTTTGGAAACCACAATGCAAACTCTGGCACATTCACACGGAGAGAATAAGTATGGTTTTTCACCAGTTTTATCAATATTTCGGAAATTTTACAGCAAGGGACAGCAAAAATGGGCTTCACATATTGTACCTACAAGGGGAATTGAACCTGGGTTTTCCTTGCAATGAGTGAATGCTCTAACCACTAGACCACCTTGATGCCCCACATGCACGCTGAAAGGATCAGTGATGTCTAGGGTTCTGTAGCTGTCCCACTGGTTTGGGGAGTTCAATAATCATCACTGTAATCATACACAATAAACTATTGGTTGTAACTCACCCAAAGGAGTGACACATTAAACTTGTTATAAGTGTCTTTTGTTGTATACTTTTCAATCAACAATATACAAGAAGGATAAAACAAATAGTTCATTACATCTGCCAGTTCATTACAGGCTTGTAAACATACTTTATTTTACATAGCACTGTAAGGGAACAACTCCCTCAGCTCACTGCAGATGTATGTGAAGTTTCCATATGTATGGAAAGTCAGCTAGACTCATGCTGCATGCCTGTCATGTATTTATCTTAATATAGAACAGATAGCAAGCTGTAATCTTAGAAAACAAAGTCTGTTGTTTCACATGATTCTACTTACTTTCTGAAGATGATCGTGCATATAATAAGCCTACATGGAAAGCTTTGTATTGTTCCAATATTTTAATACATGCTCTAGTAAAATAGACAGATCCCTATCAATAAACCATCTGAGATGGCTAAACCCTGTCCAACTGTGCTGATTCTAATATCAAACATTAGTATGTGTTTTGCAGCTGAGTTGAAATCATTGAAATATGTGTTTTGCTCCTGACTTCTTTTTAAAACATTCCATGAAACAGGAAAATAATATAAGAATAAATAAATAATACAGATCAGTAAGACTAGATAACACTTTATACATAATACATCCTTCACCAGAACAATAATTATTAATAAGACATTAAATGAGATCATTTCAAACCCTCAATAGAAGATTATTTCAAGTTATTACAATATGGCTAAATGTACTGAATTATTAACAGTTATGTGCAATATACCAAAGTTACCATGGTAACAGGTTCCTGGTTTTCACAAATTCAAACCACTTGTAGAATGAGGGCAGATTGTAAAGTAAGGTACATGCACACATGAATTATCAAGGAGAAACAAAGCAATGAACACTGTACAGCAAGTATCGCATCTGAGGGTTCTGATGAGTGAGTGTACCTTACATGTTAAATGTCATTTTTAATGTTTAAATCACCATTTTACAAACATCAGGATAACTCCTGGCTCATGTCATTCCTGCCCAT
This sequence comes from Haliotis asinina, assembly GCF_037392515.1. Taxonomy (NCBI): domain Eukaryota; kingdom Metazoa; phylum Mollusca; class Gastropoda; order Lepetellida; family Haliotidae; genus Haliotis; species Haliotis asinina. The sequence goes on along the minus strand of NC_090284.1, from coordinate 66,123,341 downwards.
GATGAGACTAGGTAAAATAAATCATTCTTTCTGCACATATTTCATTGTGCAATCTCACACTGAAAAGATGTGAAATTAAAAGAAATACTGAATATGGTTAAGTAGATTGTAATTTTATAAAAGGTTCCTTAAAATTTAAGCTAAAATAGATAAAATGACCTGATGGTGTCATATTTGCTTAATTAAAACTAGAGTTATCAAGAAAAGAAAATCAGTATAGAGAAAACCTTACCTTAAATATCTATCTAAGATTTACTGTACCATCAGTAATATCATTCAAAAATCAGTTCAAACATAACAATAACAATTGCTTCTTCCATCTCTTGCAACAGCAACTACAGTAACCTTGACCTTGGAAAAATATTAACACTGTCCAAAACCAACACCAAAAGCATGAACATTCGATAAATGTTTTTTTTCTTTCAGTATACCCCTAGTGTAGATATATGACATCTTCATGTAACAGTCCTGACTCTGGGCATATCTTCAATACGTCCAGGGTCTGATTCACATCATGTCGTTCCAACAACAGGTGGAGAATCATCCATGATCAGCGCTGTCTGACTTCAATGCATGTACATTTAACCAGTTAATTAAACCATGGTCTGGATCCAGCAAGTTCTCAGACCAATGAGAGTTCAGCTTACTTTGCACAATAACAGTGTTCCTCCTGCAATTTTTGTCTTTCACTACTTGCCTACAAACTGCCAAAATGTCTGACAATGAAACGTCATGTCTCCTTGGACATTGGTGAGTCAAAACCAATTATATTAGTTGATCAAAATTAGAAATATGCCACTGCTACACTGCAAAGCCAACACATGTATTCATGGCTGACTGTGGAGGTTAGGTAAAATAACATACAAAGTATCCACAATGAAACAACAATGAACACACAAAGTGTTTATTACTGCCTCATAAGATCCTCCTCCTTCAACAAGATCCTTGCTGAGCACACCATCAGGATCCTCAAATATTCTTGTCTATTTCTCACATATTTTTTATACTCAAATTGCATCTCTCATCTCTTAACAAATACCTGCAAAGTTGTTCAGAACAAAAAAATCTATTTCCAATCCAAATATCTTGGCAGGCAATTGGCAATCTATGATCATCTGAACAAACATGATGGTCGATGCCAAGTCAGCAGAGATGTTACGCAAATCTTACTGTGTGAGAGATTGATAGACGTGCTTAACAACCACCAAGTTCTGGACCTCCTTTCACAAAGCACTAAGGTGATCGTAAGTCACAACCTTAACCTTAGTACAATGTCAAAGCATGGGAGTTAAGGTTAACCTTAGTAAAGGTTGTTTCATGAAAGGTGCCTCTGGACAGCAAAAGCAGAACACTACATACCTACAATGACACACCCTTACAACCTTAACACATAAATAAATTAAACAATCACTGTGTGACACAATACTGCCATTTCATTTAAAGCACATTTGAGCATTGGTATATATGCTATCACATCTTAAAGCAACCATTCATTGTACAAAGAGGAATGTAAAATAATATCACTGTAAGATATATTAGCTAAGGAAACAAAACTATGATGTTTTCAATAAAACAATAAACGTAAAAAATGTATTTTTCTTGCACTAAATTGATCTTTGACTTGATCTCTGACACCTTAATAGCATTCGGGTAAAAATATTCTGCTATGCAAATGCCAATATCAGTGACTTCTTTGGGTGACCTTCTCTCATAAACATTCAGAGAAAATTCAGACATTCACTGGTCTCTGAATGTTTGTATTTGGTCAAACCTATAAACCATCCTGTTCAATGGCCAGTGTTATAAAATCAATCAAAAATAAATACAAAACTAAACTATGTGGGAATAAATCCTATCACCTTTCCAGCATCATGTGTATGGACAGTGTGAGAAATGTGACGTTCATACTTCAAAGTAGAATATGTACAGCGATACAAATACATGTCAAGTGATGGCAACATAGCAGATCAAGGTGCATCTTTGGCACGAGAAAAACGTGTCTTTGGTCTAAGGCACATCTAGTTACAATAAAATAGAACTGATGTGATCTTGGGCAATTGTGATACATAAGTCTTCTGATAAGTCTTATGTGATCTTTGGCAAGAGAAATAAATTTGTCTTGAATCACAGGCACATCTAGTTTCATAATGATAAATCTTGTGTGACCTTTGGCAAGAGTAATACATACATCTTTGGGAAAAGGCACATCTAGTTACAATAAGACAGAACTGACGAGATCTTTGACATATGTCATGAGTCTTCTGATGGTCTTATGTGATATTTGGCAAGAGTAATAAATATGCCTTGGATCTCAGGCACATCTAGTTACATAAAGACAGAAATGAAGTTGTCTTTGGCAGTTGTGATACGTACAGCTCACTATAAAAGATTCTGATTTTGACTTGTGCTATAGACTGTCACATACTGTTTTCCTAACAGATTTTCCATTCTGAACATAACACCATAACAGTCCGCTATAATGTTCATGAATAGTAATCCCCAAAAATCTGTAAAACAGCTTTCCACCACAATGTTTTCAGATTTGAGGACTTATGTTTTTGATTCAGCAACTTCCATGCTCTTTTGGTTGGATTTGATAAACCTGAATACAACAGCAGCCACAAAACCTTTACTTTTCCAGTTTCCAACATGTGAAGATACGAACATAATCTAAAATATGAGTACCCATATTTAACAGCTAAAGTCTTAAGAAGTGATGTTTGTCTGATATCTATCACAACATGTGTCCTTTGATTAAGCAATCAATATAGACATGGGATCTGTTAGGAAAAGACAAACTGAATAACTGGTCAATAAAATCTGCTATAGACCAACACAGAGTTAAGGTTGACCGTATTTACACATCAACAAAACATTGCATGCAAAACAGATTTCTGTCAGTCTCATAACAGATGAATATTCTCATACAAAAAGCATTATTTACACATTACCCTAAAACCCTCTGTACATGATCGTCAGCTTCATAAGACATTTCCTGAACCTCTTTATCACCATATACAGCAGGCATATCAGTAGATCTGTCTTGCTTGTTTGTGACACCAACTTCAAATGCCACACACAGACGTGACATTGCATGAGTATGAATTGTTAAATTTTTCAGGATTTCAAGAAAGATATGGATAAATGAATCACAACACATATAACCAATGGTATATTTGAAAACTGTTATTGTATGCCAACTGACTGATGAAGAAATCTTTACCGATACCTCAACTTGGCCCTTTTGTCAGATCTTGTTTAGTGGATGAGGTTGCATATAGAGAGTGTCACATGTGAAGTTAACAAGACCAACAAATACTTCACTTGAAATAGACTTTGGACCAATGACTCACATCAGACTGTAAATGTAGCTTAAAATAGAGGGACACATGGAAGCTGGTGAGCTTTGTGTTTAAACACATCAAAGCATGTTGACTGAAATTGTTCTGATTGGATACTCATGATTAAAAAATTACATCTCCATGTGAGATTTGCACTAAAATGCTATGTGTTGTGGTTTCGATGTTTTGATGTTTATGTAAGTAAGGATTGTCAGAATGACTTTGTGGGTGAAATGATGTCACAAAGATGACAGATCACTTCAGGCGTGGGGCAGATCGATCGTTGGTAAGTGTTTTACGCAAAGCCACATTTGCAAACATAGGATTCCTGTTGCGTCTGGAATAAAGAATACCATGATTAGAATAGATAAAATAAAAGAGGAAATGATATACCACCTGCTGACAGTAATATACTACTAACCACTCTATAAACATGCTACAAGGATACACATAAGAGTTACCAACACAAGATACTACAGAATATATTGCTAAAGAGGCTGTTCTAATGAAGAGAAGTGCAAACGTTGCTGAATGTGGTGTAAATCCTGTATCCTCAGTACCTGAGAGTTATGTGAGTGAGTTAATTTTAAGCTGTTCTCAGCAATGTTCCAACAATATGGCAGCAGTCTGTGAATAATCGAGTCTGGACCAGATAATCCAGTGATCAACAGAATGAACATCGATCTATGCAACTGGGATTCTATGAAATGTGTCAAGCAAGTCAGCGAGCCTGACCACTCTATCCGGTAAGTCATCTCTTACAACAAGTATGGGTTAATGAAGATCAGTTCTAAAATGGATCTTCACGGGATGTGAGAGGATGTGTGAATGATACTGCTCCGGATAATTGGTATTTTACCCATATCAAGGTAATTCTCAATATAGTACCAAGATCCATCCTTATACACCTTGTTGAAAGAGCACAGAGCCCCTCATACATCTGGTTGATTGGGCATAGATCCTTTATACGCCTGTTTGACTGTTAAAGATGCTCCATCAACACCTGTGCCATGCCTACACTCTCTTTACACCTATTCCACATGCAAAGCCCTCCATTCATATGAGTACTTACAGTTGTTCTTCTTCCTCAATGTAGTCAGTTGGTGGTGGGGGTGGGGGGAATCCGGGGGAGGCATTCCCAGACCACTGTTGTTGTTGGCTTGTGGCCGGTGGTGGAGGTGGTGGAGGAGCCTGTGGAGCCTGTGCTGTCTGTGCAGCCTGTGGTACCTGCTGATGGAGTCCAGCCTGGTAATGTTGGTCATGCTGACGGGGCAGCGTGTGGACCTCACCCTGACCTGTCAGGATCTGAGACAGAGTGGTGCCTTGAATTGAAACAGGGTGCACAGAAGAGGAAGTGGAGAGAGGATTCATAGGAGGAAGCGGGGGAGGTGGAAGGGGAGCAGAGGAAGGATTAGCAGAAAGAGAGTTAGAAAGATGAGATGCCATCATGGCTGAGTTTCGTGATGTGGAATCCATCGTGTTATGAGCTGGGCTCTGGGATGGAACTTCTCTCACGCTTGGATTTCGGGACAAAGGTTTGAGGACATGCTTAGGTGTGCTGGGAGTGCCAAGGTCAGTATTATGTGGTGGGTGTGGTGGAGGGTGGGGTGGGCGTGGTTGTGTCGGAGCAGCAGGGTAGGGGAGAGAATGAGGGGCAGAATCATGCAATGGTCTCCTTGTAAGAACGTTCATCTCCAGGAAGGGAGCTCCATGCTGTTTGAAGGAAATGGGAACAATTTGTTACTTTAATGATATTCAGGATCACGTTCTGTGACAGCAACTGAGATTAAAGCAAACTGTAGATGAGTCAAAGGTGAGAAGAGGGGTGGAATTCATAAGCCAGTTAGTCAGCATGTAGGATGAGATATTGCTAATGCCATACATGTTCGAATGCTTGTTATGAAATATCTCTTAAACTTGAGAAATAAAAATGCTTTCTTTCACATCTCCAGAAGAATTAGAAGTAAATATTAGTTTCTTGAAAACTATGACATGTTAGTAAAAGATATTAATGGTAAAGGATACAAGAACATTAGAAGAAGAGAAGTTGTTCTATCTTCTAACACCAGATTGCATGCACTACTGTAAACAAAAACAAATGCATTTCCGAACAAAGCACCTCATTAAAATGAACAGCATCTCATTACCACAAACAGTACCTCATTACCACAAACAGCAGCCCCTCATCCCCATGAACAACACCCCTTCTAAACACAAACAACAGCACCTCATCCCCACGAACAGCACCCTTCCTAACCACAAACAACAGCACCTCGTCACCACAAACAACACATCTCATCACTGTAAACAACACGCAAAAATCACAAACAACAGCACCTCGTAACCACAAACATGAAACATCAAGGATAAAGAACAAGACAAACATAGCATTTAGCCAGGCTTCTTAACTGAAATTTGCAATCATCATTTCTCTGTAACCATGGAAACAAGACCATTTGTTGTACCTTTGACATTTGTATCAAGGTCTACATTTCACTCATAAATTTTGCATAAACGTTCTCGACATTTGGGGGAATTGGTTTTTAGAGTTATCACATAATCATAATTCATATGTGAAACAGTTCAGGGAGCCAAATGACAATTATGAGACTTCTGAAAACACCAAAATATCCAACCAATTGTCCAGATATATATGGAACACAAAGAGGTCTATAATGAACAAAATAGAGAGCAACATTCCAGATGACTGTCTGCCAGTATTATTCAACACAGCTTGTCCTAGTGTGTCGAGCTGAATATTGCATTCGCGGCACATAAAATTACAGGTGTATCTTCAAATATCTATAACTACTGGCCATATCCAACAACACGTGGACGAATCCAATCATGTTACAAGACTCATTATCCAAAGTTCAGCCTGAGAACACTGCCCAGTATTCTCAGACTGTCACTTCAATATGTTTCATCCATTTGCAAAAATAACATGGACACTCAAAGAAAACAGATAGATTCTTCATAACTCTACTGCAGCTATCCCTGCTGTATTGTAAGTATTCAGCTTTCTCATGTAACATTGTGTGAGGTTTATGTTCACCTGAACAGACTCCTGGCTTTACATTTCAAGGACAAGACTCTGAATCGCATCAACTGAATTTTTTAAATGCATTTAATGAAGATTTTTCATAGCTTAAATTGACACAATTTCTTTCAAATGAAATTTTCATGATGTGAATCTGAACCTTGTATGCCATATTTAGTATTCTAATCTGAAGTTTTCCCACTGCTGATAGAGGGTAATGACTGCATGTTGGACATTGGATTTTCCTTGCCCGCTGTCAATGAATTCATACCTTATGCAGCTCATTAGTAAGTAAACGCATCCTAAAATTTTCAATATGTGGTCAAAATATTCAAAAGCATCAAAATTCAACAGCAACACTTTCATGTTGACAATGTGTATGACTTGTTTGGATTCCCTGTTCAAGTCCAACTAATGCACAGGAATGAACTATGACACTATACTATTTTATTCAAATAGCATGATCGAACAATTTGGCTTTTGAAAGAGCAGTAAAACAGAATTACATTACAATTACATAAATATGCTTTAACACAGACAGGTGGACAAGTGGACAAATGATAGCTGGGTGGGCAACATATGGACGTTGAAGATTCAAATTCACATTTGTTGATTTCAGTTAGTTTGTAAGTCCGGGCACCTGATACATCACATCAGTCTGGATCGACCAATTCTGAAGGATGACTGGCACCATGGAACAAAAAATGAGACAGAAAAATGAGGTTGAGAAAAACAAACAGCATGGTTCTCCCATTCAGAAACATTTTAAAACACTCTAAAGAAACATACACAACATTAATTCCCACAATAACATGCACACAGGTAGGCATGCACGCACGCTTGCCCCAGAATATCATACGGTTGTTCCCTAAACCTGCCCAACCACAAAAACAACAGGAACTGTCAAGCCAATATAAAGTCAACTAGCATGCAGGACCGAGCACCACATGCTGCATGCAGTACCTTGGGGTCATAGTAGGGGTCAGGCAGGGTCTGGTACAGCTCCTGGGAACCCATGTCAACCTGGGGTGAAGGTCGAGGAAGGGTATGAAAGCCGGAACTAGCTCGAGCAGAAGAGGTGTCTGACCCCATCCCCCCATAGGACATCATATGAGGGGCAATGTCACCACTGGTTGTGTGGTAGAGGTGACTCGACCATGGAGACATAGAGGTTGTGATGGGCATAGAGGGCTGGAATGCAAGGTCGGGAGGTCATGGTCAAAGAGGCACAGTGCTGGATTTCTCACAGTACATGGGAAATGTGTACAAATGTTTGTTTCTTAGATGTGTCAGAATTTCAGTTACGAATACAATAGACAAATCACAGTTTTGACAACAATATCAGATCAGAATTTTTTTTCGAATTTGATGAATATGCTGGCAAACTTCCAAACATAAAAATTTCACTATGCACTGAAATTTATTGTGCAATACTACAATACAGGTAAACAGAATTAATTATTAAGTGTTATTTCACATTAAAATCGCTTCCTATGATATTATAGTTACACCAAAACTATGCATCAGAGGAATTCTGCTACCCACATCTTAAACTTGATGGGAGGATAAATTTTTTGTCAACCTCAAGTGGGTCTAGAAGAAACAACCTGTGCTCGCCCCTCCTTTCACCTTACTAAACCAACGTCCACAACTGGGGAAGGAATGTCCTTCACACAAACTAAATGTCACCATGAACTTTGAAATATTTTCACAAAGTATTAAGTCAAAATGTGAGAACAGAGTGAGTGAGTGAGTGAGTGAGTGAGTGAGTGAGTGAGTGAGTGACGTTAGTTTTACGCTGCTTCACTCAGCAATATTCCAGCTATATGGCGGCGGTTTGTAAATAATCAAGTCTGGACCAGACAATCCAGTGATCAACAACATGAGCATCGATCTGCAGAACCGATGACATGTGTCAACCAAGTCAGCGAGCCTGACCACCCAATCCCCTTAGTTGCCTCTTACGACAAACATAGTCGCCTTTTGTGGCAAAAAGCATGGGTTACTGAAGACTGATTCTACCCCGGACCTTCATGGGTTGTGAGAACAGTACAGAGAGTGATTATGGTTTTATGCCACTTCTAGCAATATTATATCACAGCATTGGACACGAAAAAAGGGCTTCAAACAGTGTGATCATGTGAGGAATTGAACCCTGGTCTTCAGCATGACCAGTTGATGCTCTAACCATTATCTACCCTCAGAATGAAAATATGAGATGGATAGTCGAGACTGTCTGGCAGTACTATACAGACTATGGAAACACATCAATTTCAAATGTTTACGTTACTGTCATTCAGAATGCACACAGTAACCAAATATGCCAACTCAAAGTGTTGCAAACAGTTTCAAGGATCAAAATTAGCAGTTTGGCCATAAAATTAATATTCAAAATGCTTAAAATCATGATGGATTGTGAGAAAAATGATATGGCAATAATCAAGAGTGAAGCTTAAATTTCACATGCCTCCTACAGCAGATTTCCAAATTATCAGCTCTACATTTGTGTAATCGGTGAAAATATATATGCTTTTGTCTATATACCTGAATGTTAACAAATTTTATTCAAATTTCATAGAATTTCTAGTGCAATTGTATTAGCATAGTTTGTGGATAACATTTGTAGTGACTACGATAAAATCATAGAGGTCGGCATCTCAAGTTAACCCTTTCCAGGTTGCACAATCAGTAAAACACATTAAAACTTTCAGTGCACCTGACTGGTGGAATGACCCATAATGAGATGACGAGTGAACACTTTAACCACCAGACTACCACACAGCCCCATGCAGGCTTCAAGAACAAGCAGATGCAGTACTATGCACATCCCCTAAATGTAGACTATGAAACCTGTCACGTGTGGTGGAAATGAAAGTACAATGTGACGTTCGTTCTAAATAATGTCACGTTTTACATAAACAGGATTTTAATTTTGAACTGTTTGAAGCACTTCTGTTGAATGCGAGTCGAATTGCCATTTTGCAGATGAAACAAGGTAAACAGATTGAGAGTAATCTCCCTTCAATCGATTTTCAATTGCAAAACATCAGTAATTTCTGTGCTTCATGCATGATTCAATGGTATTCGAGGCAAAGGAGTACTACCATGAAGCACCAGAAGAGTTCGGAATTCCCAGCTGTGTACATTGAAAATAATACATCGATTGCAAGCGGGATACATTAAAAATAATAGAATAGTGCTTAGCCAGTCAGAAAGTGACATTCATGTGTGAGGTAAGATAATACTAAAGATCACATCTCCAGTACACACTCTGTGCCCCTTTCCCTCACTGACCACTGACCTGAGACGTAGGTGTGACATGCCGAACCATGGAACTCTCGTACAGTGATCGGGGGCGCCGGCTCCGACCGGGCATGTCCACTTCATAGCTGATGCTGATGTCCGAGATCTGGGACCGGGAATCCAGCAAGTCGCCAATACTCTTTGCACGGTGGAGGCTGAATGAAGACAATCAAAAAACACTGTACATAAAACATACAAAAACCTTGCACTTCCTGCCTCAAGAGTTACCATGGTGACCACTAAAACGAAAGGCTGCTTCAAACTGCCACTACTGTACTTATCAAGAAATGTATTATGTGGGATGGCCATGTCCAAGGTAGAAAAAGACACAATAAAAATGATGCCGACACCATTTTTTAAAAGTTCTTGTCTGAAAATTAATTCTCATAATTTTTAAGCCTTAAGAGTCAGGATTGTTCAGTTTAGAGCAGTTTGTTATGATCAAGGCATCTATCCATCCCAAACTACTTGTCATTCCACTACCTACTTGTAATCTACCAACATGATCAATCCGTTAGTCTGAAGATCACAATCGTGTCACAGAACTGCCCATAATGACAATCACAAAAAGGCCTGATTGTGTGGACGTGAGTGTGACAGTGTGTGACTCACAGTTGAGTGTGGTCTGTGTGTCGATTGCTTCCAACAGCATCAGTAAAAGACAGGGGGAACCAGCCAAATCTGTCAAAGTATAACGAACTGGATTCAATAACACTTGAAACAGTAGTATGACATACAAGTTTCATGTGCGAGACCAAACAGAAATGGTTGTTTGAACAAACAAGCAGGGAAGATGAAACAGACCCATGAAGGTCCGGGTTATAATATTGGCCTTCAGTAACCCATGCTTATCGTAAGAGGCAACTAACAGCATCGGGTAGTCAAGAATGTTGACTTGGTTGACACAAGTCATCAGTTCCCAGTTGTGCAGATCAATGCTCATGCTGATCACTGGATCGTCTGGTCCTGACTCGATTATTAACAGACCACTGCCACATAGCTAGAATATTGCTGAGAGCAGAGTAAAACTAACCTCACTCACTTACAAAAGAGATCCGGGCTACAGTTATGGGCAACAACTCTGCAATGCAAGTTATTGATTATAAGGACACTGTTACACCTGCAAGAATGTAAGTTAAACATTGTAGTCACATCTAAACAATAGCCAGAACATGCAGCAGTGTCTTTTGTATTTGTCTTTTGAAGTAGACAAAGCAACAGCAGTGTCAGAATCAGAACCTGGAACCAGAACAAGATCCTGACAAATGTAAGGGACACAACTGTGCATGGCAGTGTCTTTTCCAACTAGATCACATGTGCCCAAGAGAAGTGACTGCAAAGCTAGTTCTTCATCATCAATGACAAGTCCATGTTTTAGAAATTTGCAAGCTGCCATCACTCTACACCATACAAGGGACAGCTGGGTAGCCAAGTGGTTAAATCATCTGCTCGTCACACTGAATACCTGGGTTCAAACGTCCACATGGGCATGATGTGTGAGCCCCAGTCCTCCCATCCCCACCCATTATCTGTTACAATGATAGCAATAGTTTCAAACTACTGAAATGTACATATGACAACTGCAAGTAGCGACGACCTACTTTCCAGTGTGAGCATTAAGGCCATACTGCCATCCATCCGACTTCTCCCCAATGAGGGTGAGAACATCCCCATCACTGAAGCTCAACTGGTCTTCCCCACGGCCAGTGTGGGCATAGATTGCCTGTACATTAGATGTGGCAGGAGAACCCTGGGTCATTGATGGGAGGCCACGAGGTAACGTCTTGCCTGGAAACAAAACCGAGAATGATGAACCAAAGGGTTTAGGACAATATTACTGTAAACTGAAATATCAGGCACGTAACTATTGACATGGCAGATCTCGGTGTAGTGACATTAACTCAGTAAGCGGTGTTGATTTAGAATATGTGCACTATGTGACATAGTGACATTGTTTCAAAATAAATTGGTTGATAACTTACTACCTTTTTGATGACACTGACAATAACTAATGAAGTCTGCTCAGAAAGGCCAACTCATATCCCCTATAGCTCCAGGGCTCACATTTGGAATATCCAACCCATACTGATGAACCCTCTTTATTGCAGCTCAATATGGAGGGAAAACTTTGTGTTATAGAAAAATTTCTTCCATAACACAAAGTTTTCCTTCCATATTGAGCTGTCTTCTGGCCCACTAGTACTGACAAACATCGGACTTCAGAAAGCTCCACCTACTCTCTACAGGCATGGCAGCAGGCACAGCATACTCAGATGGTGCAGACTTCTGTCTCATGTACTCAGTGGAGGATGTGGGGCGGTGGTATGGGCTGCCATAGTGGCCGTCTCCAGGATACACCATGCCGTTCTGGTGCTTTTGGGAGTTCTCCATGGCTTCACGTCTCTGCTCCTAAAATATTATGAACTCACACACTGTTCACTCATCATGAGTTAAAACAGAAATAGAAAGGGGATGTTTCCATTTTCCCAACTATTACAGTCATAATCTTGCATCCTTTACAGGATGTCAGTATTTCCCTTGGCTGGTTGATTTCACTCACTCTGATTCTCATACTATCAATCACTAGTTCATCCTGGAGAGACATTTACAGAATACTAACACACAGCAAGGAAAAATCAGAAAAAACTGCATGTAAAGTTTTAGGCCGGACCAGGTAAACTGGTGATCACCAATCTAAGATTTATCTCATCTCAGAATGAGTGAGATAAAAGTTTTAAGTAAAACTGTTGGTGTTTAAGCCAAAGCGTTACTTACTATCAATATTTAAGATAATCATACCATGTCCAAATAACAACATATCTAAGAATCACATTTAGTACTAGTAGATTTACAACAGTTTCATGAATGTTGAAACATTTTACTTTCAACAAGAGGAAATAATCTTATATTCAGGTTATGGATTGCCAAAATTTCAACGTTTCACAGCCATTCTGTGAACCTTGGGGAATTACAGATCTCTTACAGTAAACATGAGACACAATCCCACAGTTGACTAAGAACAACAATTTCAGAGTTCATGTTTATCATGTTTTTTATGATAATCAAGAAGGTCAAGGTCTTACGCGTCTGTTGACGAGTGGATCTGCTGATCGAGGCAGGATATGAGGTTGTGAACACAATTGTTTCCAATGTGGTATTTCTGATGCCAACATCTCATAACCCTACAAAATAAATAATATGTCACAGATAATAAATATCAGGAAGAAAAACATAATGTTTTAATTCAGATACCTTTTTCACTTGGGGTTAGCTTTATTCGTTGTGTTTCTGACACTGATGACATATGTATCTATGTTATACTTCACAAATAAGACAACATTAACGGGCAGTCCTTTTCAGGCAGAATATACAAAATGAGTTGTAACGAAGCAACAGTGGAAGCTGCCTAAACCGGCACACATATTTGGGACAACATGCCACAATGTAGACCTGATTGTAAATGTACAAGCCACGGACAGGACTGAGATTTTAAGCTGGTGTTGACAACTTTCCAGATTGGACAAATGCCTGTTTTGACAGCTTCCACTGTGCTAACAGACTATCAGTGATTGATATTAGCACTATATCTAAACTCATCTCTGTGAAGGTATTGTGAATATTTCTGTTTTACATCAACATTATCTAGGGAACAACAAAGGCATCTTACCACTGATCGAGGCTGACATTCAAAATCCTTGTTGTTTGTTATAAAATTTACTGCAAGTTGCCCTAAGTTGTCAACAAAACAATATTCCTTAATATTTCCATTGATTAACCTAGCATAAACATGATGAGATCAACAGAGAGAAAACAACAGTATTGTTTTCATGACTATCATCCGGCATCAAGCATTGAGAAACAAGAGAGTCCATAGCACTTCCTCAGAATTGCACAACCACTATCATAACGTGATATGAATAAAAAGCGTATATCAAACACATGCTATTTAGGTTTCATCATGCATAAAACATAATCTTACTAGTATATTAATAATATGCATCTATTTATATCTAAAATGTCAATGTTTCAACATCACTAATTCACAGCCTTGAGTTCTTCATCAGCCCATGTACATACTGTCAGCTTGCAGCAGTTAATGTTTATTATTAATATTATGCAAATATTTGCGTAGCACCAACATCCAGCTCAGCTTTGTTATTCCTTCGATCACTGGATGTCAACCTCAAACAGCACATTGTATCATCAACCACAACTCCTTGGGGATCAAGTAAGTCTTAAAGTCACTAGGGTGCACTGAGGCACTGAGTTGGTTTTCCCATCTTTACGAGGTACCCATTCACAGCTGGGTGGACTAGGACACATAGTAACAGTACTTTGTCCATGTTTACTGCACTTTGCTGTACCTGAAGCTGACTGTGTGCATGTATTCATGTGACCACCATCCGGTCATTTACCAACAGATTCATGGGTTCTTTTAAGTGCACAGGGTTGTGTACTGTACAATAGAGGTTGAGACAAAACCTAAAGAGTCTGCACACAAAGATGTTCACTCCTGGTCATGGGTGGGCTTGATCCCGGCAACTCAAGTTCACCGGATCACTTGCCAACAGCTTAGACAGGTCATCCACCATGCCCCACACTAGTTTATAGAAAAGAAACCAAGCTACAGCCTGTTTCTAGGGAGAAGGATGTCAGTGAATATACTAACCAACGGACCAATGAGTGCTCAGTTTATATTCACTCATCAGAGTTCCTTTTGTACCCTGGTCCACGGCTTTACCATCAACTGTCTGTTGCAAATGCCACCATGGTCAGGGTTCACAAAAGATTCATGTAAATGATGAACCTTATTGACAGAATTTCACTATCTCTGTGCCACTGTGCTGCAAATATGACATATGTAACCAAGGATGACGGTCGAATGTAGTATCAATACTGTGAACTATTGATGATGGTCTGAAGAAACATAGGCTGTAAAAAAGAAAGCTGTGCTATTTCTACACATTAGAACCATCTATGACTTATACAGAAAGGCAACGCAAACAAAACCAACTACATTAACGCTAAGAATAGATTCATGAGATGACTCCATTATGCCCTCTAAAGCCCTGGTGTGAATATAGCAGCATATTAACAGACAGCATGAGTGAGTGAGTGAGCAAATGAGTCAGATTTGTTCAATGCAATCTTTGATCAGTATTCTGTTATAGCACACAATGTAAGGTTCACTTGGGAAGCAAGCCCAAAGAAGTGCAGATCTTAAGATAACAATCACTGTGAATAAATCAAAGATCACAAGTAGTGAGTGAGTGTGGTTTTATGCCACAGCAATATTCTGGCAGTAGCAATATCAGATCGGGGGACACCAGAAATGGGTTTCACACATTGGGCCCATGAGGGGAATCCAACCTGGGTGTTAGGCGAGATGGGCTTTAACCACTAGGCTACCACGATCATAAGTAGAAAATCAAAAAACATTATCACCTGTGCTGTCAGGTGAGCTAAAAGTTCATCTTGGCAAAAGAGAATGAGAATGATGAGGATGATTGATGTGTTAAGTGAACTGATTACCATGGTTACATGACAGTTTCTACAACAAAAGAGATGATCAGCAGATGAGTTAAAAAATGAAAATGGGTTATCATGGGTTCATGAGATCACAAAGCACAGAGAGAGACTCCAGTGACATCCAGAAATAAATGTGTTAAAATGCATCTATATCAATCATGGCAAGCCAGATTACCTCCACTGATCTGCTGAAAATGAAATATGGTGTCCATGACAACATAGTGAGTGAGTGAGTTTAGTTTTACACCACACTCAGCAATATTCCAGCTATATGGCGGCGGTCTGTAAACAATCGAGTCTGGACCAGACAATCCCGTGATCAACAGCATGAGCATTGACCTGTGAAACTGGGAATGTGTCAACCAAGTCCGCAAGCCTGACCACCTGATCCCGTTAGTCGCCTCTTACGACAAGCATAGTCGCCTTTTATGGCTAGCATGGGTTGCTGATGGCCTTTTCTACCCCAGGACCTTCATGGATCCCGTCACAACAGAAAAGAGAATACAATCAAACCTCAGACATAATGTCATCTATATATGGCCCTTTGTCTTACTATGTTATTGTAGAATTCTGTAACCCATAAAACTGATACATGGTTAATGAGCTGGTGAAGAGGTGCCTCACTCCCACAGTGTTTGAATCCCAGATGGGATTTAACTCAAATTACTACCAGAATCTGTAATTAATCCCAAATATAACATTTGTTACACTGTTAAAGATGATGGAGTTTTCTCATCCTAACAGAACATTTACTGAAATTCTGCAGAAAAAAGTACCCCATTTTACCAAGCTATGGCCAGATGACTTTGCTGATAGATTAGGAATATATACTGCTCCACTTTAGCTTTTTCAATTGTACTTTAAATGAAGGAAAACATTTGAACAAACGATCACAAAACTATAACTTTGATAAATCTATATTGAAGTAGAGAGTTAAGATTGTCATAGAACTATGATCCCTTATTCTCAAAACATTTGTAGCCCTAAGAATTCTTAATTTTTATCGTAGCCAATGTGTTAAAAATGTGCTTGAGAAGTACGTAGGGTTATGAACATTTCGAAAATGGCTTGCCAGAAGCCTGCAACTGTACCCACATCATCAGCAGGAAAAGGACAAGTTATATCCCAATCATGGAAGTAAATGATTGAAAATATACACATTGTTGATTCACTGGCAGTCTAGTATTAACTCTGTTTTACCGCATGTCTAATCATGTCATCTTAATTCATTCTTCTTTATGAATGACAGCATCCTCGTCCAACCAGGTACTCACATCTATATGACCATTGTTTGGTAGAAATACAACAGAACCTTTCTGTACCAACATCTCTTTCACATAACTGATCAGGATTCTTCTGAACAACTTTTGGAAGTTGATTCACATTCAAGGGCAGTCTTGACTGAGCAATCACAATCCACAGAAACTAAAGGCTATCCACTTAATACGAAAATTGTCTTAACCAGGTTACTACACTCTAAAAAAACGAGACTAAGGCATAATGAAATAAGACAGCTAGTTCCTTATTACCTTTTCGGACTAGTCAAACGGATCAGCCCAAGCCTCATGTTTCTGGAGAGTGAGTTTGGTTTCATGCCGCTTTTAGCCATATGCCAGCAAATTATGGTGGGAATACCAGAAACGAACTTCACACAATGTACCCATGTGGGGAATCAAACCCAGGTCTTCAGCATGACAAGTTTTAATCACTAGGCCCATCATGCTTGCACTGTTCAAAGGTTTGTCTTCATTTTGACCAGTCACAACAAGTGGAAACCCAGGGGTCAGTGGGTGACATAACTCACCTTCTTTGTGTAGGAAGTCTGTACAGAGGCAAAGGCTGTTAGTCTCTCCAGTAGGTAGCAGTAACACTTGCGTTCCTCCAGAAGAGCCTGCAATGTGTTCATAGTCACAACTGTACTCAACAATATATATAAACAATTAAGGATTGACTGTGTATTTCTTTCGTTGCATTGAGGTATGAAACTAAGAATCAATGTGCAAACTTTTTGTAAGAATCCGCTATGCGGATTCATACACTTTGCAGATTCATACACTTTGCACATTGGTTTTTAGTTTCATACCTCAATGTAACAAAAGAAATACACAGTCAATCCTTATAATGAAATTTAACAACAAATACAATACTTTATTTAAACATAATCAAATTCATTGAAACAGATATCTTTGTTACCGCCGATTAACATTTTTGCTGTAAGAATTCGGTAATGACGTGACATGACTCAGGTGACTCATTTACATAGAGTGACACGCCTACCAAACCATTAGCCAATCAGCATACAGCACCCTCAAACAGCTGTCAATCAACCAAGCTAACATTGGGTAGCGAATCAGAGCGAACAACACAACGTGACGCGTTCCGGTAATGGCAAAGTTTCAAGTTCAAACATTTGAATTATTACCAGCGAACTGAAAGACACAATTTGAAAAGTGAGAATTGGAAATGAACCCCGATGACATGAAGTTAGTGGAACTGAGATTGTTAGTGACAACAGTATTTCCACAAGTGGAAAGAGGTTGTGATGTGACTGGGATTGCGATGCCATGAACTGATGTTCCAACGTGCGCATGCTCTTGTCGAGGCATTACAATGTTATTAAAATTTACAAAAAAGTTTGAGTTGTTTTTTTATGTTAACCACAATGTATCACTTCAATGTTTATCCAAAGTTCATTAAGGAACCCGAGTGCAAGGGAATTCCCTCGCTGTGTAAAGGTATTCCCCAACATTCCTCAGGCCAAAAGTAGTTTGGTTAAGTGGGCGTGGCTTATTTTTTTAGATTCACTGGGAAATGAAATCAAAAGAAATGTTCCCAGTTAACCAATCAGATTGCTAGAATTTTAATGAACACAATAAAAATTTAATTACAACAGGTTAATATCTGCAGAATAATAATTTATATGTGCTTTATTATCACATCAAATAATTTTGGAAGAACATTGCACTGAGGATAATTAGTTTTTTATCTCACCCATGCTTCTCTGTTGATGAGAACTAAGATGAGAGAATTTACTTAAACTCATCAGACATACCATTTCATCTGTTGCATTTAATCAAAGAACAGTATTTGATATTGTTGATTCAACTGGTTGGTTTTCATTAGGGATGGAAGGTCTTAAAAGTTATCAGCCCTGTGATCTTGTACAAATCTGGCATGAATTTCATATACTGTGTTTATCATCAAAGTATTAAAGATTGGACTTACACATAACTTCCCAAGTTGATCTCATGACTCTCAGAGAGCTCTGAGTGAATACCAGTGGCTCTTAGAGTCTTAGTTTTATGGACCTGGTAAAACCATGTCCAGATCTGTCCAAGGGGCATAACTCTAATCTATGTTTCATTAATGATGACATTTTGTCCCTCTGTATGCTCTACTTTCATCAACTATGTACAAGTTTAGAACTCACAAGTTTCAGGCCCTGTGTTCTGAACTCTGTCAGTTTCTCTTGACATTTAGCAACGGCTCGCATATACTGAAAAACAAAACAAGGATTCATACCAGACAGATTTATCATCACTTTTCAAAATTCAGTACAAAGCCAATTTCAAACAATTGTATGTGACATATTTTCTTCTAGTGCTAAAGAATATCTACAATTAGGCTACAATGTATACTATATTCACTGTATATAAAAAGCAATAGGCATTAAATACACTATACAAGAATACACTGTTTGAGGGAAACAAAACAGAAGTAAACATAATTCAACGCACCATTATTTATAATTACCTGAAATGTAACATACACTGCTGTTTATCTTGAAAATTTATCCAAGGTAATAAAAAACATTACAAACGATAAAAACTGTTTCTATTTACTTTATTATATTTAGGACTGCCCATGTAAATCCTATTCACAAGAAATAAAAATTGTCTAAGCTTAACAAAGTTTCATCAGATATACGTAAAGAAAACTGCCATATGCTCATTTTCAAGAGATTTCTGAGATGACCATGTTCAGACCAGGACTATTGAAATTTGTTCAACCTCTACAAACTACCTTATCCTGAAGTTACTGATGCACACAGAGAGGGGTCCAGTGGATATCCTACCTGAGCTTCCTTGGAGTCATCAAAAGTAAATTTGGACTTGCTTTTCTTCCTGAACTTTTTGAGGGCTTCTTGTGCCTTGATGTACGGGCTGATGTACCCTTTGTGTCCGTGTTGGTACTTCTTGTGCTCTGCCTGGAGACAGTGACACGCACTCATTACACAATGCTATATTAAAAGTGGTCAAATGTTACATCTTATATTTGGGATTAAACTTTCTCAATACATAATCTAGTACTTTCTTTGGATAGCACAAGCTCTTGTGGCTGAGTGGGTTAGGCGACTGACTTTGTGTGATGGTGATTAGGTGCCTGACTCTGAGAGTGTGGGTTTGAATTCTGATTCGAACTCAACCCATCGAAAGTACTAGAATCTGGACTTTACTGAGAAAGGTGTAATCCCAAACATAACATATGTCACAAAAGACATGTAGTGTCTGGATTTAAATGCTTAACTACATGAGAAAGGTTTGCATCATTTCTGTTGACAATGCAGCATTTACAGATGTTTCTCCAGTAAGAAGCCCACACCACAACAACTCATTGAGCAGATAATGTAGACATACATAGGCATGCTTGAAGTCATTCTCCAGTCGATGTTCTAGTGGCAGGATCACTTCAGAAAACAGTGCTTTTGTCTGAAAATGAAAAGCCTACTACAGTCACTGTTGTCAGGATTCCTATTTTAAAAATGCCATTTGACATGTTGTCAGGGACAGAGGATAAATTGTTGCAGAATTGACTGCAATAACAGATGAGCTGTACATGTATACAGTAAAATATTTGCAAAGCAAATATCAGTATACTCAAACACAGAAGATAATAATCATGTTCTTACACTGCGAAAGTTTGTTAGAAGCATTATTTATCTTTACTAAAAACACACCAGTTGTTCTCATGTCAAGTGTATATTCAAACAGAATGACATGCTTTGACATGTACCATATCATCTTTAACTGTTTCAGCTGATACATTATGCAATAAAATTGATATTTTATACTTATCCTGACTCATGCTAATTGTTTATCTCCTCTTCCCTGGTGAAGCTAGTGGAATACCTGAAATCCCTTGAAGTTCCCTTCTAAATGAAGCGGATGTAAAATACACTCACCCACGTGTAGCCTTCCTTTTCCCGCGCCTAGGTCATGTGACAGGCCATGCTTGTCACTCTCTCCTTGTATATGATCCGACACGCGAATATAGGAATTCAGCGTGCCTGTGCGGGGCGGCTGGGAGGGCTTTTGTCATGACTCAGGATAAGTATAAAATATCAATTCTATTCAGAAAATTACATATTTTTCCTTATCCTGACTCAAGCTAATTGCTTACAGAATCCGACAGAAACGGTGGTGGGTCAGACCATGCTGGATTCTGTTTGCTGTCAAAATTACGTCTAATAATTCCCCGTGATAAAATGAGTGAGTGAATTCAACGCCTTCATAGAACTATTAGTTGCTGAGCAACGACAAGAGACCCAAACTGATGAATGCCAGAGACGTCCTCCGTGGCCATGTTATGTAGATAATGGTTGGCAAACACCGTGTTTGACTTCCAAAAGCAGCCCTCCATTATAGTTGATAGCGAGCAATTCCCATGTGGCGCTAGTGTAGAGGCCAAGGCTCTGACTTCATGTGGGTTGGTGGCTCACAGAGTTTCCAATCCTGCTGCTTTACTGGCTCTCCATGTAACAGCTCTGATCCACACTGAGATAGTGTTGCAGGATACCTGCATAAGTGTCTCAGTAGATATAGGCATAAACAGGCGCTTAAAACCGTTGTCTTCTAGACTTGGTACGTGCGATGTATATCTTCAATGCTCTGACTGGACATAATGATAAACCTTGAGTATCATGGGGTCCAGGGATTAAAGATAGTGCCGGTATATGAAATTGCCTATCCGGTTGACCTGGTTATTGATTTCTCACAAGAAAATGCCATCGCAGACCTAGATGAGCTGTCTGATGATGATTTGCATCAAAAATCATGCATTTGAAGTCCAGAGCATGAATTTCTGACATTCATGCAGCTGCAGCCAAGGCAAGTAAAAACAGCGTCTTCTGAGTTACCAGTTCAAGTGAGGTCCGATCAAGCGGCTTGTACACATCACTTGTGAGACGTTGAAGTACGATGTTTAGATCCCATGCTGGAGCTCTAAATCTACGTTGTTGATCTTCCAACTTGAAGGAGGGTAACAAAGCAAGTAGCTCGTGTACTTTAGTCAGACTGGTCCCTGTTTCCATGGTGATGACTGAGCTGAGAGCTGCCAAGTATGTAGATAATGTAGAGCCTATCAGACCTCTGGAATGTCATAGGTGACATAAATATTCTGCAATCTGCGGATATGTTGTCGTCATCGCTGTGAAGCCTTTCTTCTTGGTGTATGTCTCAAACCGCTTCCACATGTCATCATAAAGGGTGCAAGTGAATTTCACTAAGGCTATGGTAACTGCTTTCGCTGTGCTCGAGTATCCTCTGTATTTTAAACAGATTCGTCGGAATGCAGATGGGTTGCTGTGTGCCTATTTTGTGTGAGGATGTACGAGAAAATTTTCCCAATCTGTAGTTGTAGTGTTGGTTGTCCTAACTCCTCATTGAGTGCTGGAAGCCAATGTCTCATTGGCCAGTAAGGCACGACCAAGATTGTAGTGAGTTGTAGTCTCCTGATCTATTTATTTTCTCAATGGCTTTTGGTAGCAGCATTGGAGGGAGGAAACGCGAATGCATTTAGTCCTTTCCATGGGATGCTGACAGCGTCTGTTACCCAGACTAAAGGATCTGGTACCGGTGATACAAAGGTTGTTGTCTGTTTGTTGAACCTTGTTGCAAAAAATTTCCAGTGATCCAAATGATTGGCTGACTAGTTGAAATCCCTCTCGATGCAGCATCCACTCTGTTGGTGATGGACAAAGGGGACGAGATAAGGCGTCTGCCATGATGTTGCAGACTCTTGGTACGTGACATGCTTTTATTTGGAGAATCAGACTGTCGACCATGTCGAAGAGTTGAAACGTCAGGTGTAGTAGAGATGGCAATCTCATTGACCCTTGCTTGTTTATGTAGAAAGCCATGGGTGAGTTGTCTGTGTGGATCATCAGTAGCTTGTCTCTCAGTGTTGTCAACCAGTGATGGATAACATACATCACTACTTTCATCTCCAACTGGTTGATAGGAAGAGCAATCTTCCTTCTTTCAGATTCCTGCTGCAATCTCGTTGCTTAGATGGGCACCCCATCCTTCGAGAGACGTGTCTAAATAGAGATGGTTGTTGAATGTCAACTGTAACTTATAAGTTTCTGAGCAGGCCTTCAACTGGGGAGTCCACCAAAGCGGGTATTATCTCAGATGTCCAGCGTCATAAACCGATCAAGACTTGAAACCGTGACTCGGGAATCGCTGTCATAGAAGTAGCTGTAGGCATCTTCGTCTGGTCATGTCCTGAGCTGACATGAGCAGACCGAGAAGACATCGTCATTGTCGTAGTGGTAACAGAGAGAGTAGAACTTCGGCTTGACCTGTGACCCACCGAACCTCTGGGACAGCGATATATTTCAACGCAGTGATGAATCCAATTCAAAGGAATTTAGATTCACAAGTCATCCGAGCTGAGTTAGTAGCCTGACAATGAAGTACAACTGTAGACTGAGTTGACTTCTCTCACGATGTGCTTGTATGCCATGAAGATACGTCATTCTTCGTCTTCAGATCCTCAACCCTGCTCACTATGAGCAAGTTGACATGCGAAGGGAGTCTATTTATAGCTGGCTGCCTGTCCGATTAGAAACTGTCATTCATTGCTGCAGACCTCATGATATGCAACGCTGGATATGCTGTTAGAAGACCTCTATGCCGTCTGAAGAATCAAATGACGTTGTAGACTGCTAATCTAGTGTGTTATCAACATCTGTCCATCGTTGCAAGTGTGAAAGATTAACGTAGACGACTTCCTGACACAGGGACAATAACATCACATTCTGCGCAGGGCATTGTCTCTTGGGGACCAATCAGACTGACAACATGATGTCAGCAGCACGGCATTGTCTCTCAGGGAACAATCAGATTGAAGGTGTGATGTCACCAGCAGGGCGTTGTCTCTTGGGGACAAATCAGGTTGTAGACGTAATGTCACCGGTGTAGCAGTCAACTGATCACTGTGAAATCTTGTTCAAACGGTGATACCCTTTCTAGCACTCAGGCTTGTCCGTAACCCTGCTGTTTGGCGAGCACGTGTCTAGATGAGTAAAGCATGCGAAAAAACTTCCGTCGCTTGAAGCTGAAGTAGACAGACTGTCTTCAAGGTAGATGTGTCGGAATTCTTTCCCCGAAAATAATACCGTCATCTCTTGTGATCATGGTGTAGTTTGCAGTGGTACCTTGAAGTCATCTCAAAGACTCCTCGTGATGTATTCGTCGTTGAGTATTCCCCAATTGAGACGTCCACCCACTTGAGACGGTTCTGTGGGAACGGCAGAATTTAGAAGACTCCAGTTGTTCAGACCCTAATCTTCAATGTTTACCTCCTCTCTCTGGACTCTGGAGAACATGGACTTGTTAGTCTAACGCTGACTGGTCAACTTCAGCACCGTTGTCAAGGTGTCAGTGGACTTGATCATCATGACTTCTGTGGGTGACCATCCTTGCTACGTCATTAATCTTGTCGACGAAGTAGATTCTGTCCCGCATTAGTTGAGGTGAGGTGTTCAGACATAAACTGCTGATCAGTCATCTGAGTGACAAATGCTGAGTAAGTTTCTTGTCGTCTACCTTGTAAGATTTGTTGCAGGTGGGACTATTATTTATAAACATTCGGTGTTGTGACGAAGGGCTCCATATACAATGAAGAGGGAAGCGATGAATGTTGAATGATGGTACATGATGTTGTTGAAACTTGGTTGCTGACTTAAACGCCGAAGATAACATCTCAGGAATCGTAGATATCGGAGGTATCGGCGGGAACGTAAGTGCATCAATGTCGTCATCCTTCATCATGTAATATTAGCTTCATTAGAGTCCTTGGATGCTGAAGTCAAGTCCATTCATGATCCATGATGTAACTTCAGAGTCCGAAAATAGGGCTTCCCCCGATGACGACACTCGATAATGTCTATCTTCATCCCTCCATGAGTGTGAAGCACTCTTTCCGTCATGACGATCCCTCCTATAAGAGTCCACAGCTAAGGGGGTTGATGATTGTTGACAGCGCCTTCGATGAACTGGGTAGAGTGACGAAGACAAACGCCACTGGTGCAAGTGTACTCTCGTGAGCGTGACTCCTCACTGTTGCGAGTGCACTCACGTAAGCGCGAATCCTCACTCCTGCGAGTGCACTCATTCGACGTAGGTGGATCTCTCTGTCCGGACTGGAGCTGGGGAGACTGATGAAGATCGTCTTCATTGGCGAGTAGACCTGTGAGTTCACTCACCAAAGCGGGTGCGCTCACTCGACGTAGGTGGATGATAAGGACAATGGTGATGATCTTCCTGTGCAGGTGCGTGCATACGCCTCCTCTTCATCCTCTGGAGTGAGTGCAGATCTAGTTCAGAGTTCACACGGAGCAGCAGTCGATGTAGTTGAAGATTGTAGTCTTCGTTGTTCGTTGTTGACCTCCAAGCTCATGTTGCATATAGGTGTATGTGTCGAATGGCTGCGTTGTGTGCAGTGACAGATGACTTGCACAGATGTCAGCTGTGATGACCGAGGCTGATTACTGACTAAATCTACGTTGTCTGCCGATCCTGAGCAGTGACGATGTTGTCGTGGCCGATCTAGGAGCAACTGTCTAGGTAGTTGAAGATTGTAGATATGTCATTCCTGTAGGGGGACAAACGCGTCCCACCAGAACTTCTTCATCGAAGAGTGTTGATTCAGCAACAACTTCGTAGCAGGCAACTTTGTCTTCGACGACGATGGTGATCTAGGCTTCTTAGGCTGAGAATGAAACGGCTACCGAGGCTAAATCATCCGATTACACATGACTAATGAAAGACGACACTGCCTGTCCCTCACGAAGAACGAATTTACACAATAAATTCTGAAACAGATACATTTCTGTAAAATTCACAGCACATAGTGGAAGAACATAAGGGCTTACATGCCAGCAAAACTAAAAGTGGGTCAACCACTGATAGATGTTATTTACACTGTAAATACGATTTCATCAAATGAGACTAAGTCTCGGTTGAAGAAATACGTGCTATATCAACACACAATAATCATGAATAAACAAATTGTGATATATATACATAAACTACATACCGCATGCGACATAAATATAGTTAAAGGACCGAAATAATTGAATAACTTATCGCCTTAGTGGAGACTCCAGGTAACTCCAGCCACCCTCGTCAGGCGATAAGGAGAGAGTGACAAGCATGGCCTGTCACATGACCTAGGCGCGGGAAAAGGGAGGCTACACATGGGTGAGTGTATTTTACATCAGCTTCATTTAGAAGGGAACTTCAAGGGATTTCAGGTGTTCCACTACCTTCGCCAGGGAAGAGGAGATAAACAATTAGCATGAGTCAGGATAAGAAAAAATAAAGGCCTTTGCATGTGCTGATGGTCGCCATCAGTGGGACAGGACATGTTCACCTTTTCATAAACTCCTACTGCCACCATTTTTGAATGAAGTAGATTAGCAAACTTTCTTTATGTTTAGGATATAAAGCTACCGAAGGAAACTGCCTCTGCTATTAACAGTGATCAATTCAGAAAATGGAAAAGGTTTTTGCCGCTCTTTTTATAGACAGTAGATGTTGTTGGGTACTCACGCATTCTTCCACTTTGGCATACATCTCCTTCTGTATGTCTGCCAGCTTCAGAATGGCACCACCTGAAAAGTCACACCATCATGAGGGGGTTGTTCAACTTGAGATGTATTACAGCATTCAGTGGTATAGATGTATCCCTGTGCTTTCTCAGTAAAGCTGAACAATCTTCTAAGGGTTGCCTGTGTATTTGTTTTGGTTCATTGAATAATAAAATCGATGTACAAACTGCATGAATTCATGCGGCTAATTCTTTCACAACCACTGGGATATGGGTGCAGTAATGTAACCAGTTCAGTTAATTGGAAAGCTAGAATTACAATTAGCAATGATGTAAATCAAATTTTATATGGTTGATATTTGAAGCCCTGTACACAGTGGATAATAATATGAGTGACTGTTTGTAACTTTGCAAAACAAATTTCTTCAGTAAGCATAGTCACTGAAGCACAAACATTTCACATGAAGAAAGTAATGAGCATGGTCAATATTGGTTACTTACCGTACAAATAATAATAAAAGTTCTGACCTGTTAAATGGGATTGTACATACTCTGAAACCTTACCTATTTCATCTGTCCCTCCTTGGCCATTCACTTGACAGGCGTAGCCCACTTTGCCGATTGCCTCAATAAACGAATGATGATGTCATTCCTACAAAATACAACAGTATTACAAGCAATAACAACATGTCTATAACATAACTAGATTAAAAGATAATATTAAAACCATAGCTTCCCTGTCAGAATGATACTGCTAAAAACAAAAGAATCAAGGGAAACCTAATATCAAGAAGATGTACCACAGAGGAGTATTTCAAGGACCCACCCAACAAAGACACACCTCCTCGCAAACATTATTTTGAAACACTGAAAATCTATCAGCAAACTGCATATAAGAGATACCACTGCAACTACAAACTTGGTCAGTGTAGCAGAATTTCTGCATATAAAACAATACATATTGTAACATATAGAGTACTTCTATTTTAACTATGGCTTATCCAGGACCTTGTTACTGATACATCACTACTAGTCTGTAGTATTCGAAACTCGAACAAACCTGTACAGGTTTCTGATTCTTTGGAAAGAGTGAGTGTGTTAGTGAGTTTAGTTTTACGCCGCACGCAGCAATATTCCAGCTATATGGCGGCGATCTGTAAATAATCGAGTATGGACCAGACAATCCAGTGATCAACAATGTGAGCATCGATCTGCGCAATTGGGAACCGGTGACATGTGTCAGCCAAGTCATCGAGCCTCACCACCCGATCCCGTTAGTCACCTCTTAAGACAAGCACAGTCGCCTTTTATGGCAGGCATGGGTTGCTGAAGGCCTATTCGGCACCTTCACGGGTGCTTTGAAAAGTGTCCTCCTTGGGGTCCTTATAAGCATTAAAATGTCCATTTTAAATTCCTAAAACGGTTGTAACAATATTTTTCAATAAAAAAATGTACAACACAAAAAAATTGTTTTTGCCTTGTCAGACCATCCTTACTGAAACCCTGGGCCAACAGCCAGGAGCAGCTAAGTCTAGAGAGGATCTCTTTTGAAAAAGAAATATATCATATGTAACAGTCACAAGCAAGAGTTCAAATATAGTAAGTCAGTAAGCATTTTCCCATCTCAACAATAACTGGAACAGTAGACGCAGACAGTTACTATGGAAACATCATAGATGTATCCAATAATCTTGGTAATATACTTTCAGTTGCAAACAACTAACATTACATAGAACATACACACTAATGAAACATACAGAATCATAAAACAATGACATCACCACCCGCACATACCAACAAGTGCCTTGTGATAGGATTTTCCAGCTGTTAATATCTGGCGTACTCCATTATTAAAATTGCTGGTGATATTCTGAAAAGAAAAAATAACTTAAATGTACCAACATTTAACTTTGGGCCGATAGAGTAGCAGCATACCACTACCAGGATTACTGTGAACATAGATCAGCAACTGTTTGTTCCTGTTGACAGCATTACAAACAGAATGATAAGTCAGTTACAAAAAAAATGTAATTATGTATAAAGTTATGTAACAAGGATCCCATGAATCTTGTACATTTCAATCATAATTTAAAACAAATTTAACAGTTTGGTGAATTTATAGATTTCAAAAACATTTCCCTTTTAATTATTATGATGAAAATGGTGTAGTGTGACAGTACCGACGTGTGAAAAGGGGGGCATGTCAAAATATGTATTTGGGGGAAACATCTAAAAGCTATGAAAAACTCCAAACAATCCTAAAATTGGGGCCCTAAAATTAATTTGTGCACATCTTCAATACTTTGTGTGCAAATAATATAGAAATTGCACCTTCATATCAAGTGTGTTGTATCATGCTTCCAACTTCTAAAGGCTTATCACTGGATTTTTGATACCATGGTCTGAGTGTATTCAAGGGTTATCAAATAACCTTGACATAATCCTTTTGTTTCAGGATCATAGCGATTAAACACACATATTTCATTTTGTTTAGGATCCCGCATTTGGTTAATAATAGAAAGGAGGGGAATGGATAAAATGGACTCATATTTTCTTCCGTCAGATATTTTTTTTATTTTTTATTTTTTGGCAAGCTTTATGTCATTCAATATTGTAATCATTCGATGGAACTGTATACTATTTATGACTGATATATCAGGATACATCTACAACAAACCATCGGTTAGTGATTAAATTGGGTCAAGCATGGTTATGTTTGTTTTTGGTTTTTTTAAACATCTGTAAAATCTGTTTGTTAAATCTGTGGAGAAACACACCTGTTGCATGGAATCTGGATCAAATTCAGTGTAATTTATGACAAAATGTAAATGGACTCACCTTATATATTGCTTCCGTGACTTTGTGGGTGTCCTCAGGGTTCCA
Source organism: Haliotis asinina (assembly GCF_037392515.1). Taxonomy (NCBI): domain Eukaryota; kingdom Metazoa; phylum Mollusca; class Gastropoda; order Lepetellida; family Haliotidae; genus Haliotis; species Haliotis asinina. The sequence goes on along the minus strand of NC_090284.1, from coordinate 66,094,409 downwards.
CATTTTCCTTTTGATCGTTCTTGTCAGTTTCCGCTGTGACAGGTGAGCGATTGGCCACTGTTCAAGATTTTCGTCAGGTGGGAGACACTGCATACATTCGTCAATTAAAAAAATCGGAAATACTTCGATTGTCTGTCACAGAATACATCCGAGAAAGAAAAACAATTAGTTGCAGCGTTGTTTTACCACTGGATGAGCACTATCTGTCATTATCTGCTTATTGATATCAACTCCACCAAACTGACTTCGGGCACCACCCAAACTAGGGAGTAGTTATTGCGGAATGATGTCAACATGTAATAAAGTTGTTAAATATTGTTTAACAAATAAATACATGGCAAACTGCGATAAATACAATGTAAGACGTATGTAAACTTTAATTGTAAACTATCATGCTGCTCAATTTAGATGCACCAAAGAATATATCAAAACTGTAAAAACACAATTAATGATATGCCCCCGGTCGATTGGCTTATCGCCTTTTGACTCGCGTGCGGAAGTCAAAGAAGCGCACGAACAATGCCTTTGACATCACACTGCGTTCTTGTCAACTGAGGCCAGTTTGAGGATTATGTGATAAAATAATGTTTAAGCAATATTCCATGAAGGGACCCACCACACATGGAATTTTGACATTGTACCAATATTCGGAATCAACTTGTGCGTGCGAACACATTTTAAAAACACACGGCTACCCCACAAATTTACTGACTGTTAAAACGCCAATTCACCAGTACAGTGTAGTTGTATATCTGTCTGGTCCAAGTGTTCAGTTATTTTAATAGTTCCTAAAATAGTACCCCTTTCATGCTGTCAAAATGTCAATATATGAACGGTTCAAATGTGTTTTACATTTGATCTCCATGCCTGGATATTCCCATTTTATAGATATTGATATCGATGATGTGGAGCTTCCATCATCATTAGACATATATCGTGTCACGATAGCATCACCTGATATATTCATGACATGAACGTTATTTAGACTGTAGAACAAGTATATAGATAAGCCCATATCAGATTTGTACCTGTAGCATACGTACATAATTTAGTATTTTGGAGAAAAAAAAGAACGCTGTTTTACGGTTTGGGTTTTGGGGTCGCTTAATTGTAACATATTTGCGTCCTAAAAGGAAACTTTAAATTACTCTAGTACATAAGAAATACACTTGCATATGTAACTTCCTTCCGTCTTTACATCCAGCACCACACGTACTAGTGTGTACCGTAAATCGCCTAAATAGTGCATGGAACTTAAGGTCTGTGCAATATCGTCTGCTTTTATCTCGATCTTTGAATACAGCTCTGACACTATTACTACCATTCACCTGACGAATAGCCCTGAAACTATTGCAATACAATATACAAGAAGCTGTCATCCATATTATTTGCGTTTTACTATTACTACAACTGAAAAGAAGTTAAAGACCTCCTGGGTTTTTTTTCTTGTCACTGCAATTATTTCGCAGTAGAATGAAAGCGAGAAGTAAGGGTAATGTGAAAGAGAGGAAGATCGTTACTTCATATCTTTACTCATTCACACACACACACACACACACACACACACACACACACACACGTGTGTGTTGAATATGAAGAATATGTTATGTGTGTGTGTGTGTGTGTGTGTGTGTGTGTGTGTGTGTGTTATTGGAAGCAAACGCATCCACAAGGAGTTGCACGAGGCAATTTCAAGGGGCCAGGACCGGTGATTTAGTTGATTTTTTTGTCATGGTAACTCCAGGCTTTGGATGTTGCTCTTGCTATCAGTCACTGCTCCGACTGAATTTCATTATAAACCAATTGGGCAACCAAGTCAGAAGGAACCTCGTTAATCCATTCATGTGCGTCACTAGTTAGATGACGAGGCATTTGGCTACCCAAACTGAGTCATAGTTCGCCCGTCACCCATAAATGCAACGCTCGGTACCCCTAATGGGTACACATTTGTCGTAATCCACTCTCACTTCCTCACTCACCATCTCACTCACTCACTCGATGATTCAAGAAGAATTGTTATGCCTACTCTACCCTGGACCACAGACCTCTAAGTACAGAAATAAAGTCATACATCTTTGTCAGCCACTACGAAGAGCCTTTTATCCGAATAAGTACGGTACACCCATCTCACCTTTACCTTACTACCACAGTCCGTAGCGCAATACGTCGTGACCCGGCAAACCTGTATAACATTGACCCCCGACCAGCCGCTTGTATTAACAGCAGTTGTATCAACACTCCGAGCGTGACACTCGACCTTATCTATGTCCCATAAAGGATGTAATTTCATGACTAAGAATACACCACGCAGACTTTGCGCAATTATCGTTTTCCGCGGTGACTCATGTACACGAAGTTTCAACAAGCACTTTAGAATGAACGCCCCGAGACTATCTGTTATGTTGTGTTCATAATCCTCATATGAAACAAACCCTAGGATTAACTAGGAAAATCGCCAGATCTTCACTATATACATTACATCTAACTTCCGTTTTAATGATGCCAGATTTGTTTGGAAACGTGATCATTTTCAAGAATGATAGAATATTGAAGATTTCTATTCATACGTATATGGTGCCACGGCCAACATTAGTTGTATAAAGTTAATGCATGCTCGTCAGAGGAGTAATTAAGTGAGACAAAAAAAAAATTAAAAGATATTTAATATATAAATAAAGTTGGGGAACGTTGTGTTGGCAACTTATAATACGTTCCTAACATGACATTTTAGTGTATCAGTATATTGGGACCATTTCCCTTGAGTATGATTTTGAGTGTAACATATTTACTGTAACCAATACCTCGTATGTCATAAATGTGTCATTATGATTATGTCTAATCTCAAGTATGTCATTAATCGACTATTATAAGATTTAATACCTCTTGTGTCATAAACGAAGTATTGTGATTATATCCAACCCCCATAAATGTACCATTGCAATTCGATCTAGTCCCTCGCATGTCATGAGTGTTCCGTTAGACATGAGATCTACTATCTAGTATGTCTGAAATATACAATGGTAACTGGATCTAATCCCTCGCATGTCATGAGTGTTCCGTTAGACCATGAGATCTACTATCTAGTATGTCTGAAATATACAATGGTAACTGGATCTAATCCCTCGCATGTCGTGAGTGTTCCGTTAGACCATGAGATCTACTATCTAGTATGTCTGATATATACAAGGGTAACTGGATCTAGTCCCTCGCATGTCATGAGTGTTCCGTTAGACCATGAGATCTACTATCTAGTATGTCTGAAATATACAATGGTAACTGGATCTAATCCCTCGCATGTCATGAGTGTTCCGTTGGACCATGAGATCTACTATCTAGTATGTCTGAAATATACAATGGTAACTGGATCTAATCCCTCGCATGTCATGAGTGTTCCGTTAGACCATGAGATCTACTATCTAGTATGTCTGAAATATACAATGGTAACTGGATCTAATCCCTCGCATGTCATGAGTGTTCCGTTAGACCACGAGATCTACTATCTAGTATGTCTGAAATATACAATGGTAACTGGATCTAATCCCTCGCATGTCCGAAGTGTCCCGTTACCATGGCATCTAATATCTAGCATAGCTTAAATGTACCCTTGTATTTGGATCCAATCCCTCGTATGTCATGAGTGTTCCGTTACAATGGAATCTAATATCTAATCCCCATATATGTACTATTATAATTAGATCTAATCCCCCGTATGTCAGAATTGTCCCGTTACCACGGGATCTAATAGCTATTATGTCGTAAATGTACGTTTGTATTTGGATCCAATTCCTCGTATGTCAGAAGCACCCTTGCCATGAGATGTAATATCAGATTTTAGTTTATCATGAATGTACCAATATAGTTACATCTGATCTCTCGTGTAGTATCCATGGCACTGCGCTATTCCGTCGCATGTTATGTTACTATTATAATCAGTTTTAATCTCTCGTATGTAATAATTGTAATAATACAATTAATCCTATTCCTTCGTGTATCACATATGTATTTTTAAATTAGTTGTACCATTTCGCCTGACACTCAGGGGATTGTATACTTAATAAACTCCACTCCACTCAGTGTAATCTGTGATATATTGGAGTCCTCTTCCCTGGTACTTTTATTATGTACGTTACAAATGCTACACAATAATCGTCCCTATTTCATCCCCATGTAACATAACTTGCCCAACCTCATCTTACGTCTTAAATTTAACATCATAATCAGTGATGTTTTCATCAAATGTAAACATCAGCAAGAGGTGTGCATGAACCATGCAGAATGTACGCGAATCTATCTCATTTTTATGAAAATGTACACAACACCAATGCATCAAAACAACGTATATATACTTACATCCCTGTATTGCCCTACTAAACTGACTGGCACTAAATAACATTAGTATAAACATGTTGTCGACCGATGCTTATTGGGCTATATTTACCCAGCGTTTCGATTGAAGCATTTGGTAACGTAAGCGTTGGCAGTGTGTGCCGGCCTATCAGATAATGTCTCGGTGCACGCACTCCCGGTGACAGTGGTATGTTATCTGTCGTCAAGCGGACATCCTTGCTGTTTTCATGGGTTTCCAGTGTATCTTGACCCACTCCGGGAATCGCATAACCGTAAACCATCGACTGGACGAGGCTTATATTAAATAAAATTACCACCTTATTTTTCTTCCTAAATTTCTTGCATTGCTTAAACCGTACTTATATAGAAGAAAGGAGATTTAACTTCCTTTACGTCAGTGACATTTAATTGGTTATGTGTTGCGAATGTTGTGTACTTGATCAGTACTATTAGCAGAGACAATATATATATGACAGAGACAATATACCGATGTGCTCTCTGATATTTAGTCTCTGGTGTTAGTGTTTTCACATAAAATGACATTGCGGTACACCCGTGGAAATTTTAGTTTACTTTTTGACATTCTTTAATCATGAAAACATTTGGTTTACTTCTTACTTTGATCTGGGATTTACTCAAGACGGGCGTCTATTTGCTAGTCGGTGGGGCGTGGTCAGGTTTGAGCTAAACGTGTGTGTAATGGCACGAGTTCATCTAAAACATGACTGGGAGCGACAATGGTGTAAATATAAGAACACACACGTGGTACAAGCTGTCGTGTAGGCCAACGTGATCATCATGCGACGTCTGTTGAACAGATGAGGCAATGAGGGACGCATTAGTGCCGGTCTGTGACGTGGCTTATAGCTGGATTAATGACGCAACAGTGATGAGTGGAGCTGGACAGCGGAAGAGAATGTGAAAGTTACCGAATATAATCTCTCATGCTTCCGCTCAGAGGAAATGTATCCAGTGCGTTGTGTGACAGTAAAGGGTCAAAATATTGTAGAAATGGAGAGCACGATAGCGTTGAGAGTACCGTTGAGAGGAACTAGAAAGTGAGGTCAATGGGGTACAAATGGTTTGTTGTTATGCCGCACCCTGCGATATTCCTGGTACATGACCGCGGACTCGAAACCGTCCAGTGGTTGACATCATGAGCACCGAATGTACGTACAATGAGCCAGGTTCAGCTCCATTGTCCACAGTATTATAGTTACATTGCTATGTTACAAGGGCTGTGTGAGGACATCCCAAAGTGACACAGGTTTGGAATGTTCAGAGATTATTCAGTTTACTTGTATGTGACCATGGATACATGTGCATGAAGCAGGGAATGAGTCACAGTAGTCAAGAGTGGTGTGGAAGTAACTGTTGGGGACTGGGGCTAAAGTGTAGGGGCGTAATATTGGAAGATAACGAGTGGTGGAGGAGAGTGGCAGTGGTGCCAGGTGGATCAGAGTGGAGTAAACTAGTCCTTGCCTACTGCATGTGGAGAGGTAGCTGTCTCTCCTCACTTTAGCTTGTGTCTCCTCACCTTTCCTTCACAACTGTAGAAGGATCTACACCAAAATGTTCCCTATTATAATAAAGAAGGCATCAGTCATAACATATCTTGACTTAAAAGTAAACTACCAATACAATAGGGGCAGCTGTCTTGAGGTCTTGTGCAGAGACAACTGATAACCATCCATGATCTTACTTTGACAGGCTGACACAAACAACATGACATTTACATCAACTGTCACATGTTGGACATGTGAGGGAATGATGACTTGACAGCTGACATCAGATGGGGTTCAACCAAGCAAAACCTGTTACATCACTGATGTCCATGCTCCTGACTTGCCCACTTACAGTACTACAATTAATCTAAGTCATCCTGTGGGCGTGGGACATAATAACATCCTTCCCCTAGTAAAGTAATTAGTAGACAATAGTTGTACAATCACGTGGAAAATTATGAAATGGGAAATCTTACTTGGTACACATATCACATTGTCAGTGGAGATGATGAAATTAACAAATGCATATAAAAGAATGTAGGCAATGGAGACATGGGTCAGAAACACAGACCATTAAGATCTGATATGAAAAACAAGGACACTGGTGAATAACAAAGACTTGGGAAATAATAGCTGATAGGTGTAACTGAGACATGGGGGAAAAACAATGACAAGGAAAAGAAGAGCCAAGATGAATAACAGGGAGAAAGGTGAATAACAAAGACTACAGAAATACGAGCTAATATATAAAATAGAGACATGGGGGGAAAACAAAGACAAGGAAAAGAAGAGCCAAGATGAATAACAGGGAGAAAGGTGAATAACAAAGACTACAGAAATACGAGCTAATATATAAAATAGAGACATGGGGGGAAAACAAAGACAAGGAAAAGAAGAGCCAAGATGAATAACAGGGAGAAAGGTGAATAACAAAGACTACAGAAATACGAGCTAATATATAAAATAGAGACATGGGGGGGAAAACAAAGACAAGGAAAAGAAGAGCCAAGATGAATAACAGGAAGAAAGGTGAATAACAAAGACTACAGAAATACGAGCTAATATATAAAATAGAGACATGGGGGGGAAAACAAAGACAAGGAAAAGAAGAGCCAAGATGAATAACAGGGAGAAAGGTGAATAACAAAGACTACAGAAATACGAGCTAATATATAAAATAGAGACATGGGGGGGAAAACAAAGACTAGGGAAAAAGTAGCAGAGGGGAATAACAAAGGCAAACATCTGTCACTAACAGGGAATGACACAGAAAATAAAAACCCCCGAAAAAACAAGATTTGAATGGGTAATAACAGACTAAAATACTGGTACTAACTAGTAGTGTGATGATGAATGCACAGACTGCCACTACAATGATTCGATACAAAGTTTTACATTGTTGTAAATGTATCCCAAAACATTACTTCAAATGAGCCACGATACATCAATGTTTAACTTTGAATATTACCAAATCAGGACACCTGTGAAGAGAAAAGACTGTCCTTTGTTTGAGGATTAAAATACAAACTAACTTATTTTCATTTCATAAGTAAAGTTTTCCCAGAAATTCTTGCATGAATTACTTTGTCAGACATAGCATGCTCATGCTATCAACATGAAGTTGATACCTTTCATATCACCACCCTTTTATTGGGAGTAATAGCATATTGCAGCTGAAGTATACAACACTTTGGCAGTATATTGTCATGACTAAAAAGTAGTGTCGTGACATATCTCGTATCGCAGGTTGTATGGCAATACCAGATAACCGAGTCTTGAGAAGTAGTTGGAAGTAATGCTAGCAAGTCATGGAAAACATAAGTCTCATGAAGGAATGTTTTCTTTATTGAAAAGAAAGGGAAAATATTTTGCTAAAGACTTTCAGAACTTTGATTTACTCATCATGGAATAACCTATTTGACATCTAGTCCATACATACCTGGCGTTCAGGACATCTTGTTTATTGTAAATGAACTGGACTTGTACTCTTATGGGCACCAGGTGTACTAGCTTCCACCATCAGGTGTTATAGCGTTAAAACACCATTGTTACTCACTCCAAGCTGCTTTTACAGAACTGAACCCAAACAGAAGCAATGGCTCATTCACACTAAACAAGTCATGATCCTTAAAACCAACCACAAATATCCACAAGTAATAAATAACTTAAAATATCTTTTTTTGCACCAAAATACATGCACAGGTGTAAATTTAATATGTGGAGAATACAATTTTCAAACACAGGATATTGCAATACATCCAAACATGTTTCTAGTTTATATGTTCTTAATATGGGTTATTTCAAAGGCATGTTGGAGCCTATGATGGCACATAAATGTAAATCTTTTCTCTCCAAATGCAAACTCAAAACTCAATATAAAACAATTATCTGGACAGAACAGGTAAATGTATATATGATACTATGAGAACACACCAATGCCCTCCTAAAATAGTTGGTTTGTCCACACTGTCCCTAACGAAAACAGACTTCCATCTGGACATTCATTGACAGAGTCAATATGATGGCTACAAGCTCGACTTAATAAACAGCTACACACTGGCAAATGTATTATTAGTTTGTAATTTACTTCTACAAAAAATGTAAAATATAAATCCTCCCTATCCTAAAAAGGTGTAATCGGAACCACAACAATTGTGTGCTTGGCCTTACAGAACTAAAAAACCCATCACATTTCTTCATATGACATCTATCATGCCATGGTTGTCCTTCAACATCTTTCGAGTATGGGCAAACTAACCACCTAACTAGGGCCTTAAGAATATGTACAACAGTTAAGAGTGTATGCACAGACTTAAACAATATGATATTCATATGGTGGTAAATAGCATCTGTACAATAATGGTCCATGTTTCCTGGTGATGCAAATGACAAACCCGCTGCCATTTCACCTCTGGATAATGAGACAAGGCTGTATTGTTTTCTTTATGTGATTTGTCATCTCCGGAAGTAATTCACTTCCTGCATCTTTTACAAAAATTTTCAAAACTGATGTTTTTTTCAACATAATTAATGTCTGTATTTACTGTTCCTCAGGCTGTCATGCCCATGCACTTTGTAGCCCATTAAAATAATGAACTTTAACTACAATACTCATTTTATAAAAATAGTGCAATATATACAGTTTCCCTCTGACAGGTAAGAATTGAGAACAACCTATACGTTCACTTATTCTGTTTTGCATAATTTTCACAATAGATTCTACTCGTTGCAGTTCTAGAGACATTAAACTGATATGTACATGACTTATATGAAAATAACATAGTATCAAATCAATGCACCAAACACACCACAAGGACCAATGTATAATTTCATAACAATACAGCTGGAAAAATGTTAAATTACTGAATACAGTAAAATACAAAGTGACTTTATTTTCAAAATATATACAAACCGAAACATAATTCTACTATTTTCCACTCTTGTAACAAAAAAACCTTTTAAACTTAACTTAATAAAAAAAACCTCACAAATCTTCAAAACACAATCAGCATGACATTTTGGAATGGGAAACGCTACAATTTTTCAAAACAAACCTGGAATTATATCAAAATCAAATTTCCATGAAAACATACCCTCATGTTAAGATTCCACTCTTGTAAAGAACTAAATTTTATAAAGTATACCGACAATGTAAACAAGGAAAGTTCATGTCCGTGATCACCTAAAAGTATGTCCTTACAACTATATCTCAGCTGAACAGTGTTGAGACTAATAATACAAAGCAAAATCTAGCACTCAATGCAAATAAAAGTAAGTATCTTGTAATCTGAAGGATTTGATACCTTCCACTGGTTCTAGGAAACACAATGATACAAGGAAACATCTAGCATGTAACACAAAATACGTATGTATCTAAGGATCTAATAATCTCCTTGATTTATCCACTTTCCATGGGTTCTTGGAACACAACAGTAAATTGCATCCATTAGCTGGCAATGGTTAGTTTAATACAAAATATCCAATTGTTGAAGTGAGTAAAATTTTCTGAGCTTGAATTTCTCTTTCCTTGTGTTCCTGCTCCTGGCTCAAGTCTAGTTCCAGACATGTTTCTGGCAGTGTTCCATGGCCTGAAACACAATGAAGGGTGAGGGAGGGAGTGCATGAGTAAATGAGTTTTGTTTAATGCAGTTTCATAGAGTATTAATGCCATATCAAAACATGTCGGTGTGACTTGGCTGAAAGACCATATCTTATGCTATGATACATAGAGTGAAACTTAAGAGCACATGTCCGGTGCTGACAGAGGCCTAATGAGGGTAAACAGGATTCCTAGGTCTCTGGCACACCTAGGGGAGTAAGCTCTGGGTGAATTTAAATTTATGCCCCAGTCACCAATATTTCAGCTATATGGAAGCAATTTGTAAATAACCAAGTCTGGACCTGACAACCCATTGATCAACGACATGAGCATCGATCTATGCAAATGGGATATGATGAGATGTGTCAACCGAGACAGCCAGGCTGACCACCAAATCCTGTTGGTCACCTGTTACGACAAGCAAGGGTTACTGCAGATCACTTCTAGCATGGATCTTCAAGGATCAATGTAACTGTGCACATTAAATTTTGTCAACAAGGACAATTGGTAACCACACTACTCCAGGCCTACAGTGTCTTTTGAAGACATGCAAAACCCCATAAGAAAACAAAGGCCACTACCTCTATTTTTCAATAGCGTTACCATTGACTCATGTCTCATATCACTGCATACTACGATCTAAATATTCATCTTACACCTCATCGTATACTTCTCTTACACTTCATCACGTATGACAATCCAAATCCTGTTACAGTTCATCAAATACACCAATGGTCGAAAACAGGACCATAATAATTCAAATCTCCGTATGGGAGGAGGCATTATCTAACAGCAGGATCATATGACGTTTTTGCATTCGCATCTGTCAGTCAAAGTTCACCAGTCAATCACAGAAAATTAATTATCTCTACTCTCGGACACTTACCTGGTGTTGAACAAGACATTTTGTTGACTGTGTAAGGTATGTCATTCTCATTATTTTTATACTAAACATTGTAAATTGTCTAACTTTTGTTACATTGAGTGACATGTGCCAGTGTATTCAAGGCTAACTGATCCCACGCGATGCTCCCCTCAGTGTATTCAAGGCTAATTGATCCCACGCACTGCTCACCTCAGTGTCAGATTAACATGACTAATTACTGTGTGATTAGGACTGTCAGCTGTTGATTGTGTGTTTCGGTGTCGGAACACAGAACTTCCAGAATAACAAGAGTAAATAGCATTCATTCAATTTGTTACCGACAAATGAGTCGGATAAGGCCAATTATCGGATTAAAGGAAGTCGGATTAATCAGAATTGACTGTACTCCTGTTATACTTCATCACAGACCACAATCCAAGTACTGTTACACTTCATCAAACACCACAATCCAAGTACTGCTGCAACACTTCATCACAGACCACAATTCAAGTACTGCTGCTACACTTCATCACACACAACAATCAAAGTACACCCATTACATTTCATCAAACACTACAATCCAAGTACTCTTACACTTCATCACACACAACAATTCAAGTACTCCAGTTACACTTCATCATGCACAACAATCCAAGTATTCCAGTTACACTTCAGCACAACAATCCTGGTACTTACATTGCACTGTATGGCATTATCTTTGCTGGCACACCAGAAGCTTGGTCCAAATGAGCACTTGTCCTGACCCAGCAACTTGTAGGGCTTGTCTTGGACACCCTTCTGCCCGGTTGGACACAAACTGATGGTCTGTTAGACAGAACATAAGACTTAACACAATTTCAAACAGGAATACACTGCTGACGATCACATGATTTAGCAGGCACTTACAAAAAGCTCCTGTCAGCATTGCTATTCAGGTATTTTCTGAATACAAGGGACAAAATTATTAATAAAAAGAAAAAGGAAAATAAAACATAACCATAAATCTAAAAGTGCTAAATGAAGAAGTGCTTGCCACAAATATGGCAATGTCCCCCAACGCTAAAGAACAATGAAAATAAGATCAAGGTCAGCAAAACTCCAAATTTTGTAGCCAAATTTGAAGATATTCCGTACAATACTTCATGAGATCAAGAATCTAAACAGTGGTCAAAGTGTCGTGGTGACCTAGAAAATGAGGTCAAGGTCACCAAAACTGACTGGTGTCTGCGTAAGCTATCACCAAATTTAAAGTATTGGGTAGAATAGTTAACGAGATATTTTGTTCACAAAAATATGTGCGGAGGAACAGACGCCACTGAATACACCGTCCCCTGCTCCGCGTTGCAGCGGGGAACAACTAATAAGCTATTGCAGGCCATGTTCACAATACAGTTTAAACACATCAAGTTTACACCGTGAGAATGGCCACAAAAATTTTCAACTTTCAGTTTACAACTACAAAGGTTATACAAAAGAAAATATAACACATTTTGAACAAAACTACCAATTCCAAACACACTTTGCTGTACAACGTTTCTTTCAGGAATGGACACAACAGAATTTCATGTTGTGGCTATGTTACGTCCTTTGTTCTGTGACTTCTTAGAGCTAAGGAACAAGTATTTTGTGAGAATCTGAGTGCATGGTCCCAAGTCTAGTTAATTTATCGTACCATGAAACATTTACCAGTTTATATAGAATAAAATTAAATGAATCCAGCAGAAAACATTTACACTACTCCAAAACAATTCAGGATATTCTTCCAGATCACTATAGGTAATATGTTCTGCCATGAAACTAGTTATATGAGAGTACTGTCCTTGAAGACAGTCATCCATTTGTGGATGTGGTCTATATTTTTTGGCTTACTGAAACCTACCATCAAAATACATTGCCTCGCCAAATGACATCACTTGCAATCTATTCCACAATAGGACATGTTGCACTAGATAGATTTTTTGTCAAACTTTATAAAAATCTCATTGGACATGATAAAAAGAGTAATAAACATGTTGTTACTAGTTATCAGATAATCTCACCTGGCAGATTTGCCTGGGGTCAATGTCGCTGGCAAGAAGGTCAAGGACAAGTGGTGCATACTGGTTAACAAAGGCCAAACACTGGAAAAAGACATAAAAAGTAAAATAGGACATATGAAGACCCTGTAACTAAAAAAATTCTCCCTCGGGAGTTTCAAGTTCTTAAGAGCACAACGGTGGACGCTAGAATACATTAACACAGTTTGTATGTTGCAAGCACACACCTGATTTGTCATCTGAGCTGACAGAAAATTGCAAACTTTGTCCAAGACCATCTCGACATCCTGCACAGTGGCATTCTCCTTCAGTAGTGCATCAGCGTAGTTCATCACGGTCACACACAGGTCACAGATTTCATCATTCACCTTCAGGGGCACTGAAATACAGAGATTCCATTACTGTTGGTGTTCAGCAATATTCCAGCACACATATGAATAATCCAGTTTCATGAAATCACACTATCACTCCTGATCATCAGATCATACCATCACTCCTGATCATCAGATCATACCATCACTCCTGATCATCAGATCATACCATCACTCCTGATCATCAGATCATACCATCACTCCTGATCATCAGATCATACCATCACTCCTGATCATCAGATCATACCATCACTCTTGATCATCAGATCATACTATCACTCCTGATCATCAGATCATGCCATCAAGCATGATCATCAGATCATATTATCACCTGATCACCAGATCATTCATCACGCCTGATCATCAGATCATACTGCTAAGTCTAATGATGAAATCATACCCCCAAAAATGATTATCAAATCTATATTAGTATTTTCCAATTCTCTGCCAATGTATGTTGCAAGTACACATCCAGTTCTCTGTACATACAAATTCGACATGATGGATAAAATGGTAGTTGGATGCCTTTACAACTGACATTATTTGATGAATACAAGCAGTTGATACCATCTGGTGTCAGTGTAAAACTTGCATTGTTACTGACTGTACAAGAGGACTGAACTATGGGCTTCAAAGTAAGGGCATTCGAAACTACGTGCCTATGATTAAATATGTGAGTGTTAGATCCCTGATAATTTGGTGTACAAATAACAGACAGACACTGCAGTCATTTTGGAAACCTGTCTCATACATTACACTGAGCAACACATCACAACATTTGAGTTTTGGATAACCAAGTCTGTTGTCTTGTGGACAATGGCTGCCCAGGAAGGTTCAATCTCTGGCCAAATCAGGCCAAAGACAAAGCACTTGGTATCAAGCCCGGTTCACAGATGGGGAATAGGTTCACTTTGTCTTGAGTGTGGGATGTTACATTGAGACATGGTATCACAGTAGACTATTAAACCATCATACGTTCAAATACACACATCCATGGGAGTCACTATGTAAGCGCAATATTCTAGAATGTGATGCTCTACACCTTCCCACAATGATTTTTTGTCTACTGGGGGTTTTGTATCAAGTAACAAAGATGCATTACACGTATGTCAAGACATTTTTATTAGAATAGGTTTACAGTGTCTTGAGTGTGGGTGTTAAATTGAGACATGGCATCACAGTAGCATAGGTTCACACACACACACATCCACTGGGGTCACTATGTATGTGCAGAATTCCAGAATGCGATATTAAGCAGCACTTGAGGTACATTCCAAAGGTTGTGTCAGACACAATATCTCCCTGGTCATATAACCTAACAACCAGAGCAGTGGGGTAGCCCCATAGTTGAAGCATTTGCTCATCTCGCCAAAGACCTGGGTTCAATTCACAACATGGGCACAACGAGTGGAGCCCATTTTTGGTGACTTCCACCATGTTAGTGCTTGAATTTTGCAAAAAGCAGCAAAAAGGTAAACACACTCACTTACGCACAGACCAACGATCTTTATTGTAGTAAACCTAAATCATACCTATGTTTTCACAGCAATCAAAATGACCAGGACACAACTTTTGTTTCCTTTTCAGTAGAAACAAAGAAATGAATTTAAAAGGTACATATTTCCAGTGAATATATGTACATTCAAGTTTCACGCTGACTCAAATGCTTCAAATAAATGAGCTACAATGTCTTATGACGTTCAACACTGGAATGCAATGATGGAGAAACTGGAAGCAGCAATGTACATCATGTACTTACGAATGATTTGAACAATGTCTAGAATGGCATAACGCACCTATTTTGTTTCTTGTCTGTGAGCAAAGACCAAGGGCTCTGCAAACCACACTTGCGTCAAGCTCTTGGACAAGAAGCTGAATGACGGCAGGGCCATACGTATTGACAAAGTCAGTGCACTCCTGTGAAACAGAACCTGGCAAGAGGCTACAGACTTTGTCAAGAGCGGCCTCTACTGCAGCCTGGAGGACACAAAAATCTCATTAGGAGGGGAACAATAATTTCATCAGACGGCACATTAATTAAATGAGAAAAGGCACAGAAACCTCATAGGAAAGGGCACAATAATTAAATCAGAAAGGGACCCAATAATCACACAAATATAGATGCAGATAACAGAGTATGTATAGATTCAAAACAAGAGTCATCAGAAGATGACATATCCCCCCACCCCCAACATGTTTGAAAGGACAACTCATCTGACAGTTACTCATTGTTTTTTTAGACTAAGTTTGAATTGTTTCCATGGAATTCATGGAAATTATAAATGCCATATATCTGTAATCAGCAAAGTCACAATATCAACATCTGTCTCATATATCTGCCAAGATCTGTTGAAAGATATGAAACGGTTTTCGAGTTTTGCTTTGGGAATGAAGCCCATCCCTCCATTTTGAGACTAAGTCCGAAACGTTTCCATGGAAACCAAGAAAATAATAAATTACAAAAACCTTTAAAAACCAAAAGGCACCACTTTGGGGTCTGCCACACATATCTGTCAAGTTTTACTGACAGATATTAAGACGTTTTTGAGTTCTGCTCCAGAAATGAAACACTCCTCTCACTTTTCAGACTTGGTCCAAAATGTTTCCATGGAAATCGAGAAAATAATAAATCACAAGATGCTGCACATAGCAAAAGGCACCACTATAGTTTCAAATTGATATATCTACCAAGTTTTGCAGAAAAATATTGAACGTTTTTGAGTTATGCTCCGGAAACAAAACACACCTCTCACTTTTGAGGCTATGTCTGTACTGTTTCCATGGAAACCGAGAAAATTATAAATCACAAAAACTTGTAGATAGCAAAAGGCACCACTTTAGGTTCTGATTGATATATCTACCAAGTTTTGCAGAAAAATATTGAACGTTTTTTTAATTCTTCT
Organism: Haliotis asinina; assembly: GCF_037392515.1. Taxonomy (NCBI): domain Eukaryota; kingdom Metazoa; phylum Mollusca; class Gastropoda; order Lepetellida; family Haliotidae; genus Haliotis; species Haliotis asinina. The sequence continues at coordinate 66,078,283 of NC_090284.1, read as the reverse complement.
CCGGAAACGAAGCCAACCCAACCATAAGACTAACGCCAAAATGTTCCATGGAAAAACAAAAAAAAATTATAAATGCCAAAAATCTGTAAATTGAAAAAGGCACAACCATAGGCTGAGACTACTATATCTATCAAGTTTTGGTCAAAAAATATTGAACGGTTTCTGAGTTATGCTCCAGAAACAACATGATTACGGACGGACGGACGGACAGACGAGGCATCGACTATATCCCTATATATATATATTACATGCCAGGGGAACAAAAATCTAGAGAGAGATATGAGGATAATCATTTTCATGCTAAGTTTGAAGTATGCTGATCTTTTAAATGTTGAACGTTGACTTTTCTGACATCTTACTCTTCATCTTCACTGCAATTGTTTTTGTCTCAGTGTATATCTTTTTAGCATAAACTTCTTTAACTGTACTGATACTTTGCCGACATTAATCAAGCTAAAAAGGTATAGTGATCAACACATATCATGAGATATGATGATAACCCTGTGTTAAAGTTCAGTGAAAAGTCCAGAAGATTTTACTACCCGAGGTACATACCGCATATTATAAAAACCGTAGTGTTTCTACTCACCTGTGTTTTGTTGTCACCAAGGAGAGTGTCCACTTCACGCATGACAAACTCGCATATTATACACTCCGGGCTTGCAGATACCTCCGTCTTTGGTGTGAATGACAGACTCTTTGAGACTGAAATGATGCACATATATCTCAGGCAATGGTCAATTAGATTTCATGAATTATCAACAATGAATATGGGAGTGATTCAGTTTGGTTTAATCAGTGTATGAAATAAGGCCCATTTGACCACCTGTGAGGGTCCAGATTTCTGAAGGAAGGTCTAAATTTACAGCCAACCAGCCCAATGGTCTGGTAAAAAATTTCGATGTTCCATACATCTGACTAAATTCACCATATCTTCGTGACTGGTCTGGTTAAATCCATTCTGAGCTGGTAACATTTTCTAAGTTGCCAGTCATGTTTCTGGTACAGGTTGGGAATGCAATAATACACTGTGAATTTAGGCACCTTTGACAACTAGGCATCTTATGAAAGGTTCCAATCTAATGCAGACAGGCAACACCTGCAGAATTGAGTACCATACTGGTAGCACCATGTTGAAAATTGCATATTAAAGTCTGCTTGACCACTATATTGTGGTGGTGTGTTGATCTATGTGCAGAACTCGGGACAGGCAACGCTGGGTTGGCTGTATCTGGCAGCCTGACTCCTGAGAGTTTCTAGGACTTGAATCCTTTAATCACCAATCACAGCGAATCACATGTGGATGCACCTAAGGCAAGTGAGTTTGCCCACAGCTGCCTCTGTTCACCCAGCATAAAATGAGTGCCCAACAAGCAGTTTGGGCTACCCGAGGTAATAACAATCAGAGTCTAATTACAGAGTCCAGTGAGCAAATAGTCAGATGAATACCAGGTGCTAAATAAATGAATTATTATTTTTATCACACTACACCCATGAGGATCCTGGGTAAGAATAGGCCTTGAGAAACCCATGCTTGCCACAAAAAGGAGACAATGCTTGTCATAACAGGGGACTAACAGGATTGGGTGGTCAGACTCGCTGACTTGGTTGACATACATGTCATCGTTTCCCCATAGTATAGATCGACGCTCCTGCTGTTGATCACTGGACTATCTGGTTCAGACTCAATTATTTATAGACCATGACCAAAGAGCTGGAATACTGCCAAGTCCACCATAAATTAAACTCACTCACTTTTTCACTGTTATCATACTAACCTTTAACACTCTTGCTGACTGTACACAGACGCAGAGTTGTGCAGACGCTTTTGGGGTCCAGTTTATTGACCAGTAAGTTGATGACAGCTGGACCATACTCCTCAACAAACTGACTGCACTCAGCACTGATGGTTGCTGGCAATAGAGAGCACACCTTCTCCAGCGCAGCTTCAACCTCCGCCTGTAATGGGAAGTTAAAATGATAAACTCTCTAGCAGAGATGGGTTATGACAATGCTACTAAAGGGCAACAGCATAAAACTAACAACAGCACCAGACATTGTAAGAAAGTATGAAAGCATATCTAAAAAAAACTCATGCCCAAAATTTTCAAAGAGCAGAAATTCATGTGAAAACAACCTCAGCAATGTCAGATTGACTGATCCATTACAAGTCTTTCCCTGTGACTATAACAGGGCAGCTCCCCAGAAATGGCTTCAGGTGAACTCTGAGCAACCACTGACGGTTGCTTGCATGAACTATTTTGTCAAAGCAGATGTCTGATTTCTAAAACAGTTTGGTTTCAATCCTGACCAAAAAACCCCCCAAAGAACACCAATATATCCTTGATAGTAGACCCTTCGGGATGTAGAAGTCTGGGAGCTCAGAAAAAATGCAATATTGATGTATCCACAGGTTTATATCAGTACTGCATCAAAATAGTCAACTAATATGTGTTTGTATTTGCCTAATCATACTCTATTTGTCTATGGGGTTCATGCCCAACCATACTATATTAGTCTGTGAAACTCGTTCCCAATCATTCTCTATTTGCCTGAGATTCAAGCCTACTCATTCTACATTAGTCTGTCGTACAGACCCAGAAGTATATATATCCAAGAAAGCCCACGCAAGTCTAGAAAATGTGGCAAGTCTAGATTTCCTTCTGAAAATGAAGAAAGTCTCAGGGCTCCATTTCATTATATTATTTTTTTTCACTATGAACGTTTTTTCAGTAAAATATGTTCATTTCAGAGACTAGCTGTTAGTCTAATTCTACATCTGCCTATGAGATTAATGCCAAATCATTCCCCATTTGTTTGAGATATTCAAGCCCAGTAATATTATACTTGTCCGTGAGATTCATGCACAATCATACTGTGTCTATCTGAGATTCATGCCCAGTCATGCTCTATTTGTATATAGCAATTATACTATACTTGCCTATTAGACTCATGCACAATGATGCCATATGTGTCTGTGAGATTCAGATATTGGACAAGCTTGTTCAGTGTCAACAAATCTGATCTTTAATGAGACTACAAATGTACTACCTACCTGTGAACTGTTGGCAGAGATGAGAGAATCCAGTGTGGTCATGACAAATTCACAGACGATACAGCCAACATCAGCACTAACTTTAGGCTTGACAGCCCTTACACCTGTCAAAGATAGATCAGACATGTTCAATCATCATATATTTTGTCAAAATATATCAACAAATGAGTGAGTCTAATTTCTATCAAAAACTAACTATGTGCACCTGGAAATCTTCTTATTCCCCAAATATGTACAGTTTTAATATGTACATAAATATTTCAAGTCCACCTTCCATCCCAGTCTTTTCATGAAGATACATATGGAGTGGTTTTGGTGAACTCCAGTCAGAGATTTAACATCAACTGATTCTGGATCTCATTCCCTGGAAACTAAATATCTAAGTTGAAATGCTCTGTGGACATGGTGAAGAAATGAACATCCTAAATTACTTGAATTAATTGTGTCTGAATCTGTGAAATCACACAATACAAATGATTTTGTCACAGAATCAATAAAGTATGTCTTCATAATACATGTTAGGCATGCGTTTGCAGCACTGAGGACCACAAGAAATAATTTCATCTCACTTCACGAGGAAGAGAAAGCTACATTTAACTAAATCTGACTTGTCTAATGAATGTGATGTGTTCCTACCCTGTGTGCACAAGCCAATTTCTTTGCAAATTTCATCTGGCTTCAGGTTCGCCACGAGTAGCTTGATGATGGCAGGACCATATGTGTTGACGAAGTTGACACACTCAGTACTGACGGAGGATGGCAACAAGTTACAAATCTTGTCCAGGGCCTCCTCCACAGCAGCCTAGGTAACCAATGGGCAATAACCAATTGAACAGATAACGTTTTCAGTCAGTCAGTTACCAGTGTATGAAATAGCATCTGCCCGGTTTCCCGCTGCCTGCTAGTTACATGGCGGGCTTACAACTTTATTTTGTAGCCAGGCCTGTGCACAAATACATTTTCCAAGGGTATATTTGTATACATATAGTATATTTGACCATGTCATTGACTACAGGAAGTATTTCCAAAATAATTTACAATTTACAATCTAGATGATGTCTGTTTAGTTCATGATCATTCAAACTGTAACTTCCACAGATCAACCTGCCGTTTATCTAACACTAAATGTGACTGGTCAAGAGAATTATTTCAGCCAATGAATAATGTTGTTCTTTTCTGATGGCAGTGACACTAAATGAATTAACAGTGACCACAAACTCATGGTTTTATAAAATTTGCTTTTGCACATGTTTTAGTTTACCTCAATACAAGTAATTCAATAATTACTTTCTTATAACACCTTCTCTCAGTTTCCTATATTTCATACAGGACTGGTTCCATGTTAACAGGGCCAGCAACATTTTTTAATTATCAGCCCTGTGGGCTTCCTGTCTTTTTGCAGGAGTTTCATACAGTGCAGTTACCACTTACACTTTCACACTGGGTACTGAATATTTTAGTCAGGTCTTTAAATCACGAAGTGGTTACTTTTTAACAAACACTACTCACTTTGCAACCTGTTGGGATGTGGAATTATCAAAATTATCCACTGAGTGGATACATCCTTCACACATCTAACTGTCGTGATATTTGTTTTGATGTTGATGAACATGTTTTCGTATTTTCAGTTCCCTCTATACATAATAAATTTACACATGTATAATCACATGGGGGTAAATTTAAACCAATGGCGTCAAAACAAAACAACATGTTTCTTGCAGCCAGCACAATCTGCCAAGTCTTCTTACTATCTTTCACTAGTCTTAAAAAGTGATCAAAATGAGAAAAAGGATTGAAGCAATACCCTTCAATGCTAACTGGTGATGTTTATACTGTTTCAGAGCAGTACATAGTAACTGTTACAATTATTGTTTTCAAATGGACTTACGAGCTGCAAATTTGTAAGACTGCCCAAGGAGAACTGAACTGATTCTGTTTACTGACTTGTCATCTCTGATGACAAATCAAATAGGTCATGCACTCATTTACCACATCCCTGTTCACAACGACAATATGCATCAAGTTATAATGCATAAGATACTTCTTCGTACCCGTCACTGCAGATGAAGTCATGCCTGAGAGGTACTTACTCATGTACAAGCAACACTGGGAAATGATTCTGTACCTGACTCCTGTTGTTCCCAAGAATTTGATCCACTTCAGTCAACGCAAATTCACAAATTGTGCACTGAACGCTGACCTTGACCTTTTTGGGGGCACCCATGACCTTGACATTTGTTTGGTAGGAAGCCAACCCAACACGAGCCAAAGGCACAGTTTTGGCTTGTGTACACAACTTCAGATACTCACACACTACAGTGGGATCCTACAATAACAGAACATAATGTTTGTATGTACATCCTTCATCATGGATACAATATCAGTGTCTATCCTAGAACTGAAAATTTAGGGGGGATTTGTCGCCCCTTACAAAAAAAGGAGGGAGGATTTGGAAAATGTAGGGGGGAATACCTGTATTACCGTCTTTCAAAATAGTGTGGATGTACGAAGGTTATTGCAGCCACCACCAGTGAAACTATTGCTCATTTTATTTTGGCTACAATGGTCACATATCATAGCACCAAGCTCATTTTGATAGAGCCGTGGCCATTCTTGCAACCATTTTTTTCTGAAAAACACTTGGTTTGGGTTCTTTTTGAGTCAGAGGGACTGGGGTCAGTCTCAGGGTTTTGTTCGCCTTTCGATTCACACATCTCCTTAACAGATGTACCGGTCTGGGGAGACATGGTGGACATTGTTGCTTTCTCAGTGGTGTTTTGTGCAAAAAAGTCAGTTATTTTCATTCTTCTGCATGGCATTATTCACGCCAAATTACCACAAACCGTTGTAAATAAGAATTTTGTATTCATTTGTCTGCAACTTCAAGTGATAATATTGTCTGATTTCGAAAACAAAGCTAAAACGAACTGATGTTCTAAAAAAGATTGACGAAACTGTGTTTTGCAAGTGCTGCACACAAGCACTATGTTTAGAGTTCATAGTCTAACATTGTCAATTAATTAATTAATCAAATCATAACTTCATTGACAAATGTTATCTATTTTCATACTGATATGAATGGAATTTCCTTTCCCCAGTGCCGATAGTGGTTTTAACCAAGGGAGGTTACTCTGTTATGGTTACATGTTGCCACTCGAACTTGACTCTGTGGCCAACTCTGATTTAGAAAGTCATTCCTTGTCAATATAAAGCTCTTTTCGTATGTATATACGAAGAAATGAAACAGTCCTACCCTAGTAATGGTGCATATACAGGTGACATTCTTACCAGCTCATTAGCCAGCAGCTGGAACAAGATGGTAGCATACATCTCCACATCCTGCATACACTGAAAGCAAAACAAGAAGATCACTGCAACAGTGCTGAAACAAAGGACTATTTCCTCTGAAAACACTTTAGGTGATCTTTGATAATCTAATGTCACCTTGACTATGATCAAGGTCAAAATAAGTTAGAAACAAAAAAAAATCTATAGAAACAGTAATTTGGCATAAAGGATACAATGTTGTCAAGAAGGCAATATTATGCACGCACATGCACAGAAAAGTCATGTGGTTTCTACAATGTGCTATGGTGCATACCATTGGAAACATTTATGAAGTACACATCATACTAAAGATTTCTTTACTGACAAACAAAAATTCTAAATCAGGCCATACTGTAGGTTTTAAGAAACTATGCCGGGACCTTCTTGAAAGGAGAACAGACATGTCAAGAATGTTAAGAGCATGTTTTCTGACCTGGTGTAGCAGACAGCTTATTATTACAGGCTGACAAGCTTTATCTAGTGTCACATGTTTCCTTGAAGCAATCTTGACACAGTTAATCATCTAACAGGCCTGTCATAAATTATCACACAACTGAAAAATGTTTCCTGAGAGATAAGATATGGAAAGGAATGACATTATCATACCGATGCCCTCTAACAAGTGGGCTTTCCCCTATAAGCTAATCTAAACGACATTGTGTCTAATCAATTACTGGCTTCTTAACTCAAACATTACATACCTGTTTTTGTGCACTGCCAAGATAGGGGCAGATATTATCTTCGACAAACTTCTTCAGCTCAGTCTGAAACACATCATCATCATCATCATCATCATCATCATCATCAAACCTATAAGCAAACTCAAACGTTTTAACTGACTGACGAACCGATCCCCAGCTAACATCACATTACTGGGCCAGTGCTGGCATTGGTCTGGCCTGTACAGTTGCTACTGGCATAACGTACGCCAGTAAAGAGCCAGTACTGGGCCTGTGCTTATTTTCCTTTTGTGGCTCACTGCAGGCAAAACTGTACTGGGCTACATATGGATGGTTACAATAAACACAACACCACAATGCTGTACTGGCCCAGTACAGGCAGTGCACTTCCTGCCTGAGGTATTGAGGGAGATTACCTCGGGACCATGTCGTCTGCCTAGAGAGGTGGCCATAAAGTAGAGGTTGACATTTTCCATATTTCTGAGTGTAAACTGATGTAATGTGACTCTAAATAGTAACAATCTTTGTTTTGAATCACTTGTGGAGACTACTTTTGCTACTCAAGTTAAGTGTTGAGCTAAATTTTGAACAATAACATGTAGTATAAATTTTGCTGAGACAAGAGCATTTTGAAAATTGAAACATTCAGGTCAATTATTTTAGGTGACACAAGACCTGTTTGCATATCTACTTCAAAAAGATAAGTTCAATTCAGGTGGAATTAAATTCATATGGATTTTGATTTGATTTTGGTTTTTTTCTTCAGATTATGTTTGTTTAGTTTCAGCTTGTAACTGTAGAAACGATATTAAAGTAATAACCAAACCAGTGCCAGTCAAACTGTAAAGGGCCAATTAGGCAACCACTATGGCTGTGTACTGGGCCGAGTTCTCTGGGACAACTTATTACTACAAGCTGACTAGCTCTATCAATTGTCACATGTTTCCTTGGAGCTTGTTCAGCGTATTTTAAAATGTAATAACGGTATTAAACTTTTAACCAGGCCAGTGCCGGTCAAACTGTAAAAGGCCAATTAGGCAACCATTACGGCTGTGTACTGGGCCAGTCCAATGCCAGTGTGCCAAATCGTACAGGCCCAGTTCCAGAATGCCTTAAATGGGCCTGATGCTCTGACTTCACTGGGCCAGTACTGGTCCAGTTATGTGATGTTAGCTGGGGACCTATTCTACGATAAATAAAATCAAACATCCCAAAGAACAAGAAGAAGAAGAACAAAAACAATAATAACAACGAGTCAGTGACCTCATGTTAACTCACCTGCGTTGTCTGGTCTCTGTCTAAGGCTCTCAGCTTAGTGACCACCTGCTTGCAGAGGTCACACTCTACCACACCGGACACAGTCCTCCTTGCTACATGACGCTGACAAGACAAGTCAAGACAGCCTTAAGTTTAGACAGGAGTGGATGAAGGAGATTCATGCCATATAAAAGACAATACTGCAGGCATTCAATTCAAACAGGAAACCTGATGGGTGGGTAGCTTAGTTCCACTTCATACAGGATAATTATGACATGGATGCCTATAGGAAAATCTCTTTTCAACTAGAATCTTAATATTGTGTCAAAAAATAGGGATCAATTTGCAATAAAATCAGCAGAAATGTGCAGATCAACAGACAAAAATCTGTTGAAATTGAACTGAAAAATGCAGACATTATAAATAGAACAGTGAATCTATATTCATCTTCAATGTTCATGTTAGTTCTGCCTTCAACAAGCAGAAACTGAAATGAAATGCCTACAGCGTGCTGTCACCACACATGTAATATTTTCTGACTGAATAAACCTGTTCCACATCAGGAATACACAAAAAGGTTTCTACATCAGTTACAGTATAGGCAATTGAAAAAGCAATTAAAATCAAATCACAGGCCTTGCTACTGCTACATGACAATGCTCCATTGTTTGCTTTGCATCTAAAAATGGGATGTTCTCATATCTATAAAAAAATATCAGAACAGCCTTTCATCTGACCAATCATAGTAACACTTACTATCCCTATGAAAGTGTCTTGTAATCATACACCCTTGACTAGTTTAACATTCCAAATGCCATTAGCACACTGCATGACCGATTCTGTGGACACATACACATCTTCTGTCTCCAGCTTTGATGACATTAACCTTTAAGTGCATGAGTATGGGTCTACTTCTACTTTTGGCAATATTCCAACAGTGTCAGTGGTAATGGTCAATACATATTTGAAAGAGATGAAACTTTCAATAGCCCATGGTATGGATTGCCATCAAATGTTAGCAATCTATTGACATTCCTGAATTTTCATTTGACATTTTAAGGATGTTGATAGTTTCAGACTATGTGCCTGGATTATATGACTGATTTCGAGTGAGTTCTTACCGAACGCTCCCGAATTTCCTGAGTACACATTCCAAGCAGTCCACAGATCTGGTTGGGGTCCTGTAACAAGCAACCAACATATTGTAGTCAGCACTGGGGGTGATGGACGAGTGCAATGCTAAAGGTCATATGCATCATAAAACACAGCCTTGCAAATTCTGATACGTTTCGGTGTGCACTTACCAAAACAAATCATCAAAAATGCCAATTCAACATAAAAAGTTTAGAAATAATGTGATGAAAAAAACCCTGCAAAACTGGAGTTCAAAAGATTCACTAATTTCACCCAAGCGCCGACAGAAAAAGTTGTTTCAACACCTATGCTGCGCTGTGCTGCTGTTATAATGTATGCACAGTGAGTAAGTGTGGAAAGCTTGAAACAGTATGCATCCCCAGAGTATGAGGTCTTGAGCAGTAGTCTAATATATTAACATATTCTCACGATAGAATCCTTCACCACAAGTGACTGAGTATGTTTAGTTTTATGCTGGACTCAATATTCTGGCAGTGGCCTGTAAAGAATTAAACCTGGAAAAGACAATCCAATGATCAACAGCATGAGCATCTATCTGTGCAATGGGAAACTGATAACATGTATCAACAAAGTCAGCGAGTGCTGACCACTTGATCCCTGTAAGTCGCCTCTTACAAGCATAGTCGCCTTTTCTGGCAAGCATGGGTTGCTGAATAACTGTTCTACTCCATATCTTCATGGGTCCTTTACAACATGTGAATGTTCAACAAGACAGATCAAGTTTACTATACATGAACACATTCTCACAAATCTGTATTTTTAAACAAAAATTTACACTTACCCTCACTGATATGCTACAGAAATTAGGTAGGAAAATAAAGGTGCCATGGTGAATGCTTCAACATGACTGAACTCTAACCACACATTAGCAGAATCTCAAACCATGTGAAATATTTACCACAAGTGAACGCCTTACATTAAGACTTGAAAACATAATATCTCCTCTGCTACCATACGCTGGGTTGCATTATACATTTCTTGCAAACTTGAAACACATGCCCATGTTTCAAAAGAGTTACTAATCTTATATACTATTTCTTGATATACTCATGAAAACGAGTAAGGGAAAAATGAAAGTAAGATGCAATAGAAAACATGACCAGAAATCTGGAAACATTATTGAACACTTGCACTTTCGTATACTCCTTTATTCATTTCCATAAGAACATGAGGGACACTGGTACTGATGACTGACATGAAATGTACTCACATCTTCCTCAGCAAGATACTTCAGTATCAGAGGAACATAGTTCTCCAATAGTTGTTTGCACTGAAAAAATGTAACATAAAGCAAAACATTACTAGACTGAAGAGCCTTGTTAATCCTGTTCAGTTATGTCTACAATAATTAATCAGTTATTCAATTTTTGGTCAAACAAGAGATGACCATGATTTTATTTCTACCTGGGTTGAGTTTCGGTCCCGGTTACACAAAGGCTTTAACACGTGTGTATATTAGGGGACACTACCTCGTTATGTCCATGGTCTTTGTTCTGCTCAACCTTGGAACAGACCTGGGCCTTGATTATAAAGCTCTCTTCGCGCTAAGATAGTTGTAAGTGCCATACATTAACATAACGTTACTAAGAGAGCTTCGAAAATCTTGGCTCAGGCTATTTACAATTAGTTTGCATGGTGTGCTACAAGCACACAGAGTGAGTGAGTTTGGTTTTACACTGCTTTTAGCAATATCAGCAATATCACACACTAGGTGATGATAGGGCAACCTGCCTTCTGAACAAGTGGCAAGAACCAGGGACTCACTTACAAATTCACCTTGTCAAGTCTTTGAAGGGCATTTAGAAGTGAAATACATAAGAATGAAGATTTTTTATGGATATCAACTTCTTTATGTGAGAACACAACGTTTCAGAGTTAATGCTTACTCCTTCAGAAGGTGATGAAGGAGTAAGCATTAACTCCGAAACGTTGTGTTCTCACATAAAGAAGTTGATATCCATAAAAAATCTTCATTCTTAATTCACCTTGTCTGAAAGTATTTTCTAACAATGTAAGTTCAAAGAATGGAGCACCATAAATTCCAACCATAGCTGCATGATGTATGACAAATTTGTATGCCTCTACAAATCATTGTATAACTTTCTTTGGATAAACATTTGAAACAGAAGGCCAACGACCTCTGCCTTTCTTAGAAATTGTAGAATTTCTTTTAGGAAGTAGTTGATGATTTTATATTTATAACAAATGATAAATGGCTACTTAATTCATATTTTCGGACAATGACTCATAGCCGTAGTGATGGACACTGAAGTATTGTTGGAAATAAATAAAACTGTTATTCTGCATCCCTCACCGAGCAAAACTTAGAAAAAGTATGAATAGCTGCTGAAAACAGATAAGACTATAGATGGCAATTAGGTCACTCTGCCAGGAATGACAACGGAAAATCGACTTACTGGCATGAATTGCATGTGCTGTCCACTTGCACAAGGGGTCATCTCAAAGATATTTTGTGCTTTTTCATGTGTGTGGAACATGTCTCATCTGTTGAATAACATCTTATGTGTCTTTCTTTCATGATGTTGATGTTGAGATATGTAAAAGAGAGTGACACCTGATACCCACTCTATCATCTGTTTTCTTTCTATAGTGACAGAGATCCCATGGTAGGAACACCCTCAATAGTTTCAGCATGAAAATAATTGGTATTTTTATGTCAGCAATCATTTATAATGAAGCTAAGTCTAATTTCAAACTGGACACTTCAAAATTCCCCTTTATAATACAATATCACTGCACATAAACTTGCATAAAACCATGGTCTGTATCAAATAAGTAGCTTTGGACTTTGGATCTGCATTGCTCATTTCCAGGCCCCCCTAAGTAATTGAAGGAATTACAGCAAATTTGAAGGAATTGCATCTCAAATGTAAACAAACGCAGCCCACTCGCGAAACAATTGCAGCGATATCGGTAGTTTAGCGGTAATAACAGAAACACATCAGCCCTATCGGAAGCAATGTCGGTAATACTGGAAACACGCTCGGCCATCTTCGGAGATTTTTCGGTCGCGAGCGGAAACTCACGCAGCAAAACATGGCGTCCTTGGAAGAAACACCCGTCTCGGTGAGTAGTGTTTTTAGTTCCTATTATTACATTTTTATACTTATCCATCTTTGACCACCCGTGTTGAATGCGCTTAGGTATGAGGTGTTGTCGGGGCAATAGCTTATGCTTTTAGGAAAAGATAGTCACTCTAGAAGAGTGTCACAAGTCATGCCCCTGGAGGTTGTTTACAGCTGAACATCGAAGTCGTGCCGATGATTACGAACGTGCGCTAGATATAACATCATTTTTTTGTAAAATGTGTTTAAATTTGTCAATTGCACTTCATAGAAAGAAAAATTATGGCTCATAAACTTCTTCATGGCGCACGCTCATGATGTTCGTAATCATCGGCACGACTTCGATGTTCAGCTGTAAACAATCTCCAGGGGCATGACTTGTGACACTGTTCTGCAGTGACAATCTTTTCCTAAAAACATAAGCTATTGTCCTGACAACAGCTCATACCTAAACGCATTCAACACGGGTGGTCAAAGATGGATAAGTATAAAAATGTAATAATAGGAACTAAAAACACAACTCACCGAGACGGGTCTTTCTTCCAACGACGCCATGTTTTGCAGCGTGGGTTTCCGTTCGCGACCGAAAAATCTCCGAAGATGGCCGAGCGTGTTTCCAGTATTACCAACATTGCTTCCGATAGGGCTGATGTGTTTCTGTTATTACCGCTAAACTACCAATATCGCTGCAATTGTTTCGCGAGTGGGCTGCGTTTGTTTACATTTGAGATGCAATTCCTTCAAATTTGCTGTAATTCCTTCAATTACTTAGGGGGGGCCTGATTTCTGCACTAATCTCTCCTCAGTAAAGTCCTTTTCATTTTCTATCTCCCTACCAATGCCACTGAGACTGCAGTTAGGCCAATTTGACAGGTACTTCACCCTTTTGAATATGAACTACTTCAATTGTTGAGATAAACATGAAAAAATAAAACAGTTTGTTTCTATTTCCGTCAGTACTATAGTACTCCAGCACTCATGACAGAGTGGCTGATATACCAGCAGTGTTGAAACAGTTAAGGACTAACCACATTTTCTAACAGTTCTCCATTCTCTGAACAGATTTTAATGTAAGTTATTTAGCTGGACTGACTGCAAACTCTTATGGACTAGAGAAAAATATTTTGAAGATGAAGTCATCTGTTGTCATATTTCTTCCTGTCAGTATACCCTGATTAAATCTTGTAGGTCAAGGTGATACTCACAATAGGTTCCAACCCACCAAACTTGGAACACACCATCTGGTCCAGGAGTTGTTCGATCTCGGCCTGGTAGATAAACCAGTGTATTACTCAGTAGGTCAAAGTATCATTCACTGAAGAATATCGACCTATCAGTCACCAATATGACACATTCTAAAATCACTCTGAGGAGCATAAGATGGCTCTGCTCAAAACTACAGCAAAAATATTCAAGGAATTTTGAATAAACTTTGTGGACAACAATTTTTTATAATATGTTAATGCAAAGTTTTGATTCAGATTCTTGTACCAATGTCAAGCAGAAATGATAACGGTACAAGAATATGGATCGAAATGTCGTACTCACGTAATATGTCATTAGAGAAGTTGCTATGTAGAGGAGAAAGCACACCTCTGAGGTTTTGGTAGACAATGTGAAACAGAAGGCTGAGGGATTTCCAAATCTTGATGGCTTTACATCGTCTTCCAAAACCTTGGAGAAGTGTTTTCTCTAACATACATACCGTCAGTGAATGATAATTACAATCATTTAATGGAGCTAAATAACAATAACTGAAGCCTGCACAAAATCAATTTAATGACAGTAACTATAAGTAGATAATTTAACCTCACCACATTCGTCGGCCCGGTGGCCGTGCAGTAGAGCATCTGCCTAAGAATCTGAGATTTGCAGTTAGAATCTCGCTTGGGAAAAGATTTGTATTTTGTGCATAAACTTGAACGATATTTTTCAATTGATTTCAAACAATCATGTATCACTTGAATGTTGATATTCGTATAAAGTAAAGAAAAGTAAAACCTGGCGAGAGGTCTTTCTAGTGAAAAGAAAAACCTGTCCCTCCAAAACAAAAACCTCAAATGTGGTTGTTCTGGGAAAGCAAGAGATGGCCTAATATATAGTGAGAAGCACACTTCAGGTTATCACATTTGTTCAATGCTGTATGTTTAACTGTATTAATTTAACAAGACCATTTGCAAAAAGCTAATATTATTTGTACAGAAATAAACTGGATATGACAATAGTTCCAAGCCAGAAAGGTCTAAGTTTCCTCCTATTAATACAATTTCATGACACTACAGATACTACAATGTTTTCTTCAAAACCTTTAATTAATACTGAAGGTTCAACACTCCCCATCCTCTCCAGTCTCTTTCCCCACTTTGAAATGAGCAAAGAAAACGTGTAGTTATTGTTTTGCATTGTCAGAGTCAAGGGAAGGAATTCCCTGAACCCACCATCCCCTTGCCAAATTGTTGGATCTGTCTATGGCAATGCTTAAAGGTCACATGCAACGTAAAACACAACTTTGCAGATTCTGGTACCTTTCGGTATACACTTACCGAAACTAATCATAAAAAATGCCAATTCAACCTATAAAGTTGAAAAAAAACGTGATGAAAAAAAAAATGCGAAATCGGAGGTAAAGCATTTCACTAAATTCCCCCCCAGCGCTGGGGGGAAAACTGGTTTCAACAGCTGTGCTGCGCTGCATCCATAACGCATGCGCAGTGACTAGGTTCGCAGAGCTTGAAACAGTATGCATGCCCAACGTCTGAGGTCGTGAGCAGTAGTCTAATCTTGGTTGTGTACACAAACAAGTAAATAATCTACTTTTTACGTAAAAAAGTCAGTGTCTGGTTTATTAACACCTTTATGTCTGCCTGCCTGTCTGCTAAAGACAACATGCAATACACAGCTTCAATCATTGACTGCGTGCAATTTGAACTTAACACCTATCAGACAATACGACATAAAGAAAACATGTTGATTTATGACTCTTGCACCCGAGTCCCGTGTCTGCCACATTATGTAATTAGGCACGAGTGATACACATGACATGTTTTTATGTCTGTGGGTTGCAAACAAACTACATTCATTTTTTTCGGATGACTGGATCTGACAGAAACTGGTACAAACTCTTGTCAGTTTCAAGTCCTGCTTTGTACTTAGACAAATGACAGATTCCAGCCACGCAGTAGTTTATCATCTCTACTGAGATGATTTTTGATTGGATCGAGCGCAAATTCAGAGAACATGTATTTTCCAAATCCAACATCTCTATATACATTCTTCATGGATAACGACTTCTTTTCGTGTATATGATTTTGTTTGACAACAGTATATGAATCTATACTGAAATGACACATCAAGTACACAAGAAGAAGTTGTTATCCATAAAGAATCTTACTTTCTTGTGACTGGCTATACTTCTAAAATGCCCATCAAACAGATCATCTTTCTGTACACACAATGAAGCCTCAGCATATCAGCAAAAGAAACAGCCATTCGGAAGCCGCTGTTACACTTGAGTGAATATCCACCCGCTATGACTGGGTTCAGTCTCCCGAGGGCTTCATTTCGGGGGAAGTAAGCCCAAGTACAAAATATTGCACTTTTGAATCGCGATTGTACGCTTATAATTTTGTTTATTTGTTTTTTCACAAGCAGCAATTTATATTATATGTCATGAATAAGTGATAAATGTGTTTTAATTATGTTTGATTTTTTGGTTGCATGTGACCTTTAACAAAACACAAATCACTTTTGAAAAGTATAGAGCTTCTACTGAAAGACTTACTGTAGTGTTGGCCGATGACACGATATCAGATAAGTCCTTGAAGAAGTTGATGCAGTCAGTGCACACCTTGTCAGCACTCTACAGAGAAGGAAAGTGTAAAAGTAAGTCCTAAGCAGTGTTGCCAAATTTTGTTGCCAAAATTTCCCTTTCTATAAAATTTGAACTATAGACTTACCCCTCCACTAGATACCACCTGGCCTGCTGCCTGGCCATTGGCTGAAACAAAACAGAGTGCGGTTACTATGGTTACATACTGACATATATTTCAAGTGACTGGGAATGAGGGAAAAGAAATCTCTTACAGTAATTTGCAAGATGAATGTCCCAACAATGACTGATGTGAAATCAAATGATGTGGGCTGCTATCACAACTTATCTGACACAAAGACACATCATGATTTAAAAATCAAAAAAAGACAGGGCAACAGGTATAATTTAACTCCCCAATTCAACATGTTCAAATCACTATTTGTGGGACTGTAAAATTTGACATCTCCTCTAATCACATGGCTTAGACATGACCGAAGGAGACAGAGAAGTATGTGAGTCATTCGTATGGGGACTACTCATGACTCAACATGGCTCTTGCAGAAGCCTTGTGATATATGACAAAGATATACTTCCTACATAAACCCTGCTTTTCTGTACTGTTCAGAGCTCCTTATATTACGTCAGACTTGTTTAGTAAGTAACATATGCCATATTTGTTATTACACTTTCTTAGTAAAGTACAGATTCTAGAACTTTTGTTTGGTTGTATCTCATCAAACCCACACCCTCAGAGTCAGGCTCATAATCGCCAGCAAACAAAGTCAGCCACCTCACCCACTTAGCCACTGTGACTTCCAATAAAGCGTTGGGTGAGCAGGTTAGGCGGCTCACTACCTGTCAGGAAATGATAACATACAGGCTGAACATAATACCTGATATCTGGCAAGGCAAGAGTTGCACAGGAAAATACAATGTGTATTCCTGATGCAGAAAATATATCCTAAACCACAATTGCATGCTAACCTCTAATTACACCTTACCATACGTAATAACTGGCTATGTATATTATTTATCACTGTAAATGGTCAACTGGAGGGATTGTTATGGCAAAATAAACAGTATTTGGGATATGTATACAAATAATTGACTGTCTGACATGCACAATATTTGACCTGAGAAGATTAGTATTGGGATTCGGATAGCAAATCCACTACTGAGCACCGGATGACTTGTGGTGAATAATTATCGATCACAAATGAAATGTATACATTTTTTATGTTATCATTATTTTAAGGATGTTTCCTCAAGATTTTTTTCTAATATGTAATTTCTAAGATAAAAACAACCATCCGCTTGGGCGATGGAGGAGAGGCATGAAAAGGAGGCAGCTCAGGTTGAGTGATAGTATGTTCACTTCAAGGGAATTTTGAAGTGTTCGGGCAAAATAATTTTTTTTAAACTAATACTGTCATGAAATGAAATGCACATATGCATGAATGATACTGAAATTGTTTTCACAATTTATAATTATTTTTAATCCTTCATCTGTACACCACTAGAAAAGACAGACCAAAAGGTTCACTAATAAATACCAACATCGGGCCAAGGCAGTCAAACAAGGAACTCCACTTGGGATTCATTCAATGAAGACACACTTTAGTAACAGGGTGTATGATATTGACACATATATGGTAAAGCTGTCCAACAAGACACATTTGAGTAAGGCTCGCCACAAAGGATATACATTTCACCATTCTGAAAGAGAATTGTGAACTGAATTCACTGTTTCTAGGTCAATCTTATCACAGCCTGGGACTGTCTCGGTGTCCTCATCTTCAATTCATTTCCTGATCATGAAAGCAAAACTATCTTCACATCATGTCCTACTAGAACAACATGTTTTTATGGAGTACAGAACATAATTCTGAACTCTGAACATCTAATGTTTCCGTTACTGTGATGTTGTGATTGTCTGCATGATTCACAAACACATTCAATTGTTCACCATGTTCTGAACAAAGGCCAACTCGAGAAGGTTGAAACATTCCCAAAGAAAAGAAATTGGAGCAGAGGAAATATTTCTTAAATGTATGAATTTCCTTGAATTTACATTTTCTGAGCTTTTGAATCCAATCCACAGATTAACAGTCATTGATACACATGTTCAGAACCAAGGTCAATTCGTGCAGATTGAAAAATTACAAAAGAAAAAAAATTGTAGCCGAGGAAATATTTTTTAAACGTATGAATTTCCTTGTTTACATGTTCTCAGCTTCTGATACCAATACACAGATTAACAGTCATGGATACAAATGTATTCGTCAATTGAAGTTCCTCCTCTAGTTAGTTTGGTCGAAAGATTTCCAATACATTTTCAGCTCTTGCAACTGTAAATATAGAAATTAAAACAGTACGAATAATTGAAATCTGATTTCATACTATATATTTTTAAATGATATTTTATGCTGATTTATCAAAATAACAATGACTGTTATGCAATCAAAATTGCACATGACAGTATTGCAACCATTTTACAGCAACCTGTAAATAAATTAAAAGCAGACCAGACAAATCAGTAACTGTCAGTAGTGGTGGTCACATTGACCAAACAACCAAGCAATCGATCATATTTTCTCATAATTGAACATGAACGAATGATTCTGGAACTTCTGTTTTAGTGCTTGAAATACTTGACGATGGAACAATCTTTGAAGGTGTCAGGACTTGAAAACATGTTGATTTCTTAGAGAACTCACTTCACTAACTGAAAAGTCATGACTGAATATTTATTGAAGACCCCAGGAAGTTTATGTTCATGATATATCAGTCATCACTTTGAAGTAGCAAGTCGCATCATGTTATACATATCTGCAATAACAACCAGGGTATGAAAATCTGAAAAATGACGCCAACCAATTTTTCAATGTTCTCTGGTAATGAAGCAATCATCAATTGTGAAATTTCTACTAATTAGCAAAGCTAACTGTCAGCATCAGCAACGATCCATGCAATCTGACTACATGGAGGCATTGTGAGTGAACTCAAGAGTTTCATCTTTGCCCAACCTACCAATTACTTCAGTTATCAAAGAGTTGCAAAAACATCTGATCTGATTGACTTTGATCAACTCCTGTTATCAAATTCCTGTCTGTTTACCGCTAGTGATCTTCATTCCTCCAGGGATAACAGAACAATTAGACCAATATTCCACCTAAAGTCTACAGCAACATCAGCAATTTGTGTTTCACTGATAACACTGCCAATAAACAAGAACAATTTTTAATGCTCAGTTTTAGGGGTGTCCCCTTAAGGTGCCTCACCATACGATATGTATCTTGATACTGCGGTCATGATATGATACGTGTCACAATACAGTATTTTCAACATTTTGTGCACAACAAGCAGCCATTAATGGCAAGTTGTCTGATGTTGAAACCATAGTTCACTGAGTAAGTATGGTTTAACACCACTTTTACCAACAATATTACAGTAGAGGACACCAGAAATAATGCAAATAAAGAAAATACTTTTAAAATGAAAAAAAAAGGAACAAGTTTTCCATATTTTTCGCAAATTGCCATTCCCGTGATAATTAGTTTGGAATCCAAGTTTAATCAGTAACACCCAAATGCAGCATTGTAAATCAGAGGCTAACAACCATATGACAGCAACAATGTTGAAGCGACGACTCCACCTACAGTCATGTGACGCATACTGGACTTTGGCCCACATGTGGAGACCTTTAATCCTGCATGCTAGAGCCTAACTTATCAACACATCTAACATGTTTTCACCATCATGCGTCATCCAACATTTCCGGCCTCAAACATGAACATTCTGATGTGAAATCTAATGTAATAATTTCCCACTAATTCCAGTGACAAGCCAGTGTTCTCATAACTTTCATGACACAGGAAGAGTGTAGGCAGGTGATCATAAAACTAGACGTTATCAACCCAATCACGTTCTGGAATCACATGAGTTTTACTTCCACTGAATAAGTAATGAGGGGGCCATATCAGAGTCCATGTTTTGTTGTTTGTTTGCTAGTTGTCAGATCTTCCCTTATTGGAAGTCAGATGTGTGATGAGAAAGAATAGGGTTGAACTAAACATTTTCAAGATTATTGCATATGTACAGAAGTCTGCAATCTGCATACATGTTTCTGTGTGATCAGACAAATACCACAGTGACCTAAAACATTATTAGGATGGATCTCATTTCCACATTTAAAATAACAGGTATTAAATAGACTTTAGTGAGAAGATGAGGTAGCTGAACCTCCAGAGTGAGGTGTCACTGTATGTCAAAAGGTATCCAGGTAATTTGGGGAAAACATTCAATTATGAGGTAAAACAGTTGTCACTTTTCCAAATATGTATTTCATAAAGTTTCAAAATGGATTCCATGCAACAATGCAAAACTGGACAGTCTCTAACATAGGTCAGATCTACAAAGTCATAACATTGGATAAAACTAAATAACAAGAAATGAGGACTAGTTAATTCCAGTATGGGTAAATTTGGAGACATTTATCGCCGGAGTGGGGCAAATATTGCTCTGTGAAGAATTCTAGACAAATCCCTGTTAGGACAATAATTTGGACATACAACTTATTCTAAAATGATTATACATAAAAACACTATCGCCTGCAAGACACAGGCTGTTCCATTAGTACCAGCTTTTGCACAAATGACAATCATCTAGTCTATAAATAGGGTACCAATAATTATCACAGTCAAGCACATTTTTTGGAATAAAGGCTGACTCGATGGTGTTCATCAAAATGATCACACATTTACTGAAGAAATACACATCTACATAAATGTGTCTTATCTTACCCCACACATAAATGTCGCTGTCTGATTGGCTGAGCACTCTTCTACTATTTTCAATGAACCCCATGTCTGTAAGCGGGGTGTATTGCAAACCCCCCTGCTGCCAATAGCAACTCATTCGGTACTTCGTGTTAGTTATCTTGAATAACACTGCATCATGCATGATGAACAGACATTACTGATGTTTTACAAAAGCAAATCGATGTAAGGGAGATAACTCTAAATCTCTTTTTCTAGTGTAATCCGTCACATCTAGCGATGGCTACGAAAAAATCTGCCTCGCATTCCAATAAATAAATTTTGACAAATCATTCAAATGTAGTCCCTGTGAATATTAACAAGGGGAATTAGACAGCAGCAACTTTACTAAGACAATACCTATGGGGCAAAACAGCATGATGCAAGATTCAAATTGCTTAACTGACACAGGTTGGCTGAAGTGTATGATCCGATACAGTTAAAAATTAACATTGAGGAGTGTCTACAGATATCAAATATATCAACATGAGTTGACAAAGTAACAAGTACCCAAGGTTTGCCGAGGATATTTTTACCTTTATCAATGAGTATTATCATATTAGAGCCCCAGATAAGCATCACAGAGGGCCATGGAAGCTGCATATCCGGGTAAAATATATGCATAGAAAATTACAGTTTTAAAATGTAAGATATGCGAAAAGTTTAAAACATGCACATTTATAAAAATTGCATGCATAAGGAAAAAGACTTTGGATGCTATCAAGCTGTACTGTTAATATAGAACTAGTGTTGTATTATCAGTAGATGATGAGAGAATTTTTATGAAATCATTTCCAATATATTTAAGTTGATTTTGATTAGATGTGACATAAGGCAGTACATAACTGCTAAGTAAACTTACTCAATGACACATACTTCGCAGAGAAAAAACACTGAAATACCGAGATCTTTGAAAGCAGTGTGTAATGAAAATGAAATACCCACTCTAAAAAATACATTGGGTGAAAAATACAGTACCCACATGAGCTAAATCTGGAGCTCTAGCATCCTGAGTATGTGGAATGAAATGTCCTTGATCTCAGCTGACAATGGGCTTTCAGTGTTATTGATTGCACATGATCTTTATCTGACTGATTCTAAAACAAACATGAACTGACTTGTTGATAAAATCATTCCTTAAACCCATGCCAACACATGAAAAATGATTTCTGTCAACAAGGATTTAAAATGACCTCAGTGCTGAATGACAACAAAGATATGATTTGATTTTCTTTGTTTATTCAGTAAGTAAATAAGTCTAATTATTGTCTGTTTTAACCTTTTTTTAATTGTTTGGACTTTTTCGTGGTTGTATAACTGTAACAGGCATCATGACATTATATACATGTACATATAAAAGACATTGGGAACACCATCAATCATATGATAGAAATGTTAAAGCACAGGATTCTACAGTAAGGTCCTCAAGGTAAGTTTCCATATGGAGAAGTGTACAATGGCTTAAATTGAATTATAGATTAGAACCCTAGATTCGAACTATGGTAAAGTCAGTCATAGCAGTACAAAATGGTACATGCTGGAATGGAAAATTCCACAATGGTGCTGCTTAAAATATATGTTCTAATAAAATTAACTTCATACTAACTAAGCTCTTTATAATCTTTGAATTATCAGTGTTAAATTAAAATAACATTTGTAAACTAGGCTGAGACTAAGACTAGAAATCTCCTGATGTATTGCCAGTGTATGAAATAAGACAACCACCCAGCCAGATATCAGTGCAAGCAACTTCAAAACATTTGGGGTTGTTACTAGCCCCAAAAGGATTTAACCAGACCATATCTGGTGAATTTACTTATATCAATGGAACATCAAATATATTACCTGACCAAAAGGCTTTCTAACTGTAAATTTATACTGTCCATCAGAAATCTAGCCCATCTCAGTCCTATTTCACACACTGCTACGAGGGTTGGCTGAAAAGTTCTCAGCCTGAGTGGTTTTTCCCCACCAGCTAGAGACAGGTGTTTGCCACCAATGAGGACAATCATTTAGTGAATCATAGACACACGAACTACAAACGTACTAATAGTTTTATCTCAACTACAGCTCTTTTGGTAAACCTACCCTCTGAAATCATCAGAAATGGACAAAACTGAATACGGGGCAGTCATCAAGTACTTGCAAAAGAAAGGGATGTCCCCAACATAGATACATGCTGACAAGTAAAGAAGTGGGCTGCAGAATTTAAGTGTGGCAGACAAAGCCTTGATGATGACCCACGCTCAGGAAGGCTTTCAACAGCAACCACTCCAGAAAACATCACGCGAGTGCTGGATATGTTGATGGATGATCGACGATTGACTACTCGACATATTGCTAGTGTAGTGGGCATCTCTCATGAGAGGTTTGAGCATATTATCACCAACGAATTAGGAATGACTAAAGTTTCTGCAAGATGGGTGCCAAAGCTCTTGACAGCAGAACAGAAACGTGTCAGGTTCCAGACGTCCCTTGACAATTTGCGTCGTTTTGAAGCAGATCCCGATGATTTTGTGGCACGATTTGTAACCATGGATGAGACCTGGATACATCACTTTCAACCAGAAACAAAACTACAGTCAAAACAGTGGAAGCATCCTGATTCACCAGCTCCGAAGAAAGCCAAGTCTGTTCCTTCAGCTGGAAAGGTGATGGCATCAGTCTTTTGGGATTCCAGGGGTATTCTGCTCATTGACTATCTTGAAAAAGGTCAAACTATCAACGGCAGATACTATGCTGATCTACTGAACCAGTTGCGAGAAGTAATCAAAGCCAAACGACGAGGGATGATCGCTAAAGGTGTCCTCTTCCACCAAGACAATGCGCCTGTTCACAAATCGGTGGTTGCCGTGTCAACAATCCGCGATTGTGGCTTTGAACTCATTGACCATCCTCCTTATTCACCTGATTTGGCTCCTTCTGACTTCCACCTGTTCCCCAAAATGAAAAATGAACTCGCCGGTCGCCATTTTGCAAGTAATGATGACGTCATTTCCGCTGTGACTGATTTTTTTAGGGTAGCTGAAGAAAATTTCTTCCTGACTGGGATTCGGGCTTTGCAGCATCGCTGGCAAAAGTGTGTGAACTTGGAAGGGGACTATGTAGAAAAATAAATTACAAACGTGGACTTTGTAACTTTTTTTTCACCATGTGAACTTTTCAGCCAACCCTCGTATTAGTGGTATGTCCTTGTTGACTAGTGTACCACTGTCCCTTTCATTAAATGGTAACTCTTTTGCGCATGGTTTTTGTGCAGCAAAACTATTTTTCAATGATTACTCTCATCACATACATTCCCACATCAGTGTAAGTGTAAAGTGGTGGATGACAACCTGCCATGATTCAAAACTTCCTCAAAAGACACCTATGAACATTTTCAAAGGCATCCCTGGTACAAGTTCTCTTCAGCCTTGAGTCCTTCAGCCACATTATTGGGTTATTTGTAATCTAAGAATCATGTGTGTTTGGAATAACACTTGTCCACAAGGACGAGATTAAGGCTGGTATGTTAGTGAAGGATCAGTGGTATTTCCTTGTTCACTAGTCTAACACTTTCACATTCCTGGTGGCAGATCTTTCTCGGATGTGAAATAGTGAAACTAAAATTAGTTTCTGAACCCCACTAATTACTTTCCTCACATAATTTCAACATCAGAGTATCAGGCAGCCTGTCATGGTTCATTGCTTCCTCAAAACAATCTTAAATATGCATTATCTTGTACAGCATTCCAGGACTATGCTTTCAGAACCTTCTCCTTTAGTAGCATCACTGAGTTTCATTGCAGACTTTTAAAATCTTAGAATTATGATTGTTTGAAAGAAACATTTGTCCTCCTGGTTCATATTAGAGTTGGTAAGTTGATGATGGATTAGTGACATTTCCTTGTTAACTAATCTTTCACTTTAGTTAACGGCAGCTCTTTTGAGCATCGTTTTTTCCAGTGAAATAGTGAAACTAAAACTATTTTCAAACCCCAGTGTTTATTTTCTGGAAATATTTTTCATCCTCATCAGTGAAATTTGATCAGAAGAATTTGTGTGGAATGTCGGTGGCTATGTCACGGTTCTTCTTCAAAATGATAGTGTGACTGTGAGTATATTGTAAGATCTAGTTTGGGGTTCATGTGCCTGATTCCGGCATCCTAGACAAGCTACAATTGTGACTGTCACACTGACTACGCCTGTTTCTCCAATGATAAAAGCAATGCTTCAACAGAACATTCCACAACTCGCTCAAATTGTTAATGTTATGTTCTTGTCATGATACACAGTATGCCAAAATCAATTGCCCGACTAGTGGAAACTGAGGTCAGCATTCATGGAACTTGACTCACCTTGGCTGGCAAATGCCAACACCATTAATGCGAAGAAAGTCTTCATGTCGATCCCTCAAGTGCCGAGACAGGCCGTTGTGTCTGTAACACCAGAGTAAAACTAGATATCAAGCGTAGTTCAGGACACTTTGCAACTCACGTGACTCAAAATCATATGACTTCCGGTAGCGATAATACCGCAATTTGATTGGTTCTTTCTCTCAATGTAGCCTTGCTCAAAATGTTTTGGCCTAAATATTTTTAACGAACCAATTCAGCAATCAAAATCTATCTTAATTAACACAGAGGGGGTATTTTCGAAATTTGAGAAAGCGTTCGGCGATATATCACCACATGTTTTATATTGAAAAGTCAAACTGTAATTAGTAAACAGAGTAAATATATTTTCTACACGCGCCCCACCCTCCATACCTTTGATCTTCTCTTAAGCGCTTCTCTTAAAATTAGTCTGCCTTTGTACAGGAAACGTCTCTGAAATGTTCTTTGAAGATTTAGTTATATAGTTTTCATTACTCAGCATGCCAGAGTGTGAAGTTACTTGGTTTTCGGGATTTATTCAAAACGAATAAAGAATATTTCAGCACACTTCATCTGTTCAGTTTATTCACGTCAGTTCGACGTCGCTTCGCCTCGAAGTGTATGTGCATCTAGTCAGATAGATATACAGTATAAATACGAATATTTCACATGTTGATTGAACTACACTTAGAGTAGCAGTAATATAGCTGAATAATCATGCATGCATATACTTTCATATAGGAATGTGAACTTTTTGTTTTGGTTTGTTTTGGTTGCTGCATTACGTAGGGATGACGGAGGGATGGAGATGAATTTGTCTGAACCAGACAATGCCTTGATTAATGCTATGAAATCGATCAATGACGCAGTCACTATGTGCACGTATAGTCGATACACCGTAACGAACAAACTGAAAGTACACAAGTGTTTAGGAAACTAACACAAATTAAGTCAAATATCAAATGTATCAAAACCAATCAATAGTCTGTTTAAAACAGGCAACAGGTGTCTCAACTGCCCAAGTAATGCCTTACACCTTTTACAGGTAAGTCTGAGCTGGCCTGCGCCCTCATACCGTTGTTCCCAGATCAAATAAAGACTAATATCGGGGTGAAATGTGTTCGGTTAATTGAATAAATTAATATTATCATGCATGGGACATCGCATGTTCCATCTTTCAGACTGACGGGGAAATTAATATAACTTAAACAAGGGATACTCTATAACACTCTCTATATAGGCTCCCTGCTTAAACTGATTTGTGTAATATTTCATTTAGATATTCCATCAAATAGTGTTGTTTGTCATTTATAAAGATATTTGGAAATTCTCAGATTAAGCAGTTGAGCGACGGGTGATACCAGAAATGGACTTCACACATTGTGCCCGTGTGAAGAATCGAACCCGGATGTTCGGCGCGAGGTGCGAACGCTTTAACCACGAGGGTACTTCACCGTCCCTCGGGTGGGAACACAAATGGGATATGATTGACCGAGGAATGGGGCATGGCTATGTCTGCATCCAGACATTATGTCGTGAAACGATTTGCCGGCGGATTCCAGACATGGGATACTATATACAAAGATATCAGATCCCATACGAAACTTTTACTTGCATGCACGGATAACAAGAGGTCGTGATGATACATGTTCACAACCAAAACAAGCATACAGACTGAACGGCAAATGTTCTTCAGATGCCGCTATTTGGAAATATTGTTGGATGATGACACTATATAGAGTAGAATCTGTTGTCGATTATACCTGGTTTAAGCATCACACCACACACACCCAGCCATAAATTACGAATGGTCCCTAAGACTAGCATGTATATATATAATCCACGTAATGAAGTTCAAAAGTTAATCATCGTTAATCATTTATACAGGGATAATCCACGACTCTGTATGTAGTCTCCCTGGTTTACAAGATTAATTATGAAACCTTCGAGGTCAAACAACAAGTTTTATTACTTGATTGATCATTTTACTGTAATGGAACATATTATATAATGATATGCCATCGCAGAAGACAATTTCTTATTTAATAAGTGTTTGATTCTCACACTGTTGCCATCCACTGTGATACATGCCCTTCAAAGGGCAGATAACTCTTATCGTCGTGAAAATAGCCACTACAAAGAGAGTTCAAAATGGCGGCTGTAGATGTAACAGTGTACAAGAAAAGGTAAATATTTCCAGTTTAGCCTTTTTTGGCCAGCAATTGTGTTTTAGAATCTCATGTTAGGTTAACAATAGTGTACAGAAAAGCTTGGCGTGAAATAAGCTCCATTTCCTGTTGGTATTTCTAGATAATATGTCTTTTCATATGATCATCTCCAGACGCGGCTGCCTTATGCCTTGTCGCCTCACAATTATTTGTTCAGTGGGCGGCGGTATTTGCTTTGTTTCTAAATCTTCATTTCTGTTTTGTTCTAACATTGCCATGATACGTATGTTTCATACTGTAATTGATTAGTGGCGTTATTGTAAATGAAGTACGAGAAGATTCAGCATGAATACGCTTTTACTAAATTATGAAAATGGGTGAAACTAGCCACGGTTTGTGTGGACTTGCTGAGGCTCCAAATCGTGAAAAATAGTCCCTCCGACCGATGTTTTGTCGCTTGTACGTAAAAATTTACAACAAACATGAGGGATAATCTTTACATCTATTCTGTTATTTTAACTTTTCACTTGTAAATGACATGATGATAAAAATGATTTTGTTCATGCATTTAGTGCATTTAGGAAAATGTGATAATTTCATTTTTGAGTTGACAAACATTTTTGGACAACGTATAAAGAAACATATATTGTTTTGTGCCTTTCATAAATTATATTAAGAAAACAAAGAATGCTTTAAAACCATAAACGTGATAAGTGCAGTAGTTCACACCAGGCTATTGATTCATCTTTTATTTTATCGTTTTAGTATGGGAAGTACACAGTTGTACAAGGAGGCGCTAGAACAAACAGCAAGCTTCAACACACGTATGGCCATGGAGCGTAAAATGAGATTACCATTCCTAGATTCACAGACTGGCTTGGCACAGAATCACAGCAACCTATGGCATCCGTATATGAACAGACAACCAGGTAGTCATGAATTCATTGTATATGGAAATATATATAGGGGTTCAGAACAGTGGACTTGGTACAGGTTCCTGTAACCTTTGCTTATCTTGAGAGTGTGTCCACAAAATGACAAACAATGAATTGAGTGGTTGCCATGTGAGGTGGGTTTAAACTTTGATTATTGCTCATACTTTCAAGCAGCTGACTCAGTCTTGATTTAGACATGTTCTTGCTGTAGATTACAAGAACATCAAGTATTGCTGATGTATCCAAAAGTCTCATTCACTGTGACCAGTTGGCTTTGAGGCATGACCATGTTGGCCCAGTAAGTTCCGGATGTTAAATATGTTCAGATGCAAACAAGGTACTTTATGATAGTACCATGTATTAATAAAGTTTGCATCAATTTTCAAACCATTTTCAATTATCATGAATTTACTGATTAGTATCTGTATAATAAATATTGTGATATTTGACTAAGATACAAGGTGTTTGTTTGCTGTTTGGATGTGTGCATTCTACTTGTGGTTATTTCCAGGCAATGTATATGGTCAAATCTACTCATATCCCGCCAAACGATGGAAAAAGAAAAAACGCTCATTCTTTGCTGCTGAGGTTCGTTTAGCACGTGCAGGGGACATTGAGATGGGGGAAGCAGGTGAGCTTGACGGTTATGTTCTTGATTGTTCAATGGCAAATCCAGGCCCACTCACTCACTGGCCATTTTGAAACTACATCATAGTCCCCAAAATGAGTTACCTCACTGCAAAAAGTTGGACTGTAACTAAGTACTGGTGGACTAGCTTTAATATGCATTACTTATAGAGAAGACAATAATGCTTTCTTACCTGCATGATGTTGGGGCACATCCCAGTGTATGAACTCATTCAGTCTGTCTTTTATGTTCTGTTTTCAATTCAGCCTTGCCCCATGTTCCTTTTGAAAGATGAACGGGCTAGTAAACCAAGACGTTGTTCTTGGGATATGTTTAACTAAAATTCATTTAGGCAATGTAATGGTAAAAACTGTTTAAAAGTCTCAACTTTAAGGCGTACTATTGCTTTTGTTTGCATTATATCTTGTCTTGTCCACTAAGAGTAACTACAACATTTGTAAATCACTGTCTTTCCCATTTTATTTTGATGTTTTCATCCTACCAACAGCAGTCAACCAAAATAAGTCCACGATCCAAGTAATAAGAAAAGGTTGGCTTCGTCTTCATTATGTTCATGAATTTGTTTTGTTACCTGTGTGAAGGAATATAATATGTAATTGATTAGTATCTAACCTGCTAACATTTAGGATTACAATGTTGTTCTGTAACATAGAAGGCACAGTAATGCACAATGTATTAATTCTTTATCAACCTGATCTACCTGTTTTGGCTTCCATTGAAAAATAAACTGTGTTGATCCTCAGACAGATTAGATCCAAATCAGCTAAAGTGACTAGCTGAGTAGTGAAGCAGGAGTGATTGGACCCATCGATTTTACAGTCAATAGTCATGCGATTTCTCAAAACACGCTTCATTCCAGACTTGTAATATGTGTGGCTCCAATATTGCTGATGTGAAACCCAATTCACTCACTTCACCATGTTCACTTACTTAATCATTCACTGTGTTCACTCACTTTTTCACTGTGTTTACTGACTCACTTCTTCACCATTCACCTGACATTTGACATTAGGTCTAGTGCCAATTTTGTCCAATGTATTCTACTTCCAACAATTATTAATCACTGGACTTTTATTAGGAGCTGTACCTGTTCCTTAGATATTTGAACATCAGAATCCAGATTTCACTAAGTAAGGATTGTGTTTATTCCTAGGAAACAGGCCCCAGAACACACCTCATCTATTATTTTGTTATCTAATGCTGAACAGGCCGCTTTATATGAATATGACAGATGTATTTGCAATTAGTCAAATATTCCAACTTTTTTACCAACAACTTGAATGCAGTCATTACTACTTTATACAGATGAGGTATGTTTGAATCATTTGTTAACAGTTTTATTACTGTTAAAGATATGGCAGTGACACAGCGTTTAAGACGGCCTTGATCAATAGTTAAAATTGATGCCTAATATTACAGTAGTAAATAAAGAAAATATGAGAATATGGAAGTGCCCAGGTTATGGCTAGGCCTAGGTCTAATAAGTCCATCTTATTATAGTTCATGAAATTCAGTTCCCCTGAAATAGTTCATTTAAATTCTGCTGAAAGTAACGTTTAATTACAAGTTTGGTCAAGCGCTTTCAAAAGAGTTATGCACCGACTGAATTTTTTTTGGTGATGCATGCAAATATAAAGAAACTATTGTTTAACCATCTGGCTCATGAAGTTTTCAACGTGTTGTGTCCTTTGAAGACCTACTTTCATTTCTTGAACTTGAACATGACATCACTGGTGCATTAATACTGAGGTTCATGTATTGGAGCATGTCTCTATGGATTTCAGACATGCATCAAATAAGTGCAGTAGAGAACCCTGCCCACAGGGGCAAAGAGGATGAGGATGTATTGGAACAGAAGGCGGAGTCCCAGGACCGTTGGTTTGAGGACTTTGACATGCTCAGTGATCCTCCAGATGCTGGGGAGATGGTTGATGATCAGTCAGATATCAGTGATTATGAAGATACAATAAAGAAAAAGAAGAAAAAGGTATGTAACACATTGGAAAATTATGGCCATGTTTCATTTTAGCACATGTCAACAAGTCACATTTTCTGTCTAACTTGGAATTGAAACCTTGTCATTGAACTTGGCATCGGTACTGAAGTCAGTGATATCAGGGATAATGATGACGAGTAGCAGATTCAAGAGACTTAGTAGCAGATAAACTACCACTGAGCAATCAAATTACTAAGTTTTGTTTGTTCTATTTGTTAGTACCCTGTTTTGATTTTGCATAAGGTTATTTCATCCCCCTTGAGGACTGCACAAACATCCATAAAATATTCACACACACAGGACCTAGGCTAGGACAGAAAGGAACCTTCTAGAATTGTTTTCATTCGTTAAACACCAAAAAAAACCTTCAAGTATTGTATTGGATTCTGTATGGAAATTGTCAGCCGCAGAAATAGAACCAGTTCTAGTAGAGCGAGAGGAAACTGACACGCTTCACAGCAGTTTATCGCTTTACATACCCTGTGCCCCTACATGGTAAAACATACTTCACCGATATTCAGATTCACTGGTTCAAATGACAGGTCAGCATTATTTTTAAGCATGCATTCCGGAGAGGCATTAATATAAGTCATACAGGCTTGTTTGCCAATCCATTTCTAAGTGAATAAATTATATTTTTCCTCATCCTGACTCATGCTGATTGCCTATCTCCTCTTCCCTGGTGAAGGTAGTGGAATACCTGAAATCCCTTGAAGTTCCCTTCTAAAAAGAAGCGGACGTAAAATACACTCACCCATCTGTAACCTCCCTATTTCACTCTCTCCTTATTGCCCGACGAGGGCGGCTGGCGATCCCTGGGATCTCCACTACGGCGATAAGTTTTTCATTTATTTCGGTCCTTTAGCTATATTTATGTTGTGCGATATTTGGTTTATGTATATGTATCACAATTTGGTTATTTGTGATTATTGTGTGTTGATATAGGAGACTTAGTCTCCGTTGATGAAATCATATTTACAGTATGGATTACGGCTGTCAGTGGTTGACCCGCTTTTAGTTTCTTCGGCGTGTAAGCCCTTATGTTCTTCCACTATTTGCTGTGAATTTATCTGTTTCAGAATTTATTGTATAAATTTGTTCTTGTCACAGGCATGCGAGGGACAGGCAATGTCGATTTTACACTAGCATGTCTCATTGGGTGATTTAGCTTCTTGTAAGTGTTGTTTTTCATTAACTGCTGAATTTCATTCCCATTACCAGTCAGATGGGTCTCTGGGGTTATGCCTTGGGTCCTCGGATCGGGGCCGTCGCAGCTGAAGAAGTCAAAATCACCATTGTCGTCTGCAACGAAGTCCTCTACAACGAAGTCGTCACAGAATCAACATTCTTCGACGCAGGATGTCAACTGGTATAGACATCCCCGTCAGACAATGTAGGCTTCTTCAGCAGCCTTGGCCATCGCAGTAGACATCTCTATGAGTCAACCGTCACTGCATTCAACGCAGCTGTTCGACGTTGATGCCTTCATGCAACATGAACTTACAAAGGTCATGTTGAAGAAGAAAGAAGACTACAATCTTCAACTACGTCGACTGCTGCTCCTAGATCGACCATGACTACATTGTCACCACTCTGGATCATGATCGTCAGACAACATAGACCTCGTCAGCAACTTGGGCCATCGAGTCATCCGTCACTGCACTCAGCGTAGCCGTTCAACGTAGATGCCTGCATGCCACGTGACCTTGGAAAGGTCATGTTGAGGAAGAACGCAGACTGCATTCTTCAACTACGTCGACTGCTGCTCCAGGTGAACACTCAACGACATCTGCACAGTGGGTGAATGTCTTCAACGGAGCTACTGGAGCTGTGGGGAATTCTCAACGATGAATACGTCACGAAGATTCTTCGAGACGACTGCAACAGCATGGTTACGGACAAGCCTAAATGTTGGCAAGGGTATCACTGTTCAAAGAAGATTTCACGATGATCAGTTTTCTGCTACACTGGTGACATGTCTACACTCTGATTGGTCCCCGAGAGACAACGCCCTGCAAAGAAAGCCGATGACATTACATCTATAATCTGATTGGTCCCCAAGAGACAATGCCCTGCGCAGAATATGATTTTATTATTCCAGTGTCAAGAAGTCGTCTACATTTGACTTACCGTTTTTTCAATTAGGGAAAGATGTTGTTACACACTAGATTAGCAGCGTCATTTGATTCTTCAGACAGCATAGAGGTCTTCTAACAGCAGACTCAACGATGTCTTTGAGGAGGGTTGCGGCAATGAATGACAGTTTGTGATCGTACAGCCAGCCTGCTATAAATAGACTTCCTTGGAATGTCAACTCATTCATAATGAACAGAGTGGATGATCTGAAGACGAAGAATGACGCATCATCATGGCATATAAGCTCATCACGAGAGAAGTCAACTCAGTCTACAGTTTTACTTCACTATCAGGCTACTAACTCCGCTCGGATGACTTGAGAATCTAAATTCCTCGGGATTTGTTTCATCACTACGTTGAAATACATCACTGTCCCAGAGGATCGGTGGGTAAAAGTTCAAGCCGATGATTAGAACAGGTTCTACTCTCTCCATTATCACTACGTCAGTGACAATATCTCCTTGATCTGCTCACGTCACCTCAGGATATGACCAGACGAAGATGCCTACTACTGTGTCTATGATAGTGAGTCACAGTTTCACGTCCTGATCGGTTTACGATGCTGGACATCTTGAGAGCATACTCGCTATGGTAGACTTGACAGTCAATACCTGCGCAGGAACTTACATGTTAGAGCCGGCATTCAACAACTATCTCTATGTAGATGGATAGCTGCAAGGTTAGGGAGCCTATCTAGACAACAAAGTAGCAGCAGGGATGTGAACCAAAGGAGAGCAAGCTCTTCATATCAACCAGTTGGAGATGGTCGACAATGTTGAAAGACAAGTCACTGATGATACACACAGATAACACAACAGTGACCTTTTACTTAAACAAACAGGTGTCAATGAGATCACCATCTCTTCTACACCTGACATTTCAACTCTTCGATCTAGTTGTCAGTGTGGATCTCCCAAAAAACCATGCTACATACCAGGAGCCTGCAACATTATGATGGCGGATGCCTTATCTGGTCCTCTTTGTCCATCACCAACAGAGTGGATGCTGCATCAGGAGGCATTTCAACTAATCAGCCAGACATTCGGATTGCTGCAAATGGACTTATTTGCAACAAGGTTCAACAAACAGACAACGTTTGTATGACCAGTACCGGATCCGTTAGCCAGGGCAAGAGATGCTCTCAGCATCCCTTGGGAAGGACTAAACGTATTCGCTTGTCCCCCTCCAGTGATGCTACCAAACATCATCGAGACAATTAAAAGCTCTTTAAAACACAGAGGATATTCGGCGAGAGCAGCGAAAGCAGTTACTTTAGCCTTACGGAAATCCACTCGCACCCTTTATGATGACAAATGGAAGTGGTTTGAGACATATGCCAAGAAGAAAGGCTTCACGGCGATGAAAGCAACATATCCACAGATAGCAGAATATTTCTGTCACCTACAACATTCCAGAGCTCAGAAAGGTTCTGCATTATCTACATATTTGGCAGCTCTCAGCTCAGTTGTCACCATGGAAACAGGAACCAAGTTGACTCAAGTACCTGAGTTACTTGCCTTACTACGCTGTTTCAAGTTGGAAGATCAATAGCGTAGATTTAGAGCTCCAGCATGGGATCTAAACATTGTACTTCAACATCTCACAAGTGATGCGTACGAGCCGCTTGATCGGACCTCTCTTGAACTGCTAACTCAGAAGATGCTGTTTTTACTTGCCTTGACTGCAGCTGCACGAATGTCAGAAATTCATGCTCTGGACATTAACCGCACAAGTTTTGATGCAAATCATCAACGGACAGCCCATCGGTGCCTACGATGGGATATTATTGTGAAAAATCAATAGCCAGGTCAACCGGATAGGCAATTTCATATACCGGCATTATCTTCAATCTTAGGACTGCAGGATACTCAAGATTTATCGTTCTGTCCAGTCAGAGCATTGATGATATACATTGCACGTACTAAGCCTAGAAGGCAGCGTTTCAAGCGTCTGTGTATCCCTATATCCACTGAGACACCTACGGAAGTATCCCGCAACACTATCTCAGTGTGGATCAGAGCTGTTATATTGAGGGCTTATAAAGCAGTAGGATTAGATCCTCCGTGAGCTTCCAGCCCACACGAAGTTAGAGCCTTTGCCTCTACACTGGCGCTACATGGAAATTGCTCGCTATCAGCTATAATGGAAGGCTGCTTTTGGATGTCAAACACAGTGTTTGCCAACCATTATCTACGAGACATGGCCATGGAGGACGTCTTTGGCATTCATCAGTTTGGGCCTCTTGTCGTTGCTCAGCAACTAACAATTCCCTGAAGGCATTGAGCTCACTCACTCCTTTTATCACATGACTTGTGGAAACCAGACGCTCTGCAGAGTCCATGCACACATCTTAAACAGACTAACATGAGTGATTATGACCATGTACTCGTAATGAAGATACTTGTACATGAAGAAGGGTCACAACTAGTCTTGATTACAATATCTTGGCAATTAGCTGCATCAGAAACTAGCAGGACGCTAGTTACTTTTGATGTCACACATTCCAGTCAACAAAACCTTCGGCTGAAGACAAGTTGGACTGGATGTGATCCCCCCAGAATCTACAATGAATATTAGAAGAGCAGGACCATATTATCGCCATTACAAGTTCCTGTTTATGGGGGGGAAATTATTGGACGTAATTTTGACAGCCAGCAGAATCCAGTGTGGCCTGACCCACAGCCATTTCTGTCGGATTCTGTAAGCAATTAGCATGAGTCAGGAGAAGGAAAAATATATAATTTTCTGAATAAAATTGATATTTTATACTTATCCTGACTCATGACAAGCCGCCCCACACAGACACGCTCAATTACTATAATTCTCGTGTCGGGCGATATATAAGGAGAGAGTGAAGAGCATGGCCTGTCACATGACCAATGTGCGGGAAAGCAGAGGCTACACATGGGTGAGTGTATTTATACGTCCGCTTCTTTTTAGAAGGGAACTTCAAGGGATTTCCGGTATTCCAATACCTTCGCCAGGGAAAATGAGATAAGCAATTAGCATGAGTCAGGATAAGTATGAAATATCAATTTTATTGAGAAAATTACATGTTTAAGTGATTGTTAAAGGTCACATGCAACATACAACACAACTTTGCAGATTCTGATACCTTTCTGCACTTACTGAAACAAATCATCAATAATGCCAATTAAGTCTATAAATGTGATGAAAAAATGCCTGAGTTCAAATGATTCACTAATTTTCCCCCATCTCTGGGGGAAAAAGGTTTGAACAGCTAAGCTGCCCTGCGCTCATTACACATGCTCATTGAAGAGGTTTGTGGAGCTTGAACAGTATGCCTGCCCTCAGTATGACGTCATTAGCATTATTTAGTCTAATCTTGGCTGTGTACGCAAACAAATAAATAATCTACTCGTTACATAAAAAACCCAAACATATTGATTGTGATAAGAAGACTCTGTGACAGAGAAAACTCAATGTCTGGTTTATTGGCACTTATATGTCTGCCTGTGTGTCTGCCAATGACATTATGCCGTGCACAACTTTAATCACTGACCACATGCAATTCTCAGCTATCAGGCTTATAAGCCATAAACAAAGAACTGGCTAAGGGTATCGGCAAATGAACCAGTTTGTTTCAAAATGCTAAGTGTGGGCTGAGTATGTCATGTTTCCTGTTGCAGGGACCAGGACGAGGAAGGAGGAAGAATGTAGACAAAGACTTGATGCCAGAGGAAAAAGATAAACCCTATGTTTGTGAAGGTGAGCACACTCCATGGGCCATTTGCACAAAACGATCTTAGAGCTACAATTATTGTAAATACTTAAGATTGCGATTTTAAGCTTTGGCTGCAATTGCCATCCACTTGCACACTTGCGATTGTAGGCTAAGATCATTGTAAGTTACAATCAAAACTTACAATTGGTAGGAAACAATTGTAAGGAGCTAAAATCATTGTAGTCAGTAGCAAAATGCTGTTCAAGTTGGTTTCAGTTTCGCTCAGATAATTAGCTTTACGTTTGGGAATTGCTTTCATATTGCATAAAACTGTATGATTCGCCTCGACACTTCAACAACATGGAGAATGCAACATCGATTTAACGTCTGAAATATAGTTATTTGAGGTAGTGAACAACATCATTATCGAGTCAAAAACATAGAGTACAAATCTCACACGATTCAGTGTTGGAAAAAGTATGAACACCATACCATTTGATAAACAAGGAAAGGATAGTAACGAAAGGTGTCTGCATGCAATCAGCAGTGGCAATGACCTTTTCAGTAACTCAAGGGCAGCTAATCTTAGTTTTTACGCAAGATGGGAGTGGTTTCCCTTTGCAGATTGTGCCGTTGGTGTAAAACTGCCATGCCCAAATACAAAGCTTGTTCTGTTGTGACAGAACAGATATCCACATATTTCTTTTCGGTTAATGATTTTGTCTTAGTTTAACATTGAAATAATCTACAGTTGGATAACGTACAAAATTATGGGTTTTTTTCTGCTTGTAAAAATTGAATTTGACAAGAGACAAGAGTTTTTAATCTATGCATTTTAAATATAATAGAAGTATTCTTCAAACGTGAAATATACACTTGCTGGGGTATGTGATATTTGTGTAAAACATTTTTTTAACAAAACAAAAAATAATTATCAACAAAGTAGTTAATATACCGTGGATGAGCATTTAACAACACATACAACAAACATGAAATAATGTGATACTTCAACCACAGAAATATCATGTTCTATGCAAATATTGAAATACAAACAAATACATTAACAAACTGGGTCTTGAGTTATTGACCTAATAATCATGAAGATAACACATAAATAAAATTTTCTTATGATATAACACCTAAATGTGCCATGATTTGTCAGTGGCTGTCAGTTCAACATGGTTTGGCATCTGGTCGGTGTTATTTGGAATAAAATCCCAAATATATCCCACAAGCATTAGATTTGTAAAGATATGAAAGTGTGACATGACAGTGGGAGTGTTGTGGAAAATTCATGACAGGGAAATATGAAAACATTATTTTTAGATCATGAAAAAATTAGAATGTTGAAAAATTAGGGAAAAACCCTTGAGAAGTGATTATACATGTTACCTTCCATGTTATCGCTTCCTACTTCAACGTTATCATTTCCTCTAAAGATTTGTGGGTTTTTTTTTGTTTTGTTTTTTTTTGCGTTGTTTTCATGAAAAATCTGCAAGGTGCGATTAAGGAAGGAATGTCATTTGCGTGCAGTAACCAGTTCCATGTTTTGTTTGCCATGCGCGCTTGAAGACAACTGTAAACAGGAGTCGAGTTAAAGAAATTTCTACCTCCAACGCTGAAGAGGTCTATCTTAGTTAAAATTGCAATCTTAAATCCATGCTCTCTTAAGATTGTCTTTGTGCAAGTGGATAAGGGCAATTGTATGGTGATTGTAAAGTTGATTTGGAGGGGCCTAAGGTTGATTGTAACTAAGATTGCTCTGTGCAAGCGGGCCCATGTAATTACTTGGCTAAGGCATTAACCAGCAGGTGATGGTAAACCACGAGACTGTAAATGTGTCATCCATCCATCCATCCATCCACCATCCATACATACATACATACACACACACACAGACACATACAGACACATACAGACAGAAATTAGCAAATATTGTGTTTGGGGTTACAGTTTCCTCCTGAAAGAAGATGCTGTTCTTTTACTGCAATCAGTGCTCACCTCAGCAGGACTCTATGTTAGTGCTAACTGAGTAATTTCTTTCTCCTCTCCAGCATGCGGTGCCCGCTACAAGACCCGGCCTGGTTTGGCATACCACTACACCCACTTCCACAACGGCATGATTGACGAGGACTGCAACACACAATCTCCCAAACCTCAGACTCGTTCCAATGGTAGCAAGTGTGAGTGTGCAATCCGCTTACACAAACCACCTTCATGTTACTATATCTCAAAAAGTTGAAATTAGTTCTACATCTTTTGTAACCACTGTAGGTCATAATGCATGTTATTTTGATTACAAGCTGATAATTTGTAGATTTTTTGTTATTTTTAGTATTTTTCAAATTTTGTTTTGTTGACCCCAGTATTATTTTAGATGGATATTTTGCCAGCTTGGCATCTGGATCATGGATGTTGTCAATCTTGCTTATATATGAGTCGTCCCCTTGCACTTGGCAGTATACATGCATTCTGGTAGCATCTAGACATTGTTGCCGTATGATAGCACATTTCACCATTTTTCATTGTTGTAGATTTTGATAACAGATGTGGACAAAATAAACTAGAATTTATTTATCCTACAGATGTGTCAGTGACAAACTCTAATGATAAAATAGTGGTGAAATATGATCATATGAAATGTATTGTCTTGTGTTGATATTGTTTAAAAGATTATATGCTCATACATGTGATAGATCGCAAATGTGAACTATCAACTGTAAGTGTGATGTCTATGTGATCTGATGCGATAGGTGGTAGTTCATTCTTGCACTGAGGAATGTGTTCGGGATTATCACCTTCCAGTGGATTATTTCCATTGTCGTGATTTTATCACTTTTCATGTTCTGCAATGTTGATTAGATGATGGAGACTGGTATCCAGATTTTATCCTGGCATACGCTAGAATCTCAGTAACGTTATACATCATAACTCTAGTTTGGGTCCTGTTCCACAATGTGATCTTAGCTATACAGATGTTGTGATTTAGTGTTTAAGTATGTGATAATTAAAGTGCTGCGATACCATTGTGGAATGGGGGCCTGCCTTTATCTGATGATACAAAAATATTTGATGATGTTTGTACCTGTAGTTGCCACCCATGGTGTCTTGGGGTGACCCTGTGTTTCTGTTATCCCCTTCACTTTGATATTTCCTGTAGTAACATACCTTCACTGTTCTGGTATGTATTTATTGGAACCTCTTTAAACTGTCTCATGATCACAACAAATTTGCCACTCATATTCTGAATATTGCCACGCCTGACCAAAGTGGATACCTCCTTGTCATGATTTCAGTGACTTTACCCTGTTTGAAATGGCTTTGCAATTACAAATCTCCTTGTTTACTTGAGACGTCTTTTCTTCGCCTCCTTGTGTTCAAGATGATTTGAAATGTTCCGACTATTTTTGGGAGCTGCCTATCACTATATATCTCTTGTGCCTTGTGTCTTCCTAATATGTGTCTAATAACCCCTAATCCTATAGATGGATGTCCACACCTACCTAATACATCAGTAACCATCCTATATGTGCCTCTCCATACTGTGGTGTTATCCTTGTCGCTCACCACATGGTAACTTGGCAATGGAATCATAGCTGTCACTTGCTATACGCACAAGACCTACGTTTCTATTCCACCTGGTTTTCTATGTGTGAAGTCATTTATCCTCTGCAGTCCTGGAATATTGCTATATTTACCGAATCTTCAAACTAGTTCTGTTCCCACTATTGCCTATTTATGGCGTTACATAGTCTTGTGACCTATATTTTGTTGGGAATTGATATCTGAATGAATTTCAACTACCTGCTTGTTGTTGAAGATTATTGATGGTCCGTGTGGCTGTCCTGTATAAGTTGTAAGTGAATGGATGGTCTTCTGTCTGCTAGGATTATGTAGATTGTTACTGTCTCTCCTCACTCTCAACCAACGGTTTGTCTCCACTTGGGTCAGTTTCATCTCAAACCTGTGTGATTGTGTCATTAAATTAACCAAATTAACTCATATCATTGTCCATTAGCACCAAGTTACCCACTAATGAACAAGAGCTACCAGATTCAGTTGAGACATGTATACATTTAAGTGAGCCTTTTCTAGGTTTAAATTTGTCAGTCCAATCTCCATCCTCTGCAGACATTCTGTGAAGCTTGACATTCCTCAGTAGCTCACTCAGTCCTAGTACTTGTTCTCATGGTTTGGAAATGATGTCACATTATTTTGGATCTATCACATGTATGGCAGTCTGTGCAACTGTGTTGTGGTAATGTAAGCATGATGCATGATGGGATGTTATGGTTCTGTTACCATGGTTGTATGGCAGGTATAGATTGAATACATTGCCTTTAGAAGTCACGTAAATCTGAACATACAGTCACAAAAATGTCTGAAATTTTCAAATACTGGTTGAAGAAAGAAAACACCCATGCTGAGAAAGCTTTGCTTGTAGCGTAGTCATTGTGGTGTTCATTGTTTAAGGGTTATGGAAAGATTGAAAGAAATATAAAACAGAAACAAAACACCTGAAATTTTGAAGAAAAAATGACAAACTTATTTATCCTGTCTGTTTTCTCTAGGAGGTTATGATTTCAAATAGCTTGTGTGAACTTGAAAATATTGTGCAGTGTTGTTTAAGGGAGTTTCACTTAGCC
The DNA here is from genome assembly GCF_037392515.1 of Haliotis asinina. Taxonomy (NCBI): domain Eukaryota; kingdom Metazoa; phylum Mollusca; class Gastropoda; order Lepetellida; family Haliotidae; genus Haliotis; species Haliotis asinina. The sequence goes on along the minus strand of NC_090284.1, from coordinate 66,036,525 downwards.
TTTAAAGGTTATCATTATCAAAATATCGTTTGCTCTGTTGATACCTGCTGGGCTAACATGGTTATAAATACTTTTATAATCTTAAGTGCTTGTTGTAATGTCATTGCATTCAATGATATGTTCAAGTGCAATTATTCAATTAATTACTTGAAAATTGTTGATTGCAGATTCTTCTGTGAAGAAGACTCCACACCAAGTTTCATTTAGTGAAATCCGCTGAAATTGAAGCAATTTTGCCCTTTCACACCATTTTATTTGGTTTTATTGAATTTTAAAAACAGATAGTAGGACAGAGGAAGGATGAATGGAATCTGGGATTTGGAGGTTGCCTAATGTCTTGGGGAGTTGCAGGTTGAAGAAGTGGATGTTTTTCTTCTTTTTGTACTTTGAAAATTCCTTGTCATCTCTGAAGGATTAGATGGAAATTTTTAGCCTTTGATCATAAGTTACCACATGGGGAAAAGTGTCAGTATTCGTTCTCAAGGAAGAAATTTGTACCTGTTAATGTAAGACCCATCTAACCATAGTGAAATCTTTCCACAATCCTCCTACTTTATGACAGCCATAAGCAGCCACGATGTGAATATACATGCCTAATTAGAGGTTAGAATGTAACTGTTGGTGGAGTAGATTGCATGCCCTAGCACCGCAGCATGTTATGGTTAGCCCTGTTTGCACTCAAGCCCACTGCAGCGCAAGTCTCAACCATGTCTGCTTTTCCCGCCCACCTGCTGGTAGAGTTGTCAAGAATGTGCATGCTGGCCCCACCCCCTCCATATCCCTCCTCACCCCCAAGACAGACGCAAGGGTTGGTGACAATATCTGTCTCTCTGATATTATGGTTTTGGATCCCAGCGACTAATCTCTCCTCTAAGTAACTTTTTCTCCGTTTCAGGTGGGTCTATGCGAGCTCACCGTCACACTTAACTTCCCCCACTTATAGCCTCTTCGTGGACTTCTGAATGGGATGTACAGTGTGTGTATAGTTTCTAAAGGGCAACTTTTTTTTTCTCGATTGGATCATTCATCCATTTTTTGCTCCTAACATCACCTGGTGATTAAATGTGTGATCTTAGTTTTGCTCATTTTTTGGTGGGTTACATGCCGAATGGCTGATGGACTCTACTGAATTTTTGTGGCTGTTTGTCAGAATTTGCTGAATACGCCGAGAATATAAGCTTTTGATTTGCCCACTGCTTAAAGTTTAGCTAGTTGTATGATTTCTTTATTGTGATTAATTTGAAATGCTTGATTGTTCGATTAAACATAGTGTGCAAATTTTGCATCTTAGTTCTAAAACTTGAATATTTATGATTTTCCAGAATGATCTATGCAACCAAAACATGAGCTCAAGAAGAAAAAGTCATATTTTGTCCTTCATAAATATGTTCCGCTGTCACCAATTTTTAACTGTCTTAGTCATAACTATAACATGGTCTTTATATTTAGATCTAGACTAAAATGTAGTTTTAGAAGTCCTGCTAACTCTTGCATAATCTGTGTACATTTCCTTTTTTTTAATTGTTTTATTTACCAAAATATATTCAGTGTTTTTCTGTATGTGTTCAATGTTGATATCAAAGTGCCTACTTTCATTAATGTAACATGGTGTGGACTTTTCTTCACTCAGTAGATCATGAGAGGGTTTCACAAGCTTCAAAGGTGGTAGAAGGTCCTGTAACTCTCATTCCAACATCTTTCATTATATTGATAGGTTTACAGTGATCTGTCCTGGGCAGTTTGGCAGCAACACTTTTGTCTGTATACTGAAGTTCGGTAGTTTGGCAGTTTTTTTTCTTTTTTTTTTTTGTTGTTGTTGAATGAATGAGACTTTGATTTTTTTTTTTAGTTTAATTGATCCTGAACATTCTTTTCTATGTAGATAGTTTTAGTTATAATTACATATGACAAGACAGTCTGTCGCTTATAATAAAACTTCATTGGATATAGGAATAGTTGTGATTGTCAAACTTAATGATAGCCTTTTCAGCAGCTACATTTAAGTTACGAAATATGAACTTTTGTTTTGATCGGTATTTCTAATTTGATCCTTATGTGACAAAGTGTAGATAACAGACCAGTGTTCAAATTCAGTGCTGTGATAATCCCCACAGTGTTTATCCTCTAGATAGGTGGTATCTAGGTCCTATTTGAAAAAGTGACCATATTGCTACAACTGTGTTCTTATATTGATATAATAGGGCTTGTCTTGATTTAAGTTTTTGTGCTATTGAGTGTAGACTGTTAAAATGTTCTTGGAGCTGTCCTCTGCTGGCCATGCCTCCATGCTGGACTGACTCTTGCTGTGGGATGTGTTACAGGTAAAAATGCTGATGGGAAGGCAACTGCTAATAACTATTGTGACTTCTGCTTGGGAGATGCTGCAGACAACAGGAAGACCAAACTACCCGAGGAACTGGTGTCTTGCAGCGATTGTGGCCGTTCAGGTAACACCGACTTTCTAGCCATGCACTTTTTTTGTTGTCTTATTCAACCTCCATCATGGTCTGATGGATAGAATGTCTGCCTTAGAGTGAAGCCTTGATTTGGTCTGCGTGCGAGTCATACTAAAAGGCTTTAAAAGATGATATTTGATGTTTCCCTCCTTCACATTGGAGATAATAGGAACTAAAAATGGACTGACACTGGTATATTGTCAGGATTATGCATGCCTGATAGTGTGTTGTATTATGTTTGTGGGCAAGCTATCTAAAATTGGCTTTAGCATGGGTTCAAATTTTTTAGAAACCACTTGCCCAGATTTTATGACATATTCATGATGACGTAATTGTGCAAGAGTAAATCAACTTGGTATTTATGGTAATGTTTACTGTACTATTTAGTGGAATGTGATAAATAACACAGAAAGAAAACTTGCCTTTATTATCACTGCCCAATTTAATGGCTATGTTTTGGACAGGTACGAAATAAATCCAAATTATTTGCAGTTTGAAACCCTAAGTGGAAATAATCTCACACGAAATTACTTGGTTTTTGGAAATGAATAATAAAAAAAATGATGTATACCTTATTTTAACCCCATTCCTGATTTTAACCTAGCCTGATACAGTCTGCATTATGTATTCCCTAGTGTGTTGTGTACCTGTTCATGTTATTGCATATTTCTCATGTAGGTGTAACGTTTTTCTGCAGTGATGTGCTGTTACGAAGACTGATTGTCTTTGGGAACTGCTACACACAGTGTTGTCTATATTTGCTGTAACCATTGACGTGTAAGTGACTAGCTGTATGTTTGTGTGCAGGTCACCCAACATGTCTCCAGTTCACAGCCAACATGATCATATCAGTGAAGAAGTACCCCTGGCAGTGTATAGAGTGCAAGTCATGTGGACTGTGTGGCACCTCCGATAATGATGTAAGCTGCGCATATACATTTATATTATTCAATTCAGTACAACTTGATAATACAACAATTCTACCATTTGACTAAACTTGATCTAATCATGCCATCAGTGTTTGCATGCTGTTTGAATTGTATTATCTTGAATAAATTTGTGGATGCAATGTAAAATATTAATCATGTTTTCTCCCATTGTCAAATGTTGCAAGGGAGCTAACTCTTGTTTATGGTGGAGTTACAGACCTTTGATGCCATGTGAACTAAGCATTTGGTTTCAGTTGAGATATTGTTTAACACTTTTCAGATAGTTCTTTCATGGCATAACCTTGATTAAAAAGGTCTGAAATATTGGTATGTAAAATTATTCCTTAAAATTAATTCTGGAAGAATATTTCAAGGTTGACGTTGTTGGTTTCCACCTGAGTTCAGCACTTCATTTCAGGAGTTTCATTTGATTTCATTTCAGGATCAGTTGTTATTTTGTGACGACTGTGACCGAGGCTACCACATGTACTGTCTCACACCACCTCTCACTGAACCTCCTGAGGGTATGTATACTCTACTAGCCACTGGGCAGTGCAGTAGCCCAGTGGTTTAAGTGTTTGCCTGTCATGCTGAAGACCTGTTTATGCAGAATGAAATTCAAGTGCACATTTATCCATTTACCAGTATAGAAGTAATGTAAAAATACTTTTGGCCACTGATTGTTGTTACTTAATGTTTTAGAGAGATGTTAAACCAGATTTGCTCTCTCTCACTATTGCTGTGTCTGTTGCAGGTAATTGGAGCTGTCACTTGTGTATTGAAGAGTTCCATGGGGGTAAGAAGCCAGCTGGCATGCAGTGAGGACCACACCTCAGTTGTTCTCAGGGCTGACAGTGGGACTTCACAGTGGGAACTTAGCATTTATCATATCGGGTCAAGATCTCTCATGCACAAGAAACATGCATCAATGCATTCGAGCTTAGCTTTGTGCAGATGTTACATGTGTAGAAACTGCTATCACTGTCATCTCAAAACCTTTGCAAATACAAGAAGGAAGAAATTGATATCCAGTCCAGCATGGGTGTCCTGGATTACAATACAGCAGGATACCGCAGTACTCATTTACCAAGATCCATACACAGGAGTTGGAACCTGAACTGTCCAAACTGTGATGATCAAAATGAATCAGTTTTTGATTCTGTGTGATGCCCTCTTGCATTAGCTTCAGGATTTAATCTCATTCATGTATTGTGATATATTCAGAATAGCTGCTGTATCATTTCAACCCAGGATGGCATTGTCACAGTTACACCGTTGCCATCTACATCTGCCGAGATCTGCCGTACACCCTGGGGTATCATAGTGGCAAAGCATTCCCATCTAAATGTCGAACCAACTTGTACATTATCTTGTTCATATACTCTTTCTTTTGTCTATAGACTGTATAGTGCCTTTAATGCTTGTGTTATTCAGGAATTTTTCTTGGTATTGTCCTTTTCCTCTTCCTTATCATAATAGGCAGTCACATTGTGACCTGTGCCAGGATAATGTACTATGACTCTGAATAATGTAAAGAACCATATGATATATCTTACAGTGGTATTTTAATGACTCTGCACTTATTCATGAAAACAAAAGAGCACAATTATCTTGAAACTGTGGTTGTGGAACTGTGTTCCACTTTGAAGTGGAAATTGAAACAAGCTGCTCATAAAGCTTGTTTACAATGCAGTTGCCGGTGAACCTGTATCTAAAAAAGAGATGGTATTGTCATCCATTATCAATTCAATGTAATAATGTTTGTCATTCTTAGTATTGTTTAGTAGCACCTTATCACCCTCAAATGTGTCAAAAGCAGCTTTTTCTATAAGGACCACAACTGACAACTGCTGAGATCTTCATGATTTTGTCTTATTACCAGTACTTAATTTGGCATGAAGATCAGAAAAGGAGATTATTCTTCTGGCATTCTTGGCACAAGACTGTCTCTGTGGAAGAACATTTTACTCTGTAGACATACTGTACGGAGTAGTTATCAGTCAACTATGATAAATTTCGAGTAGAAATCCTTTTGTTACATTGACATTTTTGCAGTTCACCTAAGAGATGAATCTGTAACCAATGGTGGGGCTTTGAATTGAGCACTTGTGGTTCATTTCATTGTTTGTGATTCAATCATTTGTTCAGTATTCAGGTCTCCTGCCCAAGTAGAAGCAACACAGTGGAGATGTTTTCAACATATGTGCAACAGCAAATATTTACTAATGTGAAGATAATGATTTAATGACATGTATTTTGGGATCATGTGTGCAATATTTTATGATTGGCAAAGATCTAATAGATTATTTTTATACTATGACCACAATTCAGTAATGCAACGATGAGATTAAATCAAAATAGGATTTTTCAGATTGTGCCCTCTGGATATTTTTGAAAGATTTATGTACTCTTTATAGTGCCTGGTTTTGTTTAAAGTAACAACTGCATAGCAAACTTTGGCTCAACAAAGAAAATGTCTTTCCTAGGGGAAATGAAAAATTTAGAGGGATCCGAGTGAAGTTTATTGGTTGTTGGGGTGGTGGGGTAACGTAGTGGTTAAAACACTGCCTCGTCACGTTGTAGACCTGGGTTTGATTCCCTACGTGGTTACAATATGTGAAACCCATTTCTGGTGTCCCCTGCAGTGATTCTGGTGAAATATTGCTGAAAGTGGCATCAAACCATACTCACTCACTTACGGCTGTCATAAGAAAATGATTTGTTCTATGTTGATTTAATGTTGATTTGTTTTGTATACCTTTTTGGTTTACTTTCAGTGGTTTGTAGTTTCTGCAATTCTGGTTCACTCATTGAGGTAGGCAGGGTGAAAATATAAAAGTATATTGATTCCCATTTTCAAATGGTTTTGTATTTCTTTCAAGTTTATTACAGTATGTCTTTGTCATTTATTCTAATTAATTGTTTCTGTTCAATACTGATATATTTCCCAAAGGTCCAGTGCACTGCATTCGTTCCACTTTCCATTATCTTCTGATTGCACTTTCAAATCCTAATTTCATGAGCCTTAGTCTGTCTATCTGCAGTTTGCCGGTACCTGTGCTTGGACAGAATGGGTTACCTCTAAGACTTCCACCAGTTAAGGCTCATCACAAATGTATTTCACTTTAATGTGAAATATCATTCAAAGTGGCAGTATAGAAGTCCATTCTCTGCTTTATGACAAATGACTAATAGGGATTAAATTAAGTGGGAGACCTTCCTTTGACACATTATGTTTGTTTTAAACTTCACATATGTTCATTGCAGGAGTCTGTATCAAACAGGTTTTTTTTGAGTACTTGTAAATATGCTGTCATTAAGTGCATTCTGAACTTGCCATGCTGTTTGAATGTTTCAGCAATTCATGATTCCTGGGTAAATTTAGTATCTTGAAGTTTGAATCTTAACTCTGATAGGATTCCTTGAATGGGTCAAATATTTAATGCCTTATCTGTATATAACCACATGGCATGACTGTGAATTGGTTGAAGTGGAACTACTTGGTCACTAAATAAGTGCAGTGGCATAAAACTAATGTCACGAAGTGATTTGGAAGTTTTGGATCATGTTTCAAGAGCTGAAATGACAAGTTAAATTCTCTTTCTAAATAATGATTCATTGTTCCCTCCATTCCAAGTTGTGGTTGAAATAACAGTAGCATGGAATGTTGAAGACATGATTTATGTCCATTGATGTTTTGCCAAGACATTCTTTCAGGCCAGTAAGGCAGCTGACAGTCATGTCTGTTGTTTATTTCATTAAATCAGCATCATTTATGAATCACTTAGTATATTACAGTTTGCAAACAAGAAAGGTGCTCGTCAGTTTCACATTATTGTAATCATTGTCCATCTGTCACCGTTTGTGCATAATCAGCAACATTAAAGATCACAGTGAAAGAATAACATTGTTTTGTTTTGTACTTTGTCATTTTCGAAGGTCACATGTTAAGGATGAGGGTTAGTTTCTGATTTGATTTCCGTTATGATATGTGTTATTCTAAAGTGTTTAATGAATATACAAAGAAGTGGGGATGTATTTGTTCAGGTTTGTGTCTGACAAATGAAGGGCACATGGATTAATCTTGTCATCCTTATGCTAATGGAGGTCCAACTCCTCAAACATGGGACAAGTGACAAGTTATGGCGAACTCATAATCTTGTTTTCTAGATGTAGCAAACAATTCTTGCAAGAGAAGTACTAATTTTGTTCAGATTTTGACCCCTTTCTGTAGTACTTCATCTATTCGAACATCTACAATTCAAAAAGACAGCCAAGAGGCAAATTGTACTGCTCTGTACTATTTTTAGAGGTACATGCCATTAGTTATCACATGACCAGAAACTAGCGACATGTGAATGTCAATATCATGTTTATGTGAATGATATTAACCATTATTCAATGTCATACACAGGTCAGAAGTAGTTTTAGGCTCAAGCCATTTTTCTTCTGTAAAGATTACATACTACATTTTTCAAGGACTTATGAAAGTACCTTCCTCTTATCACCCATGAATGCATTAGGCCAATAAATATTGTTATTTTATACCAATTAATTCATACTGGTTTCAGTATGTGGGCACTAGTTCTTTCACAAAAATGCTATGACCACATCTCACAAACAGGAAAGTGTCTGCTTAGATGTGAGAATAGCCTTGAAATGTGTGCTTGCATGTGCCATGGCCTTGTGATGCCTTTTGACATAAGCCATGGCCTCATGGCGTCTGGTGACATGTGCCATAGCCTTGTGATGCCTTTTGACATAAGCCATAGCCTCATGACGTCTGGTGACGTGACATGTGCCACTGATTCAGTGACAGACGATTGGATCATTATCACGAATCCATTACCACTGGTAGGGAACTTGGATATTAGTCCAAGAAAACCAAATTACAAACCTTGGACCACAAGTATCTCAAACATAAATCTTTACATCAGGGAAAGCACAACAGGACTTGTTCTTATGAAAATATCATTTATTACATTGAACCATGATAGTTGTTTAATCAACAAGTTGGTGGTCTGTGACGTTCCTCCAAAACCAATAGGCCACAGAATGTCATTGCAGAATCCAGACACAGATGAACTATGACTGCTTTGACACATTAAGTCTTACATTCGGTGAAAGGACACAATCTTCATACACAGTCTCAATATCATCATTTTCCTATATCTTCATTACTAGGAATATTTCAACAGTTGTCAACATGGACAAATGGCCACACATTGGAAGAGGCTTGAAGTTCATTGTTAAGATCCTAAACCCAATGGCTATATTGAGTGCTTTGTGTGCCTTTCATAAAGCATAAGAATTGAGTTCATCTGAATGGATAAAAACAAGGGTAAAACAAAACACTATTGAATTCCAGAGAGTACCTGACTACTAAAGCAGAATTTGGTCTATGCCCATATTTGGTAGTTCACTAAGTGGACAATGGAAGTACCCTGTTTGTGGATATTTCATTGATGCATTTCCAATTTCAGGACTCATGATCGAGACTTCAAAGTTCAAAGTCTCATGCAACAGTGTTGAGACTTAGTTTAAGGCAGTCTCAGATTGCTGACAAAAACAGAAACTCAAGATTTCAATAAATTGGCAAACCTTTTTTTAACACATCCTCCATGTGCACATCAAAGGTAATATGCAATGAAGAAATATTCTAAACAAACCTTAGCTTTAGTGATCAATATTCTTGAAGGTATAACATGAAATCCTGAAATGTGTTATCTACCTTCACTGTTTGTGAACATCAGAGGGCAATGAAACCACCCCAGTGACTTACTTTTTACAGGTTTTCCAAACTGGACATTTTCACCTGGATTGTAGGGTTTGGTTCAACAGACATTCACTGTACAACAGTATATGTCTTGAGCAGATCCATGTTAATAATGTTTCGACAGATTTACTCTCTCTGTACAACAGCTCAGGAGATAGATGTGTAGGAGTCTTGTTCCCGCTGCTAGAGCTACCTGATCACCCGGCATTTGTCTGTATTGGGCATATTATCATAACTATGGTAATAATACTACACTGATGGACTAGAGATCCTGTTTGTGTCGACAACTGCACAAACATTTGTGGAATATTGTACAAGACTTCTGACTTGGTCATACATTACACCTTCAATACTTTAAGTACAAAAAAAAAAAAAAAAAATTAAATGGAACAGTAACAAGATTCTTGGAAAATGATGGTCCGGGTCCATGAAAGTGATGATGTTTTTATCTACTGAATCATATACTACTAAAAAAGAAGTCAAAGAACAAGTGATTTTTTCATATTACTAGGGTAAACCTGCCATGCCATGACTGATTAACTCCAGTAATTTGAAATATTTCGAACATTGAAGCGCAATAATGGTCACATTCACCAACTCCGAATTTTGTGACTTCTACTGCGAAAACAGTTCAGAAGACTTCGCGAACAAATTTGTTCCCATCATGAATGCATCTGTACAATCACAGTGTACACAAAACTGAAGTATAGACAGTAAAGTTGCAAAGTTTCGAAGACAGTTACACAATACGGTTCATAACAGTCCAGATTTGTTTGCTGATGTTATCATTTTCTGAAAAATAAACAATGATGTCAAATTATCAGCATATTACTAAACCCTAAAAGGTACGGACATCAAAACTCTACTAAATGACGTAACAGATTTCGGTTAACGAAAAGAAGGTACCAATTTTCTTCCACATTAACACTAGACTACCTAACAAAAACTTACAATGAAAAAAGAAATATATATTGACCACCATATCATTCAGGAAGGGGGGTTGGGAGGAAGAATCTATTGAGAACATCTTTGAATAAGAGATGTCCAACTGACTATCCAGCTATCCAGTCATGTAGAATCAGTTCTTGTGTCCTGGGTATATGTAACTTGTCACTGTTGTAGTAGAGATGCATTCGTGAGGTATAAAGCTCTGGGTTTGTAGTTTCCTTCACACAAAGCAATTAGCTATACCATAAAACATATCAGAACAACTTAAAAACATTTCTCAAAACTATGCATCGATAATGATACTTGCTCAACAGTTTGCCGCTCCTGTCAGGAAACATTCATAAAAACAATATAAATGTACATTCCTAGATACAGAACTATATTACAAACAGTCAGATTGTGTAATAAGTTTGTACGATGGAGTGTCCACATTGCCACAACACCATGTCCACCAAGTAATGGCTCCCTTCCACCTATTCTTCCTGCCTGTAGAAAATTTATTGGTAAGGAAAGTGTTTGTTCGTCATCAATGCAGAAGTAGCTCTGCTCCACATACAGCGCTTTAAATCTTTAGGTAGGCTGTTTTATATATACAGATCATGAACATGTCTGCTGACCAATTTCATTCCTTGGTTTACGGTTCTGCTGGTTGTGTGTTTCTCGAGAATAAAAAAAATTTAAATAAATTTTCCAAACTCAGAAAATAAAATCCTAATGTTAATGGTATGATTTAAATGCTCTCAAAATCAGTGTGAAATGTAAACTCATTCAACTTATTTTTAGTTTATATAAACAAACCCAAAGATTTAATAAGGAAACTCATGTAGGGCTTTTGATTCAATAATTAATAGTTAATTTTTTCCCCTCCTGCCTTTGATTTTCTGAGGACAAACATGTCAAAAAAGAAATATATTTGGTCTAGCTTAACTGGGAGAAGAAACAAAACAGATGCATAACAATACTACTTTCTCAACGTGAGACAAATACAATGTTTGTCATTTCTCTTCCATCAACAATAGTCACAATGCCATCATTGCAAGTATGTGGCCAGTTACTTACGTTCTCGATCATACTGCTCAAAACAAGTAAAGGACCACCATTCTTTAATATTAATATAGTTAATATGCAGTCCCTAACTTCTAATGAGTTGTAAGTTCAGTGTATCCCTATACTAGTCTAATGTTGTTATTGTGTTGAAACTAAGTTACCATACACCATATATGATCTGACCCTGACTGACGATAGGTTACATGTGACTGTACTCTATTCTAACTAGTTGTGTATTAAGTACTACCAACGCTTGGAGGACGAACTGTGGTTCCACTGCCTGGTGGACATAATGTGATTGGCTTGTTCCACTGAAGACATGGTATTTACAATCTATGTACACAACAAACTATACAAACAATAACGATATGAGTAGCATTTGGAGACAGTGAAATCGACGTGTCTTAGGCCACACACAAGCCAATGTCCTAGTGAACATATCACTAATTATAGTCATATCTTAATTGTCTTAACAACATAAGCTGGGGGATTGGTTCAGGGCAACAAACACTGGGACGACTGCAGGGAGTGAATTAATTATTATATATAACTAAAACAAATGCATGCTGCACAAGTCACATTTGATTCTGAATTTCTGAATTGTGCATTTGTTTCTAATTTCATTTTGTGAAGAATAATAAAACAATTCAAAATCAGTCTGTTAATTAGGACACCACTTAAGGATGTACCTCTGCCTACATCTGCTATGCACACATTGACCAGAAATATATAAGTTTTTAACACCTAAGCAGGGAAAACAAGTTGTTATAAACATGTCACACTACATCACACATGCTGGAACACTTACAAAAATAACTCATTCACTGTAAGTCTGCACATTTTCCTGAATCAGCATTTTTTGACATCTTGGAAGAGGTATTGCCAGTGGCCTTATAAAAACACAGTTTTATCTTTCAACTTAAAATATAACTTTTTCAAACAAAGATATACTTGTGTGGACAATCTAGTTTTAAAAAACCCCACAAAACCCCAAGCAAACAATTCTGTACACAGTAACTGACATCTTTAGCGCCATGGGGGTTTGACCAAGTAGGAGACCATATACAGAAGGAAAAAAATAAGGGAACACCACTTCATCGCAGCGTTCCTTCATATATTCTTAACTTTCCTCTGACAGCGCTATTCAAAGCTGGTGATGAAAAGTGGAAAATATTCGAGGGACACTTGAAATTTCCTGTCTTCTCTTATTTGTTTCTTATTAGTATATATAAACCAACTTGAACAGAAGTAATTTATGATTTTGATTGGTTTAGGGATCATTACAAAGTTGTCTTGTACAAATGATAATATCTGTCTCGTTTAATAAATAATAAATAATCCATGACACTGCTTTCAAATGTAATTTGTTTTAAAAAGGGTTAACTTTTGAGAGGACTAATATGGATCACTAGTACTCTGGAAGAAAAGTACACGAAGAAGGGTTTATGAAGCGAGTGGCACTAACCACTCTAAATGTGGCAGCTGAATCTACCTTGAAGCATAACATTATCACAATGCAACTCACTACCTGAATGCCAAAAATTATTCACACTCTCGTGCTGTGCTAACAAGTCAGCATGGCCTCGTATTAACTGTTTCAACATCTTCTGTGCAATAATTTTTCAGTTTCCATTCACAAGCTAACAGCCATTTGAAATTTCTTTAACACTTTGCACCAAAATGACTGCCAGAGACAGTCTGATACACAAAATACTTCTACAAACACCTCTGAAAGTGACGAAGTATTGGTTCCCATTGACATAACATGGGCTCATTCTGATCCATCACTGGTTCCCCTTTTACATACCACCCAATCTCAGTCCACACTTACATAACAAGAGCTCAGGTTGACGAATAAGGTACTTGTACTGCACTAATAACCATTTTCGGTTGACCAGCTTCACAATATATACACCTAAGCTCCTAAAGCTGAGACAATTGAAGTGACGATTGACGATCTTCACACATTGAAGGATTTTGCTGTGAAAGTGTACAAATTGTGAGATTCTGAGTTTGAAACTGATGTTTATTATGAGATCTTTTTTAAATTCTCATCAATAATAACGTTCATTAGTCATTAGTTTTAGTTCCTGTCTTTGAACAACCTCTGGCATTAACCAACTATGTCTTGTTGTGTATGTAACGAAACAACTCACTTCACTACAAATGTAACTAAAATCATGCATTATGAAACTGCTTTGCTGTGAAATGATTTTTGATTTCAGTTATCAAAATATTGATATCTCCATTCAAAGACCTTAAATCAAAACAAACTTTAAGTGCTTTAAGGTAAATCAAAGTATAAGCAGTACAATTTATTGCCAGATATCTGCTTACAGCGATCAGGAAGTTCATGGTACACTTCCATTACCAAGTCAACGTAAAACAGGTTAGTTGCAAACCACCTTCATTATCCATGCTGAAATGTAGGGTGTGGTCTTGGCCACTGAACACAAAGATGGTGGGAGGATGGTCGAGATACTGGAGACCTGGGGGGATGAGTATGGAGTGCTGCCTCTCAAGAAAATATTCTGCTACCTGGGTTATCAAACATGTACGAACATTACTTTAATGACACTGTCGTATATGTACCATCAGAGATTTTCCTCAACCGTAGCTTCATATCACAGCGTGATGATGTCACAGACTCCTTCAGATGTAAGACTTATTAAAATGTATGTTTATATTCTTCAAGGTTTTAATACTTAACACTAGGACCTCTTTAATGTGGACTGTCATTAATTTTCCACATGGAGAGAGTATTTTGACAAAGTAACATGTTTACCTCTTTGCTGACAGGAGTCAACAATCACCAGTTCCCAGCATGGTCAAGGGACATAACTCTTGAGGGAGAATTACAGGAGCCAGCTGACCAAAATGTTGATCTTTTATTATCAGATCAGTATCAGAATCGGTCTGGATTGTGTTTTTTCAATGAAACAAGTGTACACTTGAAAGGGATCAGAGACCAGTCCGTTATTTGTAGGGTCTTTGTTGCACACAAATTTGACAAAAACAAGGGCAAACTTCCGTCCCTAATCTTGATCAGTTTCTGTGGGATTCTGCCTTGGAAATAAAACACTTATCAGCAAATTCTAACATTCTAAAAGATATTTGTTATCAGTAAGAAACCCATGAATTTGCTATTATCAATGCAGGTAAATTCCTTCATTATTTTCCAGAAGTAAATAGCTCTCACAACAATTCATTATAACTGTGAAATAAATTTTTTGGGACTGCCAAGTTCCCCCTGAAATACTAAGCCAGTACATAACTGTCCCTCAACATTTTTGCATTTTGTTGTTCTGTTGATCGAGTGTGGCATATTGTCTCTTATTCACACCCTTAGTCTTCTCTTGAGCCATTTTTAACCAACGACATACAATTACATAAGCACATTCCCTTTTATGCCTTAGTGACCATGGTGAGACCAACATGGTCACATATTTCATTCCCAGGTATATCAAACATTATTCACAACAATCAACAAAGTAAAAAGGGACATTATCAATAAACAGCCTTGTACACTCTATGTTCCTCCACCAGCCATGACTATGTAACATCACTTCACTTCACTACTTTCAAGTGTTCTAGTGTATCTGGCCAAATCAATGAGTTCGGTTTTACTCTGCTTTTAGTAATATTCCAGCAATATCATGCTGGGGACACCAAATATGGGCTTCACATATTGTACCCATGTGGGGATTCGAACCTGGGTGTTCAGCATGACAAGTAAACACTAAAATCACTAGTCTACTCCACCACACTCAGTCCAGTGAGAACACAGATTATGTACCATTGATGCAGCAAGCAGGTCCACAAACCCAATACACAACACTCCCAGTGGCAGTCCTATAAATTCCTATAAATGACGTTAGCCCTCATTGATAAGAAGTACTTGCCTAGTACCCAAAACCAGTACTCAATATTTCAGTTTGTGTAATAGGGGTCCTGAATGAAAAATATTGTAGGAGAATTTTTTGCCTGATTCAAACAGGTAGAACTAAAACGTCTGAAGACTAGTGAACTAAGAGTTACATCAGAGCCCCCATTCCAAACTTCTAGAGCTGACGTAGTCATTAGTAGAACGTGTCATCATGGTTACATCACAGTCTGAACCCAGGATGTGTGAAGGAGGAACAAAGAGCATGCAAGCCTGTGATGTATTGAAACAGTAAAGAAGAGCAAGGCCTGTTTCTCCCAGCACTAAGACAATCCCCTCAGACGGCAATAATAACAAACATAACTACGACGAACAGTGTTGATGTCTGACAGACACCAGGCAATAAGGACCTCGTCGTCACACACTCTCAAGACACATAACAATACATAACAATCGATAATTAACATTATAAAATATTTTCCAATGAAATCAACCAATCTATACAATCTTCAAAAAGTAACAAGTTAGCCCTAGGTTTGAATGCTGAATATCATATAATATTGTATTCATGTCAAATGAGAAAAAGATCCGTGGGGAAATCACTTAATGAAAATAGTATATTCTGAAAATAAAGATATGTTTTGGTGATAAGTTGAACATGATCTCATGTATTTCGTTGCTATGGAAACTGTTTCTTTTAAATTTGAAAGTTTCCATCAACGGCTATTGTTCTATGAAAAATTAATTAATTTTGTCAATTTAAGTTTCTATCACATGTTAACTTCATCCAACATAAAATGCTAATCATAAAAAAGACCCCAAACCTTTTTGCTCTGTGTAGAAAAATAACAAGAATTCACTTCGTCTAGATCAGGGCCTCTTTTCACAAAGTGATCATAGCGAACGACTGATATAAGTGTTAGAACTGCCTGAGCGCTGGAATCAATTTGTGAAACAAGGCCCTGGAGTGAAACAACATTTCTTTGGACTTGATGTGTCTGATGTAATGAGGTTAAGTACTGAGTAGATACTACATCTGAAATGTACAACGAGTGGGTGCACCTACCCTACATGCTTGTGTGTTTAAAGCATTGCCAGGAGTTATATACAAGCAATGTAAGGATGAAATTGACAAGAGAACTGCTATAATAGCCAGCTGCCTTCACATGTCAAGTCAGCTGATTCTGGGACAATGCAGTGAAACCCTCCCCAGTTGATGAAGGTCAAGGACTTCTGTCATAACATTCACGTTAGAAAGCTAACAACTTACAGGATCCTCAGATTCAAAAACATCAAGGTGTCCTAGATCCTGTAATCTCCACAGAAGCAGTATATTTATTTTTTTTAACAATATAAAATAGCTCTGCCTTGTTTGATGTTTACTGCAGTCAAACAACACCATTTCACTGAATTTCATTTCACAAACTTTTGAGTTAATCTCTGCTTGTCACTGACTTGAGTAAATTGATCATAGATTCTGATTAACCATCTTAGAGTGCGGAGCCTGTGCGCTAAAGAAGATGATTCAGATAGATAGATAGATAGATAGATAGATAGATAGATAGATAGATAGATAGATAGATAGATAGATATTTTATTCAGTATAAAGGCCAAAGGCCCACAACACAAAAAAAGTAGATTCGTTGAGATAAGCGCACATAAAATTGATAGGATTTACGTTTTCAGGGTTGCAGTTCTAGTTTCATGTACATATTTCAGAAATGTACAGACATTTGTGATAATATTTTTTTCTTTAGTGTTAAGTATGTGTATTAAATTTTGTTTGCTGACATTGCCATACAAAAATGGAGTGATAAACCTGTTTCTAGCATCATTATAATTTACAATCCAGCAGGACATGTGTTTTGTCTTCGATACATTTCAAATTTTCTGCTTTACAGTACAAACAAGTAGTAAGTGGCAACATCGAAAATAGTGAATCTAAACTTTTGATGGGATTGTTAAACTGCAAGTTGTTATTGGTAAGTCAAACCCTACACGAATTAACTGTATACATACAATTCTTATTCCATTTCATCAACTATTCTAAAAGATAACAAAAAGTGTCTGTTAATGTGAATAATGTTCAAGAAAAATATTTCATTGTCCTTTGACTATAATCCTGTTTCCTTCATGGCAGTGAGGGGCTAGCATTGAGGTAAAAGTTCATTTAATTATGTCAAAAGACAATAATGATTCGACTGTTCAGACACTGCTGGGATACTGCTCCAAACTGCCGTCAGTCCACCTAAACAGTGATGCTAAGTTTCCGAATATTTTTCTTTGCTTATGTTGACCCCAGTCATCAGTTTTACAAAGTGAAATGCTTGACTGCATATTCCTTTTTTGAAACAAACAAAAACATTTTTCTTTGTTTCTTCAACAACATAATGCTACATGACTCTACGACTGGAAGCCCAGATAAGATAACACTGTTATCTAGTTCAACTAGATTCTAGTTCAACTGTATCTAAATTTACCTCATGTCAAACAGATATAAACAGAAAAGTTTAACATCTGTAAATGATAATGGATAGTAAAGAAGTTTCCTGTTTGGATCAGAGTTGTGTAGTGAATGATGCCTCTACATAAAAATCAACCCAAGTTAAATTAATGAAGGAAATCTTCCCTCTGGCGGTACAGGAACAGTCATCTTGTCCGGCTCACTTGTCACATAGCTTGCTGTATTGCAACATCTGATTAAGCTACGAGGAACTAAGTACATTAATTGTTTGGCACAATTGACAGATTTACTGATAACTGCAAACATAACCTAAACTCTTTGACCTTACAAAAATGAAAATTACTACCATTTGTTCCTGTCTGATACCCAGTTTTTTGTATGGAGCTGTTCAGAAACAGTCTCCCTGTCTGGGCAGGGTCCCACTGCAATACATAGCCAGCTAACAAGTTTCCTGATTCATGAATCAAGGAACTAGATGTAGAGAAAGCTGTACAACAATTATTGGCACTTTGTTTTGGTCCCCCGTGGGATTCTGGGAAAGCACAGGTCCCGAGTACCCCATGCTAGTCTTAGCTGACTAAACTGGATTGGGTGGTCACAATGACTTCTGATTGGTTGATGACTGGCATGTCCAATATGTGTGCATTCACCTCGACTTGGACCTCCTTTCACAAAACACTAAGGTGATCATAAGTCACTACGGTAACCTTAGTGCAATGTTAAAGAATGGGAGTTAAGGTTAACCTTAGTAAAGGCAGCTTCATGAAAGAGTCCCTGTTCCAGAAAGTGGTCAAAATGCAATGAAATTTGGAAGTCAAGGCTAGAGGAAGAGAGTTACAAAAGTCACTTTGTGGAACAATGAGTGCCCTCATTCCTCACTCTCATCATCAACAGTGTAAGTTAAAGAACAGCGCAAAGATAGTTGTAAGTTAATGTTGATGTATGGCACTTATGACTATCCTAGCGCTAAGAGAGCTTTGAAAATTCCACGTTAAGAAGATTTACGATCATCTCAACTGAGAGATCAGTTTGTGAAAAGTCCTGGTTGATTGGTGTCACTGTGATCGAACAGTGATGCACACACTGATGGACAAAACAGGCCATCTAATATTTCTGCTTTGGCTAAAAATCACAATCACTCATGCTTCTGAAATATTTCGTTTGGCGTTCCTGAAACAAGACAGTGATGTGATTTAATGTAACACAATGGGATTCCTATTCCTTGACGCAATCTGCCATTTAAGCCACCTATTCTGTCCTCTATTTATCTAGGAAGTGGTATTAAATACAATAGAGGAAAAATGAACTAAATCACTAAAACTAACAGAGGTTAGTATCCCAGACCAGATCAGTTTCATACAAGTTAACAAATAGTACACTGATAAACTTTACATTTGATCAACATGAAGTTTGATAGCTTTACTGAAACATGTAACAATATCTGCAAATATTAACTCAATATTTTGAAATAAACCAAAGTATATTCACATGGCAAGATGTCTTCCTTCTAAAAGTGAAACAAACTACTTTTTCAATACTTGAATCACACTGATCTGGTCTAAAATACTCGTGGAAAGAAAGTAAAGGATTATGCTCTATAAACGTCATCTAGTAATAGAAAATTTTAGAAACAATTGTGACCATTCAACCCACAAAAATAAAACTTGAATAAACTATGCCCAGCTTCCTTACAAGAAACTGTAAAGCAAACACAAGCTTGTAAAGTCAAATGTATCAACAACTGGATGTAGATTGTAACACGTCAACAATACAGCTGTAAGGCAAAATACACCCAGCCTTTGACTGGCTCGACCCACAGGGTCAGGGGTCATACTTGGGTCACTTCACAACCATCCCACTCATTGTCTGATTCCGTATCCGAGAGATCGTCGTCACTGAAGCCCCCAAGGGACACACCCTCTGCGCTCCCTGATACAGAGGCAGTATCGCTGCCCCCTTCACAGCCTCCCATTCTGTGATTGTTTAAAGCATTATCTGGAGGCATGAGGAAAACTCGGTTGGGTATTGAGTGTTCGCTCAGACTCAGCTTGGTCACTGAACTTGACAAAGTGCTACTGCTGCTGCAATCCATGGCCTGTGTTTGAGGTACCCACAGTTTGTCCGAGGTCTGTGACCGAGGCTGTGAGTACTCGTCCCCTCTCTTGCATGTCTTGCAGATCATATTGTCAGCACTTTTACTACGTTCCAGGTTAGGATTTGGTTCCACCTCCTTCATTGGGGAGAAGAATACTTTCACCTAGGAGTGTAAAGCCTACAAGTTAGTACAAGTGTGATGTTGTTCAAATTGTTCTGTGAAGTACATGTCATCTGTCCAAAAACCATCACTTGTCTGGGAATATTTACTGACATTTCAAGCTGTCTTTGAGTTGAATATTTGATATCTGAATATCTTGAACATTTGAGCAAGTTTAGATAAATTCCTGATTCTGTTTTTGGATATGCTTTGTTTTTTTAAGTTGCTGCAATAATATCCAATCCGCAAAGTCTGTTAGTAATGAAATACTAGGAAATCCAGTACCTCCTATGCACCCCAATCTCGGGGTGCAACGACACACAATAAGCAACTTTTATGCGAATCAACAAGCATCCTGTCCTCACCTGAGCACAGATTTTCGAAGTTCTCTCAGCAATATGATAGCCATCACAGCATTACATTAACATTAAATTACAAATATCTTTGTGCTAGGAAGGCAGTAAAAGTTATCAAACTGCCCCTACTGGTAAACTGTTAGATTTATTACTCACCTTAAAATTAGGGCTAAAATTTCTATGTGACTTGTCCTTGTTAGCTCTGTCGAGTTCGCTCTTGGGCAAGGTAAGCGTGAGGTAGCCCTGGTTGTACTCCTCCCCTGTGTGGTCCCCCCCATCTTCCCTCACTGACCCCCCGCTCAGCCTCTGACTGGCCCCATTCTGCTGGTCACAGGCCTCCCACTCATTAATGAAGAACGTGTTGAACCAGAAGTGGAACATCCTCTCCTGAAAATTATTAAACAAGTGTGTGGCTCAATCAGATTGGTAGTAACCATTGATAATCAAGGAATTCAAGCATGAATACTTCATGGAGCCTAAAACTAATTTCCATTCCATAAGAAATACAATCAGTAGTTTGCGAGCCATATCAGGCTCTTCCTTCAAATGTAAATGGAAAAAATGAAAATCTTTATCAGCCTACAAGGTAAATAGTAATGGAATAACACCAGAAGCAAGTGAGCGAATATGGCAGTGTTATAACCACACATCAAAGTATCAATAGACTGCAGTTTTGAAGTGTCTGATAGCAATTAATCGACGGTAGAAACGAAAAGCTGTTATCTGACCTTCGTTGATAAATGCGCAGTGCAAATTACAGAGAGTACCAGATTCGTTCACTCTGATTTAGAGTTATCTGCCCCTGTTACCTCTAAAACATACATGGCAGGTAACGCGTATTCAACATGGAGTTTGAAATTGTGAGTAACAATAAGGTTATGTTTGAACTGTTTATAGTCCGTTTGGCTCAAAAAAACGGACCAATGAATTGTAGTCTAGCTCGAAAACTCACAAACATAACATACTCAATGCTTATTAGATTTCGAGTTACACTGCAATTCATCAGTCCGCTTTTGAGCCAAACGGACTATGCTTAATCTGGGTTTCAAGTTTCTTGTCTGTTATCAAAAAGGACTGGAACTACTTCATCTCATGTTTATTTCATAGAAAGTGTTCATTCGGTAAGGGAATGACTTAAAATGAGACAACTTAAGGAGAAAAACTACTGCAATAGTTGGCAGCAACAGAATATCGAAATCACAATAGTATGTTGCCAATAGACTATCACTGTCGCAATAGGTGTTTCCCCATCAATAGTCATCCCTTTTGCTTAACATCATCTGTGTCAAAATGCTACAAGCATATACCTTCTTCCCATATCTTGTTTTATGAAAGAATTCAATCTTGATGTCCCCACACAGCGGAACAGGCTGTGTCATGGGCATTAGAAAGTATTCATCTTTCTTCTTAAAGCCATCAAAGTTTCTAGATGAAAATACTTTCACTTTCAGCTGGTAGACTTCGAAGCAAATAGCTGTGGAATATAAATATGCAAAACAGTGGAACAGGCTTCAAGGATGCCATGAATATGGAGTGTAAGAAATGACAATGGAATATGGGGTGTAGATATGACAATGGAATATGGAGTGTAAGATATGACAATGGAATATGGAGTGTAAGATACAGCTATAAAGATTTTGTATTGAAACCATGTACATCACCAAGTATTTAAGCATCACACTTTCATCTTATGCTTCAACAGTGTACAGCTTTGTTGTTGCTATATCAAGAGCTCTGCTCTCATATCTGCCCTGACCAGCTTCAACTTCAAGGACTGAGTGCGTGAATTTAGTTTTACGCTGCACTTAGGAGATAAAGGCATTCTGTTTTCATTTTTGCGGTCCTTTATCTGTTGATTTAAGTCTTAAATCAACAGATAAAGGACCGCAAAAATGAAAACAGAATGCCTTTATCTCCATTCTAGCACGACTGACACGCGTTTGAAATCCGGACACTTTTGCGCGCAAGAGCACAGAGTTGTGATGGGGCGTTTTTCCAGGAATCGATATGGAATCGTCCAACTCAAGAACAGGATGTGCAATGATTTAGACAAAACATTTGCAAAGTACAAGAACTTTCCTTTGGATGCTCAAACAACTTGTTTGTGTCTCTTACATATGGATACAATGCTGTCAGTTACATAGTGTAGAACCCCTAAACAATTTTATACACCGAAAAATCACCTCACCCCTAGAGTACATTACTATAGACTCACCCATGACCTACAAGTAGGACGACTGTAAAGTATTGTCGCTTCAAACTTTCAAACTTACTCACGGAAGTAATTATTAATCACCACGCTGCTGTTGCCAGTTTGGAATAGACCAGACATGCCAGTTTTAATATTGGACACGTTTATAGTAGATGTGGATGGTGCAACAACTGACGATGCAGCGGGGACCAAAGGCATCAGGTTAGGGGTAGGCCGAGTGTTTTCATTGCCGGTGCGAAGGATGGCTGAGTAACGGCGTTTCTGTGCTGCCGATGAATCGGTGTTGTAGGATGATAAACTTTGATGGTTTTTGTGACCTGTTATTTTGACAATTTCTTTAGCCTCAACACCTGCATGTGATAAGAGTGTTACAGTAGTGGACCTAACACAATGGTTAGTGTACTGCTTACTAAGATCACATTTAACAGAGATTTGTTTATAATAATATATTTCATTTTAATTTTAATTCATACTGTTTTGTGCTTTGTTTTGGAGTGGAAACCGTATGCAGTACAGTCTTGTACGACTGTTTTGTAGAGCGGTGTCGGGTATTACCGAACAAGCGGCTGTCACTGAACAAAATTCCATCCCCGCATATATAGATATTGTGAGGTTCGTTTTGTGTATTTATTTGTGTAACGAGTGATGAAACACTGGGGGAATTACTAACTTGTGTGATGTGATGTTAGCAGTTATGTAATACCCGGCACCGCTCTATGTGGAATCCAGCGTTAATTCAGTGACACTCAATGTGTGTCGAAATTCTGTTGTTAAAGAATTTCATTTGGAACGCTTGATTCCAGTGGGTCGTCATCGAACCATTCCGGTTATAGATGAAATTTCTCTTCTCCGAATATCTCGTAGAAGGTACCAAGGTGAAAATCACCTATGTCTAATTCAAATGACATGTTTGTTTACAAACAAAAAGGTCAGCGAGTGCTATGTATTCATACGCAGATGAAGCAGTCGATGTGTAATTAGCGGTCCTTTGATTTAGGTTTAAGGACGGTCACATGCAGCAGTCAACCAATCAGAATTGAGTATCTCAAAATGTCGTGCTAGAATGTGCAATATTCTAGCTATATGGCAGCGGTCTGTAAATAATCGAGTCTGGACCAGACAATCCAGTGATCAACAGCATGAGCCTTTGATCGGCACAATTTGGAACCAATGACATGTGTCAACCAAGCCAGAGAGTCTGACCACCTGGCAAGCATGGGTTGCTGAAGACCTATTAAGCCCAGATCTTCACGGGTCAACTTCAACAAAAAGCTGGACGTACTCGAAGCCTGTAAAAAGGCATCAAGAAACTTAACATTGACAGTAGCCCATAAAGAGTAGGCAACTTCTAAGGAATGTCTTGTTCACTGACAATGGCTGAGTCTCAGAAACACAATTCAACTTGTGTCCAATATCAATCAGCAGCCCCTCTGTTGACTTTTTAAGTGTTTACCATGGCAAATATGGTAACATTATCCTCACAGCTTAACAATATTACAGATGTTATCATCTGGTAACTGATGACAAACTATCATGCGTAAAATCAGATAACTGAAACATCTGACAATCTGAAACGTTTGTAATCACTGAGCCTGTGTACTTACACACAGATCCCACATTGACCATGGGCACCGTTTCAAACATGATCTGTTTGAGAAGTAGGGTGACTGGCTTATACTCCAGCTCGTTTCGCAATAGCTCTCCGTAGTAGCGGACGTACCTCCGCTGGCTTGGTATTGTTACTCCCTGCAACAGATCACCACATACCAGGAAGGAGGACTGGTAATAATTTCCTTACACAGTAAAAACAATCACTAGGGGCCACTAATTTTAGTTACAAAGTTTAATGTATGAATTTCAATTCATGTGAATATTAAGTGGCTAGGACAAAAAAAAAAAATTTCTATGTGTATTAGATTGTCATGAGCAAAATGGTAGTACTAAAACAGAGTATATTTACTTGTCTGCATCTGAACGATACCCAATGCTTATTGGTTGTCACCAAGACACCTGCTACGTTTTGAGCACAAGTAACCAAAATTTCATTATGAACTAATGTTTGAATGCCATAAAGAGTTATCTCCCTTACCAAATAAATTTCCATTCACAGCATTAACTTAACAAACACTAATAAACATGTTTTATGTTTGGTTGCTTGTTGCTTGTCAATAATTTGAGTTAGACAGGCAGGCAGACAACCATTCTTAAATAGCTTCATGGCAAAAGATCATGAGCAGTTTTCCCAGTGTGAGAAAAATCTCTAAAATCAGAAAGAGCAAGGTCTAATACTGAGATGTGAAACTCCAATTCAAACCTGGTGGACACAAATGGTCTCTAACCATATGAGAAAAACTGAAAAGTCTGTTTCTGGATTTGAAGTTTTAAGGGCAAGTCAACACTGTCCACATTTTCCACTTTCGACTGAAATACTATTTTCCAAACCTAAATCACAAAAGAGGGTTGTATCGATGACTAAACTCACCTTATAATCTCTGGTCCTTGTTTTTCCATAGTATTTGAGGGCCTCATCTGCATCCTGGAACCTCTTCCTGTGCAGCATGTAGGCACAGATCATCACTCCAGTCCGACCCTGGACATCAGAAACAAACATTACATAAAACCTCAAATACAAAGACTTGACCTAAAGATGTCCAGACGATGAATCTTTTATCATAATCTCCTTTGTAGCACTGCAATGCCTTATCTATCCATCAGCACATCTTTGTGACTAAGTAGCGCAATTAGGAGATAAACATCATGTGTTGGCCAGTTTCCTGGTGTTATTGAGCATTCGAAGCACGGATATACATTTGGAACCGACGGCGTCAGCTGGACACGTTTCTGCATGTCGATACGCAGTGAATAGTCTTGCAGTTTCCAGGAATATTATTAAAATATTTTAGATATTTAAATACTTACCTTACCATAGGGCTTATGCATATTACCTCAAGCATCGCTTAGAAGAGATCAGTCGTTGATACGCGATTCTCCTGAATGGCTACCTCATGTACGCCCACCCAACGATGGATATTTTACTCCCCACTCTGAACTTCGTTGGACTTATTTCTTTTCAGTAAAAGTGAAGTTTTTGGATTGTTCGTGCATGCGTGGATGGTGAGATCACGTCACTTCTGTTCCTATACACTTGTCGATACATGAGGTAGTCATTCGGTAGAATGGCGTATCAACGACTGTCTGATCTCTTCTAAGCGATGCTTGAGGTAATATGCATAAGCCCTATGGTAAGGTAAGTTAAAAATTAATACTATTTGATCATGTTTTTCAACCAATCAGATTACAGAACACAGTGACTTCTGGTTTACAATGTTCCTTGGCTCTATATGTCTTTAAGTCTTCTCCCCATACTTGATTTACTGCCTGGTTTTAAGACAGTCCCTCATGATGATAGTTTGTGTACCTCAGAACACAACGTCCATAACCTTCCAGCTCATGGGGCAGCCTTTGCCTTCTTTGACAGTGGTGATGTAAAAGTTTTCAGTAAAAGTGAAGTTTTTGGATTGTTCGTGCATGCGTGGATGGTGAGATCACGTCACTTCTGTTCCTATACACTTGTCGATACATGAGGTAGTCATTCGGTAGAATGGCGTATCAACGACTGTCTGATCTCTTTTAAGCGATGCTTGAGGTAATATGCATAAGCCCTATGGTAAGGTAAGTTAAAAATTAATACTATTTGATCATGTTTTTCAACCAATCAGATTACAGAACACAGTGACTTCTGGTTTACAATGTTCCTTGGCTCTATATGTCTTTAAGTCTTCTCCCCATACTTGATTTACTGCCTGGTTTTAAGACAGTCCCTCATGATGATAGTTTGTGTATCTCAGAACACAACGTCCATAACCTTCCAGCTCATGGGGCAGCCTTTGCCTTCTTTGACAGTGGTGATGTAAAAGTTTTCAGTAAAAGTGAAGTTTTTGGATTGTTCGTGCATGCGTGGATGGTGAGATCACGTCACTTCTGTTCCTATACACTTGTCGATACATGAGGTAGTCATTCGGTAGAATGGCGTATCAACGACTGTCTGATCTCTTCTAAGCGATGCTTGAGGTAATATGCATAAGCCCTATGGTAAGGTAAGTTAAAAATTAATACTATTTGATCATGTTTTTCAACCAATCAGATTACAGAACACAGTGACTTCTGGTTTACAATGTTCCTTGGCTCTATATGTCTTTAAGTCTTCTCCCCATACTTGATTTACTGCCTGGTTTTAAGACAGTCCCTCATGATGATAGTTTGTGTATCTCAGAACACAACGTCCATAACCTTCCAGCTCATGGGGCAGCCTTTGCCTTCTTTGACAGTGGTGATGTCAAAGGCTACTACTCATTTGATGCCTTTTTCCCAACTCTGGTAGCCAGTTGTGAAATCCAGTTATTGCAAAAACTTTTCTGGATCAGCTTCAAGCAGAGCTAGATTATCACCATATAAATTATTCCAAACAAGCATTCAATATTGTTTCTGTGATTATCTCCCTGTGAATTACCATCTGAAGTAGCAATCTGACAAAATTGGGAAGGGGACTGTCTTCGAGACACTGTAAGTTAATTGTGATGCCCATATCCTTACACTTGCAAAAGCAAGAACTACTTTTCTTCCTTGATGCTTTAAGTGTTAAGTCCTTCTGCTTGTATGTAATCACAACACATTCTTCAAATCTGTCCAAATTCCAAATTCCTGATTTGTCACAGAGACTCAACTTGCCAAAGGTTTTGTGGATGTATTTCTGAAACCACGTACAGTAAGTAATGGTTGCCATAAACTCAATGGGACCACTACTATTACTTGCTATAATCACAGTTTGTTTTACACAGTTGCACTAATATATGGCAAGTGTTTGGGGAAAAGCCCTCGTAGATATAGGTTATTATATTCTCCTACCTTGCCAGCTTTGCAGTGAATAGCTGCTATATTCTCTGCGTCCTGCAACAGCCATTGGTCCAGATCATCACAGAATGGCTTTATCAGCTCCAGACGTGGTGGATTGTGGTCATCAAATGGGAACCTAGCCACACGCTGGTGGAATTTGGATGCATCATAGTCTCTCTCATGGCACCTGCAAACAGCGGAGCTTTTTAAGAGCATGGGCTTGGATGTACCTCTTGAGTAAGTGAGTGAGTGAGTGAGTGAGTGAGTGAGTGAGTGAGTGAGTGAGTGAGTGTGAGAGAGTTGCCTTACGTTGATTTTGCAACATCATAGCACTCTCTGAAGCATATATGTGAAGATAAAAGTGAACTGATCTGAACCTTATGAAAGGTTCTTGATTTAAGAAATGATGACCAAAATTGGAAACATCAGCCAGTATTGTGCATAAATGAAGCCACAAACGACAATGTAGGATCCAAAGCTCTACTTATATCATTCTCATTGTTACAAGCAGGGATCCAGGACCTTTGATCATGAATCAGGCTTCGTAACTCCACAATTTACAGTAAAGTCTCGTCAATCTGACATCTTCTGATGCACAGCAAATTGTCGGATTAACAAGGATGTCAGACTAAATAATTAAGACTAAATTACGTTTATTCAATTTGTTACCAAAGAAAGCCTTGGACAAAGCTGTTTGGCAGATAAACAAAAGTCAAATTAACAAAAACTGACTGTGTATCACCCAAGTAATTTTATCACACATACATGAACTCTACTGCAATGGATAATGTAAAGACATGTGTTCACTGCTAACTTGTGTTCTTCTTAGTTAATGCAATATATTATATTTATTGTTTATAGTTTAATGTTGTACTCAGCAGTAGTCCAGCTATATGGTAGTTGTCTGTAAATAATCAAGTCAGGACCAGACAATCCAGTGATTCAGCATCGTCCATCTTAATTGCATAACTGGGACACGATGACATGCTGTCAACCAAGTCAGTGAGCCTGACAAACCGATCCTATTGGTCGCCTCTTACAACAGGTTGCTGAATATCAGTTGTAACCTGGATTGTCTTGGGTTCCAATATGATAAACACTTGGATCAGCTCACAAATAGATATAAGTAGACAGACACCAACTGAGAGACCATTTCAAGTTGAGTTTAATTAAATGTCTACTCATGCATGACTGTGAGAGTAAAAACGCAAACAATCACCTTCAAGTTAAACACATAAGGTCTAAATCTCCATGTTGCTACAGAAACTTCCTCCTTGAGGTTACCGCAACCTGTGCATCACTCGGTGCACGTGATGTATCTCTCGATGCACGTGATGTATCTCTCTCACCCCGCCCCCCCCACACAGACAGACAGACACGGACACACCCACACACATATTGGATCAAGTGCCAGTTTCTGATCCACAAAGGGACAAAAGGAACTATTGGCCACAAAACAACCTGGTAATTAAAGATCTTAATAAAATTGGAATACCGATGACCTAAATAATGTCCCAAATGTTGGCAAAAGTAGATGTGGCAGCCATGCAATGTTTCTGAGCTCAGGCTGCTGGGTCTTCATTATTCACTATCATAAGATTAAAACAGTATGTAATAAATGGAACACACAGAAGCCTAAATGAATACCCAATGATAAATTTAGAGGAAAATACCCAATGGCTAACACATTATATGGAAGCATAACATTCACGTTTGGCACTCTTGATTTCCTTCAGTTATACACATGATAATATGGTCTATTTATGGATCCGCTCCTTATTCAAATTTATTTTCATAGAGGCTGGACAAAGTTTATTTCCTGTTCGAGATATTTTCAAATGTACATATTGTGTGTGCCCTAGTGACAAGAGGCTGATTGTTGTCAACTTCCTGCATTCAGCCACCTGGCAACCCTACTTTCACTGCAGTTCAAAGCGAGGAAAATGTTACGAAACAATCAATACATGACAAACATGACCACTATTTATATGTACACGTTTGGAAACATTTTCTACTTCCCAGTTGAAAGAAAGACAGGATTAGTGACTGGGTGAAGGATAACAGTGAGTGAGTGCTTGGGAGAGTAGGTGAAGGATACCAGTGAGTGCTTGGGAGGGTGGGTGAAGGACAACAGAGAGTGCTTGGGCGAGTGGGTAAAGAATAACTGAGTGCTTGGGAGAGTGGGTGAAGGACAACAGTGAGTGAGAGCTTTTTGAGAATGGATGAAGGATAACGGTGAGTGCTTGGGAGAGTGGGTGAAGGATACCAGTGAGTGCTTGGGAGGGTGAGTGAAGGACAACAGTGAGTGCTTGGGAGGGGGGGTAAAGAATAACTGAGTGCTTGGGAGAGTGGGTAAAGAATAACAGTGAGTGCTTGGGAGAGTGGGTGAAGGATACCAGTGAGTGCTTGGGAGAGTGGGTGAAGGATAACAGTGAGTGCTTGGGAGAGTGGGTGAAGGATGCCAGTGAGTGCTTGGGAGAATCAGTGAGTGCTTGGGAGAGTGGGTGAAGGATACCAGTGAGTGCTTGGGAGAATGGGTGAAGAATAACAGTAAGTGCTTGGGACTACTAGATAATTGCCACTTATGGTTTCAAACTGCAAATAGTCTTGGATTTAATTTCATATCTGCTCACAATGAAGCTATGGAAGTTTGCAATAATAATAAAGTAAAGCAAGCAGAGAGTGAAATTATCACTCTTGTCCTGTGGCAAGTGGCTTTTCAACATATTTTTGAACCCCTGATCTGAGCAAGACGGGATTCAAACTCACAGTGAGAGGTCATCTGGTCCACTCAAGGGATGCAACTGTATAACATATAACTGGGACACCTGCCCTGAATATCATAAACATCTTCCTGGATCTATTTCACAATAGTAAGCACATCAGAGTGAAAAGTAGTTTATTCCCTATCTCACCTCCATCTGATGAAGTCATATTACCAAAGACAAATAATGATACTTTTCAAAGCACATTCTGTAAAATTACCAAATATGAAATTTTTCAAGGCACACTGGATGTAGATGAAAACAAAACAAATACGAATCAATTACTGTAGCCCAGTAAGAATTTTCTTTCATCTGATTATTAATACCTTGCATAACAAGTACTTCACAAAATATTGACATCTATAACATCTATTCTGTGCAATTGCCAGTTAACTTCAAGTCTAATTGCCTGTATGAGTGAGAAAATCGATGAGGCTATGTCACAGATACAAAGGACTCACGACCAGGTTAATCAAATATAGGATTACAAACTTAACGAGTATATAATTCCAGTGAAGGTTTCACATAAGTACGCTGGCAGAGTAACGCTATCTCTTGTTGTTTCAGTGCAAAGTACAGAGAATCAACAATGATGCTACAGGGATCATCCTGTTTCAAGCATATTGCGTGTCATGTCAATCTGGTTTGTAAACATGCTAATGGCAACATTAGTCTGGCTGGAGAATAAATGGAGAGGGCACAGTGACATGTGAGTATGATGCGTGTTACACCCATCATCTTGTTGCTTGTGTCATGCTTAGATCGGATCATATATCCCATACCTAGAGAGTCGAGTTTCATTTTTTTCTTCTTTCCTTCAAAAATTGAATATACCTTATTGAAGTCTAAGCTACGAAAACTGTCACACAGCAATAGATGTACAAACAGGAAGGTAGCAACATGCCAGCATTTGTCACACTATGTGGGTGGGTCAGATTTAACAGTAATAATACAGCTTTTAACACTAAACCTATTTCATCAGTATCACAGCTTGTCACATAGACTAATGCTTACTCTCTCAATACATAATTTTGATTATAATAATAATGAAAAAAAAAAAAACCCAACTGAAATCGTGGCCAGGGAGACCCGAGAACCAGGAGAAATCCAGACATGCTTTATTTAGGGCTTTAGCATTGCAGAGAAGGCTAGGCTGCATGGAAAATAATATAGTTCAGGGACTGTGAGGCAGACTACTAGTCATCCTGTTATGAGTAGTGTGAGTGAGTGAGTGAGTGAGTTTAGTTTTACGTCGCACTTAGCAATATTCCAGCTATATGGCGATGGTCTGTAAATAATCGAGTCTGGACCAGACAATCCAGTGATCAACAACATGAGCATCGATCTGCGCAATGGGGAACCGATGACATGTGTCAACCAAGTCAGCTAGTCTGACCACCCGATCCCGTTAGTCGCCTCTTACGTGTTATGAGTAGAAAGTCTAGACATTCTCCAGTTTGATAAAATCCAAACTGCTTGCTGTTAATCTGTGAATATATCCAAATTTGGGATCTGAACCCATACTGCTATGTTTTTAGTACACTGACGACTGCAAAGTGCAGTTGCAGAACCTGAAACACCAGGGCCAGACTTACATTTACATACTAGAGTCAATGAAAACAATACATACCGTTGGATTCAACCTATCCCTGATGTGACATATATAAAAGATTTGCCTTGAGCCCTGTATTTGTGGATCCCTGGGATGCATTCTTATATTTTTCAGGGTTTCAGGGGTCCTGGACAACAAAATGGGGTCCCAGACACTTAAATATTATCACTAATACTCTTATCGTATTGTGTATCATGATCAACACATTAATTGTTGAAATAATGAAATTGCAAGTGATACCATCACCCAGCTAGGAGCAAACTCGGTGATAAATGACTGTTACATGATTGGAATTTCGACATAAGTATTTGGACTTCTTCTGCATCCCTGTGCCTGTGGATTCACTGATAACTTTCATTGCGTCCACAGTCAAATTCACATGCCGGAATTTGCATCCTGTAAATCCCTGATACATTGTAATTCTTTGTACACTGTGCAATACCTACTTGCAGCAAGTTTTGTGTACATTTTGAAACTTCACATAATTTCAACTAATACATAATTTCAAATAAAACCTGAATTTATCTGCCAGTCTAACACGGGCAATAACGTATTTCAGTCCGAAGGAAATGTACCGGTAGATACAGCATAGATTAAAATCTATGAAAGCTTACATTTTAAAAAAATGGGGCAAAAGTATGGATGAATAAAGTTAAGAGTATACTGCAATAACTTTCTGTAACTTTGGTGCAAGGTTGAAAGTGGGTCAGGAAATGAAAAACATTAATTCGATAGCTAAAGCATATGGTCTCATCTTATTCACTGTTATTGGAGAATTTTTGGATTCGAACACTTTGCTACTCGTGCACGAGGTCCATCAATAATTGGTTCTGTTCTACAATCGTGACAACAGCAGTGACAGATCTTAAAGGCTGTTCTAGCATCAGTTGATTAATAACAATGGTATTGGTAAATAAAGATCCAAAGCATACAGTACTGCAGCTAGGATTTCCTTGCAAGGCCAGTTGGGGCCTATCTTTAGAAAATGTCGGCTAAAAATATATCTGTAATCCTTCAATTTGACAGACAAAAATATTACCTAACCTGTGTACATCATGTCAAACTCCATACAGAGATTCATACTACTGTTTCATACGCAATTATACATACAAGTATTGTGCAGAGGTTAAGAGGCCTCATTTTTGAATTTCGAAGTTTCAGTATTTTAATTTTGATTTCCGAATGTTAGACAACGCTGTCAATGAAAGCAGTCGCATATTGAAATTACTTACACAACCGATATATAAAAATGTGTTACTAATTACAAATTTGTGCAAGTAACGGTGCACACTTTTATACATAAAGCGCCAAGGTTAGTACAATTAGCAGGAATCCTGTTATTACACAGCTTCCCTGCAACACTGGCATACAACATCCTGTTTCAGAAGCAGCAGAACTCCCCTAAATACTCCACCTCAAGCTCTTAAGCTTGATACAGGAACTACAGGCCTAATCTCTATCTGGTGCCGACAGTTGTGGCAACATTATACAGTAGTCATAATGGCCTATAAATGAAGCTTAATCATAATTACAATGATGTTATTATTAATTTGCAGCTTTATCAACACAAAAAGTTCGATGCTATCAGCACCTGGGAGATATATGACATCAGATACAGCAGATGTGTGTGTCAAGATGAAAGTGAGATGGCTTCTCACATATACCTCACAGTACAAAACCTGACCTTTATATACATAATGTATGTGATTATGCTAATTTGATGTCGACAGCATTAAAGAGAGCATAATTAGATGTTCATTGTCAGTTGAAGTAGGATCATATTACATGTCAGTGGGTACGTGCAGTCTGCAGCATCTCCCGCTATGACAGGTTACTTACAAGTTGTAAACCTTGTACTTGTCTTTGTGCTTCTCTTCCAGGAATCTGAAAAACAAAACAAAATAGTATGTAGGAAGAAGGATTGGAGTTATTCATCGTTAAACAGTCTAAATAAACAATCTACAGAGAAACAGAGAGGGGGGGGGGGGGAGAGGGGAAAGAGAGAAAGGGAGAAAGAGGGAGAGGGAGAGAGGGAAAGGAAAGAGAGAGGGGGAGAGAGGAAGACAAGAAAGAAAGGGAAAGGGAAGGATGAGAGAGAGAGAACAGAGAAAGAAGAAGTGAGAGGGAGGGAGGGAGGGAACAGAGAGAGACACAGAGAGAGTTCTTCAAGCTTGAATGCTAAATCCCAAATCTATGGTCTTACACTAAAAAAAATGCTTTCACAAATATTGACTGACTGCAAGATTCAAGGTCTTAAAATTACTTAAAGCAAATTCCAATTCAAGTTTGGTTTTGTGGTGTGGTGTGTTATTTTGGGTTGGTATTCCTTTATCACTCATACCTACGTACACCTTAATCGGGTCTGGCCATGGACATGTGGAGGCTAGTCCCAGTTATTCATTTTATCAACCTAATCCCATCAGCCATGCAAATTACCGCCATGAAGCAGATAATATAAGCTGATATAAATGGCAAGGTTGTCACAAAAGAGTAGAACATATTGAATGAACCTTCTACAGTGAGGCATAGATCCAAACCATCTTTGGTTATAACCATGGGGAGCTGATTCAGATAACCTCAAAGTGAAAAACACCACATCACTGAAACATATTACCGTATTTGCCATCATACAATGCCCATCAAAAGTTTAGACTTTAAAAACTCACTATAAGTTATCACATCGTGTTTTATCAGTCCCGAGTAGGGGTGTATACAACCTTATGAGGCACTGATAAAACCATGCATCTCCCTCAACACGAAGTGATAACGCATTTATCGAGCTGAATGTTTTTACTAAATCAAAAGAAAACAATATGCATTGAAATGACTTGTTCATATTTATGTGAGATGCTGCCATGTTGACACTGGCTGATTGCCTGACCTCAGTGCAGCACATGTAACAAAAGGCTTGGCAATGTATGCTTTTCTCACTTCGCATGGTCACCAAGGTGGGGTCAGTTTTGTACTCCTTCTACATGGTATTTTATCAGGGTCACATGAACCAATCAAAACTCAACATTCTTACACGAGGCTGGATAATATATGTTATGCATATATGTCACAGTGTGAAATCAGTCATTTTGTGAAATGGCTAAGAAAGTCAGCCATTTCGCATCATTTTGTGTAAAAACAATCAAAATACTTGTCATTTCACGAAAATTTCACTTAACAACTTAATCTCCAAAAGTGGATCATAATTCCAACAGTTAATTGTCATTTACAGCTAAAACTATTGTGGCAGCGACTGTTGCACTTCAGATAGGCTTTGAAGCATTTACACCTGTTTGTTTGACACTTGCACAGTCAGAACAGTGACGCCTTACAAACCTCTGTCCAGCAAATATAGATAAAATAAAATTTCATGAAAAGACTGAATTCACAACTGACTGCAACATGTAAATGGCTACATTGATGATGAATTAATCCACTAAGCTGGGTGAACTGCAAACGTAAGCAAGGATCACACATCAAATTCTGGAAAGTAAGTGCATAGATCAGCTATTTGTGTAGAAGTTGGTTCTGGGGAACTTACTGGATGCATTGTAACATCATATCATATACACTGAATCCAGTAACTCCAAGTCAAACATGCCACATCCACACTTTTAAAACATGGCATTTATTAGAAACACATTTTGGATTGGCACATTTACTTCAGACATGTAATCTGATATTCTTCTACTAGTCTGTCACATAGTCTCTCAACCATATTCTATTCCCTACAGCCTAGCTCTCCCTCCAAAGCTAAAGCTCTAAATGAGGCAAGTCCTGGTTTCCTTATTGAAGACATCTCAATATTTGTTTGCATTAGTGTTACTGATACTTATTAAAAAGGATAAAATTAGCCCATATCAACATATACAATGTATTTGTAGTTCACACAATAATAAAACAATTCCTGAAAAGGCTTTAATCAATACAGAATGAAATTCATCCTGGATATGAGAGTAATATTGGCTTGCAAGCATGATTTTCCAAGCCAGCCAGCTTTGATCTGCAGTAATGATCGTGGGTGGGCTCTATTTCCATCACTAGTTATCTACAGTCAGTGCCCAAAGTAGTCTACAGTCTCTTAGCACCATTTTAGTGTTCAGTGTTATCTTATAGACTGAGATGAACTTACAAAACAGTTTTACTTGTCTCAAGCTTCAGATGAAAGGCTAAAATTTCACCCTATGTAATACTTAAAAGCTGCAGCACAAAGTTAACGATTCAAATCTCAATAAAAAATCCTACAGACCCTAAAGTTTTCATTTTATATAACATTAATTTTAAGAGGATGGTTGACCAACCATGTAATTTGTGATGACAATATTTTCCAATACCATGAATAACGTTTTCTCTCATTCCATAGGTCCTCTTCCCCAGACTCATATGAAGCACAAAATAAAATATATTTTATCCGTGGAGAGCTTATGACACTCAAAAATGTAAAAATATAGTCCTTAAACCTCTAAGATATGGTTAAAGCCCACACAGTTTCTGTTACTTGTGCAACAAACGAACCTGTATTTAATTTAGAGGAAAGTTTTAACTAGCAGCAGCCTCATAAACCATGTTAGTTGGCAAAAGCTTGTTAATCATCACAAAGTGAGAGTAAGTGTATCACATTGCAATGTGAACATGTGCAACTAGTGTCAATTAAACAGCAGCTCAAGAGACAGGTTAAAATATATACAAAATACCAGTAGTTATGGTACATATACTTTCACCTCTTGAATCTCTTGGACAAATCTGTGCTAAGTGTCACTTAACATGCTTAAGTTGTTACTTAAGAAATCATTTTGTGATTTGAAGAGACGACTTAAACAATCTGAGTTGTGCCAACTGTTCTGATGACCTGACACGACAAGGAAACAAGCAGTAGACCTGAAGCTGTGCTGCACACTTTGGTCGGTTATCTATTTCTTGGACTGTCACGGTTCACAGCTGCAAATTTACGTCTGATTGTGACACATAAGTTTCCCAATACTTGTTAAAAATTTAATTAATACATTACAAATACTTCTGCAATTACTTTCTAAAAATATGTACTGTTTTCAATGTGATAACAGGAAACTATCAGACCTACACGCACTATGTCACTACATACAGTTTCAGTAGCAGCCCCATCTTAAAATGGACATAGTGCACAGGTTATTTCAGAAGGGGGATCCAATTCTATTTATTTTATAATGAAAGACCAAAAGTGAAGAAAAATTTAAAATAACAACCATTCAAGACTCTAGACCCTACATCAAGATGTACATACATGTGTGTGTGCATTTGCATGCATGCATGCATGCATGCACCAGACCGAAGTAATGACTTCAAGGTGGCCTGTCCTAGAGCCAGACAGGGAAATCAGTACCATCTTTAACATCACTGGAACTGTTGACCTTGTACTTTCAGCAAGTTCAGAAGCTGAAACCACTAGAACACAGAGCTGGTCAAGCTGAACAAAGTAAAACAGCCTGCAAGTCCGGCAATTTCATCTTTACAGTGCATCAAACATGGTGCAAATGAACATATTCAACTCAACAACTTCTTACCGCTCTGTACAGCATTATCAGCATGTACATTTTCATTTTAAGAAGGTGGATGGACTTACTTGACTACATCATCGATGTTGTTGCGATACACGCCTTCCAAGTTGTCAGCAGGAAACCCCATTGCTATGATGTTGGGAATTATGTCTGGCACAAAGTTAAGGCAAACATGTGTAAGGTGCTGATGCTATGGTTACAAGCCAATACTGACTTTGACTTTAATACTATCAAGCAGAAAAAATGAGACTTTTCACAGTGCTATTTTGTATTTTATATTAAATTTTCATAAAATTTGTCACAGATGTGTCTGATGCCTTGTCCTTAAAGGAAATATATCTTAGTATTCGGTCAGTCCTCTGTTTCTCTGTATGTACTGCTGAATTTGGTCCGACATGGAATCTATTAAATTGTCTAGGTAAGTTTGGGGTAGGTCCATCCATGTCTGGTCAATAACATGACGCCACTCGCGGATGCTTTTGGGTTCCAACTTCTCAACTTTGTCCTCTATGATTTGCCACACATTTTCTATTGGATTTAAGTCTGGTGATGCTGCGGGAAAATTTAATAAGGTCACGTGATTGGCTTCCAGCCAGGTCAAGGTGTGAATTGATTTGTGGATCGTTGCATTGTCTTGTTGAAGTTGGAATGAGATTCCACTTTGACCTATGTGGGAATCTAGTACGCCTTGCTGTAAAATATCACAGTATTTGCGAGAATCAAATCTGCCCTCCGTCTTCAACAGAGGTGTCACACAGAGTTTACTGATGCCACCAATACCATGACACTTGGAGAAAACTTCGGTACCATTTTTAAGCACTTTCCTCCCTTAGACCACCTCTTCCTCGTTATTCTGTAAAACTGAAATTTACTCTCGTCTGTGAAAATCACATTGGAAAAATCCTGGCAGCCATACTTTCTACACCATTCAAGTCCTTTAGCCTTACGGTCATCTGTCATCAAGGGGACTTTTTTCTGTACCTGTTAAGCATATCTAGAGTATTTTAATGAGCGTCGAATTGTCCGTTCTGATAAGTCAGGGCCACCTTGACTTGATGCTTTGACAACAATCTGTTTGGCAGACCAGTTCGGATGAAGCACAGCAAGGTGCGCAACCCTCCTCCTGTCATTAGGCCCCAGGCTCGAGCGACGTCCCGATCCCGGTTTACGTCCTACGCCAACTCCTGCTTCGATTCTTATAAAATTCTGTAAACTGATGCCCTAAGGCCTGACAACTTCACAAGTTTCTTAACTGATCGCACGCCGGATTCATACAATGCCTGAAGTCTACTTCTTTAAGTCATAATTACCATTTCATCCATTCTGTCATCTGCTAACAAGGTCACGTGACCAAGCCGAAAGTGCATGTAAGGGAGAGAAGCGCTTGACATCATGGGAAGTCAACTCCAATAGCCTATATTAGTGTCCGGCGATCTCTCTGCGTATATTATCAATTTTCATATATGTAACATGTGTCTCATTTTTTCTGCTCGATGCTATATATTACACCTAAAAACAGCATATCTGACATACTCCACAAAATTAAGGCAAACGGTGAGGTCCTGTTGCTATGGTTACAAGACAATACTGACAGGCTAACATACTGCATCATACATCTCTCTTCAAAATAGCATATCTGACATACTCCACATTCAACATGCATCAAATACTTTTCATATATCAGTGAATATTCATTCATCTGATGAAGGAGTAAGAAGGCTACAACAGTTGACATCCATATGTTTCCCCCCGTATACAAATTTTGTTTGCAACCTATGCCGTTTCAATGAGGTTACAGCTTACATATTACATTCATCCAGCAGCCAGAGGCACACACTCGGGTGTCTGGTTATCAAACCACATGTACATGGATCAAGTGTGACTATCTCAATCACAAGACTGTGTAGTCAAGGCTTCATTATTTACAGAATCAAATAACTGTGTGATGAGTGAGGTTTTATGCAGCTTTTAGCAATGTTCCCGCAACCTGACAGCACGAGACCATAAATGTGCCTTGCAATGTTGCATGTTGTTCCAATGTGGGGAAGTGAACATGAGTTTTCAGTGTGATGAGCAAATGTTTCAACCACTTGGCTACGCCCTGTGCCTTGACAGGCTTAAGGCTGTCAAGGAGTGTTCTGTCTTGAAAGAAATTCTCATTGTTTGTTGCAAACTATGTAATCTGCAACATTTCACCAATGTGATTAGTTTCTGTAAATAATCATAAAATACATAGTCTGAACCAGTCAAAACAGTGACTGATATCACGAGCACTACTCCACACACCTGGGATATCCAAACCACTAGAACGATTAAGTCATCTCTTATAACCAGCTCTTGCAGCTGGGAACAATCCCAACCCATATTCCCACCGGGTGATATAAACAAAACCAATTAGTTCCAAGACAACACATTTTCACCCCATCAGGCAGGCAAATCAAAGCTTCTCTGTGGGTCTGTGGCCTGAAGCATCCCACCATCACCAGCCCACCTTGCTGGAGAATGGTCTGACTGCAGTGTCTATAGGCTGTTGTAGAGGCCTGCCTCCTCAGCTGTACTGACAAATGTTCTCTGACACTGGCTAATTGACTTGGTGAGTGAGTGGGGTATCGGTACACTGGGACTGTCTTCAACACCACTTATCCAATCTCTAGCCCAGGTGAATCGAATCCACCTTCCAAACAACCAGCTGTCAATTTGACCAATGCAGTGGTAGTTTCATATAGTGTAATTTGTCAAAATATTCACTTAAAACATGTTAAATGGTTTCACTGATTAACTAAACATACAGACTTATTTCGATCAGTTACCATGGTTACTACTTGATAACGATGTTTCCAGATTGGCAAGGTCCAGGATGGCCACGCTAAATTAATTTATAATACACAGAGTTCTACTGCCTAAACAGCCTCCTGCAGAATATATGCCACAGTCTGATCACGCAATTCAGAAATTCAAATGAACATTCAAAACATACCCCCCTCCAAATCAAGGCATAGCTGAATCTTTGATTTGATTCACAGGAAGTAGGAGTGTTTGGAGAAATTTGTAAGGTCAGAGTAGTAAGACTCAGACTAATATTAATCATTGTTTTACAGATTTCTGTTATCTGAAAACCTAAAGGCAGGAGGGAAAAAACCTGGGAAAAAAGAAAAACAAATCACCTATGAAAGCGAAAAACCACATGAGTTTTCATGTGAACGTTTTGTTTTTGTTCATGTCAAGCAAAAATAAGCTCAGTGAGTTTAGGTTTCAAACTGACTTCAAGAGTATTTATAGCACACTGACACTAGGATTTAAATATTTCAGTGGAAAAATTATTCCTCCACCCCCCTCCCCACCTTATTCTTGAATCCATATCCATAAAACAAGAAATAACATTGGTCCAGCCTAATGTTAAAAAGAAGGAAACATGAATATCAATCACCTTGGACCTAGATTTTAGATGCTTTCTTTGTGTGAAGATGGTCGTTAGTGCCATACATTAAAATAGTCACAACTAGCTTATCTCTAAGACTGGTAAGAGAGCTTAAAAAATGTAGGCCTTGGTCTCTAGCTATGAACGGCATTCGGTAAAAACACAAAAAGGTGTGGGAGTTGGATGAGATGGGATAAAATCTGACAATTCATTCCTAAAGGCCAGTTTCTCAAAAGCTGGCTTCTGGAAGTTTTGTCATACCTAAGGGTTGCCTTGTGAGTAACAAATTTTACTGTTAGATAGATAGCAATTTGCAACATATCAGTTTTGCTGACTAGTCAAAACAAAACATATATTTCCAAGTCTGTCTGAAGAGAATCTCAGAAGGCGCTGCATTTTTTTCTTTTTTCGCAAAGTCAGAGTGTTTCTCATTGGTCAGACCATGTGTCCTGCTTCGACATGATACGTCTTTCTATGAGTCATTATTCAGCTTCCTGATTAGCAAGCTTACGAAACTTTCCAAGCAACAGCCTATATTATGTTATGTGTCACACACTTGTATTTCACAGAGAGAGATGGTTTCACCTGCTTTTAATAGCATTTATGTAATATCATCATGTGCCAGCTTCATGTTTGAGAAATCCCAGACTGATGCTGGTTTCAGATACCCATCACATCAGTGAAATCCATCAACATGGCATTGGAGCTTTCCATCTACAATTAAGTCTATATGATATCTGAACCTGTGACCCGTGGATACAGGGCATAGGAAAAATTGAACTAGGTCAAGTATCCTACATCTGCTTTATTATCTTATCAATGTAAGATGAACAGTTCAACAGATAAGTTATTATTGTATGGCTTCCTCATCCTTATATCTGTTTACCGTACTTGTAGTAAGTACCATAGAACATGTAGAATCTAAGAACACTGAATGATTGCCGTTTAAACTTTAATGATGCAGTCTACTCCAGTCATATGGCAGTGGTCTGGACTGGACAATCCAGTAATGAGCATCAGCCTACACAACTGTGATACAATGACTTGTCAACCAAGTCAACCTGATCCCAATACCTGATCACTCTCGCTTCCCCCTTTTCCATTCTTTGAACTGAAAGGAAGGGAAGCTTATTAAACCCATACATGTGTAAAATTTTAACTATGATGTTGAAAGCCTGGATGCCTGTATTTAAATGTGAGTCCCTTTGACCACTAAAATCTAAAAACTCATCTAAACTCTTTATTACTTCCAGCTCAGTCAAGAAGTGGGTTTCCCTTGAACCTATAAATCGACAACATGGGTAAATCCTGTAATACTTCCAGCTATGTACGGATGTGGGATTTCCCTTGAACCCCTAAAATCTAGAACTCAGCTAAACCCTGAATTAATTCCAGCGTAGTCCGGAAGTGGGATTTCCCTTGAACCCCTAAAATCTAGAACTCAGCTAAACCCTGAATTACTTCCAGCGTAGTCCGGAAGTGGGATGTCCCTTGAACCCTTAAAATCTAGAACTCAGCTAAACCCTGTATTACTTCCAGCGTAGTCTGGGAGTAGGATAGTGGATGCTTAATAAGGCATACAGACTTTACACTGTGACATCACAAT
This sequence comes from Haliotis asinina, assembly GCF_037392515.1. Classification (NCBI taxonomy): domain Eukaryota; kingdom Metazoa; phylum Mollusca; class Gastropoda; order Lepetellida; family Haliotidae; genus Haliotis; species Haliotis asinina. The sequence goes on along the minus strand of NC_090284.1, from coordinate 65,994,381 downwards.
CAATCATCATCTTAAGAATTCTACTGTGGGATATTTCTAGCAAAGTCAGATTACAACAGCCAAGCTATATCTATGATGAAATGTTTGTTTCGTTAATGCCTGACATGGCAATATTGCAGCTGAGGGATAAATGTCTGTACATAATCAATTATGTACAAGTGGTTAATATCATGAGCAATGACAAAACACCTCCGGGAATTAATATGCCCTATGAAATCAATGGCAGACCTTGTGGAATAAATACGTTCCAATCAATAGACAACACTACTTTGATAAAGTCATAGTCAAATGTCAACACTGTGAAGTGCTTCCTCAAGCAACCAGTTCGACCAATCAATGCCACTGTCTCTTTCTCTCTGTAGTTCGGAGATAATAAACCAAACATACCAACATCTGAAACCTAAGCCCAGACCATTTCTATTTCTTGTTGCTGGTTGTATTTTTCAAAAATGAAAAAAATAATAATAAAAAATAATAATAAAAAATGATAATTTTCTCCTCACCAAAAAATTTGAAATCTGTATGGTTTTAAAAGGCCAAAAATGTAAATTTACAAGAAAAATTGTTTTTGATTGCATTTGTCCCATCCATACTGTCTTCACAAACTGCCAGAAGCAAAATATGTTTGATATTTTGAAGGAATATTTCTTTGACTAGTACTTTTTTCCCCTCCTGCCTTTAGGTTTTCTGAGGACAAAAACCTATAAAACAAGGAATAAAATTGGTCTGGTCTTATCCGAACATCACCAGAGTTCAAGTTAATACAATAAGTCCACTTGTCTGTCTCACAGTCCCTAACCACATTATTTTCCCAACTGCCTAGCCCTCAATACAATAATTAAGTTTATAAATGAAGAAAGTCTAGATTTCCTCCGGTTCTGAATTTACATTTCACTGGGATTCCTTTTCAACATAAATGGGTCTATATGTTACTATCAACAAAATATATATTCAGAGACTTAAGCACTAATCTGTCAGTCCACGAACTGTAGCCATCCTTGTGCTGTGATTTCTGTGCATGTGGTAGTATGACACAGTCATGAATTAACCAGGAAGTTAAACCTGTTGATCTGTCAGAGGCCAAACCCTGTGAACGTTCTGAATCAAGGATTGGCGTTTGTCAAGATGACATGGCACTGAAAATGTTTACAGCTCCACATCATGGGTATCCACGCTTCCATGCTGGTATATTTGAGCGCTAATTACTAAAGTACATCTGGCAGCATGCCTCACATCATACAGTGAGTGAGTAGTTCTATGGTACTTAAAGCGATATTCCAGCAATATGAAAGAAATGGCTGTACACAATGTACCCATGTGGGGAATCGAACATGGGTCTTTGGAGTGATGAGCCAACACTTTAACAACTGGACTACCCCATCGCCCGCACACATCAAAGACATTCAAGTTTGGATGAGCGTGCATGCATGCATGCATGCACACACACACTTTTCCTCGCTGACTCAACAATAAATATATTATTAAAAGCTTCTTTGGTATCTTACATTTGGTTCCACCGTTCTTAAAAACAATAATAAAAAACTTAAAAACCCTGGGTAAAACCTTATAAATTCTTGCTAGTGTCTTAAAAAGTCTTGCTAGTGTGCTGGCCTGACAAAATCATGCAGAAGGCAAGTAAATATTCAGTGATGGCTGTCGTCACTGATTGATAATATCTGACTGCCAAAATTCTGAATCAGTTCTTAAGACTAGAATATTCTACAGATTGCAACTGAACAAAACTGACACTGCATGCAACCTAGTGAACATACTACTATCTCATTCAAGATACAAACTCTAAGGCTATAAAATGATGTTTACAGTAGCCTTTTGTGACTATCAAGTAGACATGAAACCAGGAAACCACTGGAAAACAATGGACATATTTCCGTTCATGTTAAATACTGCTCATCACAAACTAACAAATCATCAGATCTTACAGGCTAAGGCAGGAAATTTCAATGTATGGATGACAAATAGGGGTCTTGCAATTCAGATGTCCAATGACATGCTAAAACCATCTTACAAATCATTGCACATTTCATATACTTATTAATGCAGCTTTAGTCTTGCATGAAAGTTTCCATTTGTGTAACTGAGTCACCTAGTTCATGGACAGTAAGTCGTTATCATTGATATTCAAAGCGTGTAAATCATGCAAATTGTGGAAACATTAACCGACTTTGTCAAACAACTGGTAAGTTCAAATCGAGGTCTATTCAGGACACACAAAGCAGTAGACCTTAAACCATACCAATCTCATGTGCAACACAAAGCAGTAGACTTTAAACCATATCAATCTAATGTGCAAGTATGTAATTAGATTTAGGTAGTGCAGTATACAGACTTGTGGGACACTATAGGGACACTATAGGCACCTTAATTCATCTTGAAGGTTTTTTCTATCGTCAGCCACATCAACATACTAGCAAACATTGAGTCATTGATTGACATAGATGACATCAGGTAACCATGGGAAACCTGACTGATCAAGGTGACAAGATCTCTGTGAAACTGTATCATTGGATCAAAGGTTTCCAGACGTCATATCCAGGGATTTATTTGGAGTCCTGTATTTGAGGGTCCCTGGGACTCATGCTCTTTATTTTCAGGGGTCCACGACTACAAACTGGGAGTCACAGACACTTACACATTATAACTCATACTATGTTATTAGTTATAACACAGTTACAATTCAGTCAGTGTTATTGTATTGTGTATCATAATCATCACAGTAATTAAAATGCAAAAGATATCATACCCTGCCTAGATGCAGACTCAGTGATAACTTATTGTTACTTGATCAACATATTCAAAAAAGTACTTGGACTTGTTCTGTGTCCCTGTGGACACGTTAGTCTATTTCGTTGTGTCCACTGTAAATGTTCATATGCACAGGATGCAGGAATTTGCATAATGTAAATCACTGCATATCTTTGTGTTTGAGCAGTGTTTGCTCTGTCTAACTGTAAATAAGTGGGTTGTGTCACACATGCCGGATTCTCATACTGATTGGTACATGACTAATCAGCAATCACTGAAGAAAAAAAAAAATGGTTCCAGTCATTTTTCACAATTTCCTATTCATGTTGTTATTGCAGATAAATGTATAGAAAAACTACATGTTGTCATCTGTTGGGTTTTTTACTTATATATAGCAACAACACAAGTTGCATTTGCAAAGTTCAGATCCAATGTAAAGTTATGCATCCTATGAAAATATACTTCCCAGAGTGTTCAAAAAAAATATTCAGGCAAGTGTTTAGAAAACTAAAACAGTAGTTCCAAAATTATTTGTAATCGATTATCAGAAAATGTTATTGATTGCTTTGTCACTGCACTTTACTACGGAAGTGTAATCCCACATATAACATGTTATAATGACTACTTTCTACATGGCATTGTGTAATGATGATTGCTTTGTTGTTTGATCACTGAAACCAATCTAAGATTATTTCAATTAATAGAAACATCACTAGTAAATACTCAGACTGTGGCGGGTTTTTATGATGAATACGTTTTTACAAAGGTTGTGACATATTAAACAATTGTTCATCTGATAAATGGGACAATTATCAGATTCTGATTAAGCACCAAAAAGCAGCATATGTGAAATGACTTACTATTATTTTGTTATAATACCTAATATTGTTACGAATCTGAAAACCTGAACACAATGAAAAGTAGAGCTTCATGAAAGTTCAACAGCAACAACAAATTTGGACATGAAAGTTTTCATGTATTAATCAAAACTGGTTGTTTCAATTTTGCTTTCAGTTTCAAACGTAACAATCTCAACCATGTTAAAACTGCTTCTCTGAGTGAGTGTTAACTGAGCCCGGCAGAGCAAGCTGGTTTTATCATTACACAATCAGCTCAGTAAAACCTAGTTCCTCCTTGCACACACAATTGTGTTACTGTGTCACCATACCACGGTTATTTATAGATATGCATATAAACACTCAGCATGTGTTTATTCAAAATCCATCTCTTCAAAACCACCTGTCCATAATAGCAGAACTGATGATCAGTGCACTATGAGAAGCTCTCTATGCCAATGTGCCTACAGCCAGGCAATAAATGCTGTATCAATTACCAACTTTGTGCCATTCACAGAGCCACAGATCTGCAGAGACCAGCTCCCAAAACGATTCAATCGGGGCTGCAACATTCTCAAAAGTTGATATCAGGAAAGTGGACCATGACAAAGAACTACTTGTTGCTGGGGGAAAATACACAGTGGTAAAAAAGTAGCGCTGCAGAAGTATAGATGTAAGATATGGTATGCTTTGAAGGCTCCTGGGGCTGGTGTGAAAGGCTGTGGTGTTATTTTATCTAATACTTTAGTTCCAAAACCAACGGCAGGGAGAGATGGCTGACGATTGCCATAGAAAACTGAAAAGATGATCTAGCAACTATTTATCGAGTAGTTTTTCAATTTGTTCTTTTTGAAAGTCTCTCCTGGTGTTTCAGCACCGAGGGCAGACTGCCAAGGACTGGATATCTCCTGGCAAGCTTCATCCCTCCAGCAGTTAACATGGTTAGGACGGAGGAGTGCCTTTCAGGACTTAATGGATCTCTGATTCCAAAAGAGATTGGCAGTTAAATATGAGTTGCAATGATACAGTTCTCTCAAATAAATCCCATGGTAAAGAGTATTGAATTTATTTTTAGCATATACAATAACCTGCAGAACAGACAGAATAAGAGACAAACCCATGCTAAACTAACCTGCAGGTGACTGTGCGAGAATGTTCAAAATACAGAGAAAAATCTGAAATGGTACAACAGTGGGGGAGTGTGTCAACAGGTGTTATCAACAATTAATACCAGCCAAATACAGATCAGATTGTAAACAACTTTCACTGGGGCTTCAGTATGGCAACCAGCGGCCATGTCAAAAATTCTTGATCTGTGAGCAAGCTGTCACAGCACCATTTAAGTGTTTAACAATCCATTTTTGTTCATATCACAAGTGAGTAAATGATTGAGTCAGTTTTTAGCATTAATCCAGCAATATCACCAGTATGTACACCAGAAATGTGTTCAGCTTGACAAGCTTCCTGAAAACTTGTATCACTACAGAAATGACAGCATGGAGATGTTCTATTATAGCTCAAACTGCAACCATGGCATTACATGTTGATCTATGCATAATTTTAAAATTGCTGCCATCTACTTCAATGTGATCAGGGGGATAGGGAGAGTATTGTATTATGTTGCTTTTAGCAATATTCCTGCAATATTGTGGTGGGGGACACATGAACAGGGATTGGGAAAGGCAGGGGTCATGGGCCAATTGCCATTTTGCATATTAGAATACAAAACAGCCCAATAAAATTTTTGAAGTTTACTATTGATACAAGGGCAATGGTCCATTCTATATTAAGAAAATGGGTTATAATCATGAAAATGGCCCTTTGTCAATGTTTTCTTTCCCAAACCCCGCAGAAGTGAGCTTAACACATTCCATCCATCCAACGAAAAGGACTGTTGTGTTTGGTTAGACAAATGAACGCTTGAACCGCTTGGCCACACCAGATTCTCCATCAAGTTTGATTTTTGGGAACATTCATGACTGCATGCCATCAATGATTAAAAGATGTTCATGAACATAATGTCCAAATATTCTATTGACTAAAAAACGACAAACAAATAAATACTGCTAACTAATGCTTTCATATTTTTCAGTAATAACGTCAAGAGAAAAGCTTACAATTACCGCCAATCAACAAGTTACAGAAACAATTCAAAACGACTATCACAGTTTAACACTAAAACAGTCATAAAGTATGTCAGACGAACGAAGAGTTAATAGTGTCAGCAATATACTTGATGGCAATAAGACACCAGTCAAATAGACTTCTGGTATTCTTCAGTAGTCAATATAGCCAGTACTAGTCATTGCATGACTTGAATCTGTATCCCTTCAAAAATTCAATTCAGTATTTTAAAAGGAACATTATACTTGAACTTCGGTGTTATTTATAAGAAAGATATGCAAAGGGGACCACATCCCAAGCTAGGCAGGTAAACAGACAATGCCCAGTCATGTCGTCACTGGCCACTGGTGTGATAAATGAACACTATCTGCATGGCTAATACATGTCAAAGATATTATATCATCAGGGATAAACCTTGAAATGTTTGAGTGGGGCAAAGTGGTCTCAAAGGCCTGATAGGTGGGTTAAGTACCCCACCAAGTTAATTTTACTAGGTAGGTACCTTTAGATTTGGGTGGTTTAAGATTTCAGCTAAATGTATTTACTAAATTTGTATGCTATTATGTTGTATGTTATAATAAAACTTATAATTCTTTTCATGAACGAGAAAAAAACCCGAAAGTTACCAAATGAAAGATTTTTCGAAACAAACACTTTGACTGGCTGAAACAACATTACAACAACTCATCTACAATATTATTGCGTGTGGACTTAAACTGGTTTTCGGGTGATTGCGGCAAACAATAACAATATTTACAACATCATACATAGACTGCACTTGTATTTTCTGGGTGAGGAGTTTTGAAATATGCTGTGTCCAAAGGAAGTAACCAAAACTTCTGTCAGCAGCAATTCATATTTTGATGCAGAAATGACGCAGAAATGCAACCCAGTTTTATCCCTGTCTCATAATGTTTTTAGTGGATAAAATCCACATCAACTGCTGACTTGTGATGGTATTCATTACTCAATCTTGGTATTAGATACATGATGAAATGTATCATATTTGCAGCACAATGGATTCGCCATGTTAGTATCATCTTGAGTACTAATCATATCACACAGCTATTGTGACCAAGTCTGTTTCAAAACATGAACATTGGATGTAATCACCAATTGACAAAATTATCTGAGATCTTGCTTTATCTGTCTTTATTTCTTAACCACAATCAACAATATGCACTGTAAATGTACACTGCTGGACAATATTTCAAAACTCCTGGTGTAGATGAGACGACCGTTAAGAGTATATGTTTGATAGGCATTAAGAAGTTGGCAGGGTAATACAACAAACTTGTTATGCGTGTGTATTAGCCCAGAAATATTGTGTGTAAATAATGAAGAAGTTGCACCTCCATAACATTAACAAGAGTGTTGCATGGCTAACAGTAATATTTAATATCCATCCTTTATGGGAGATGATGTTTTATGGATAATAATATATAAATGCAAAAAGCAGATCATACAGTTCTATTTCACTGACTGCATTATTACTCACAGTGTATGAAATAGCGTCTGCCCGGCAGCCCGCTGCTTGCTATTTACATGGCGGGCTTACTACTTTATATTACAGCCAGCCCTGTGCGCCAATACATTTTCCAAGGGTATATATTTGACCATGTCATTGACTACAGGATATATTTCCAAACTAATTTACAACTGTTGTAACTAGAAGATGTCTGTATAGTTCATGATCATTCAAACCGTAACTTCCACAGATCAACCTACTCATGTATCTAACACTAAATGTGACTGCCCTAGAGAATTCTTTCAGCCAGTGAATAATGTCATTCTTTTCTGATGGCAGTGACACTCAATGAATCAACAGTGACGACCAAGTTACGGTTATATTAAATTTCCTTTCGCACATGTTTAAGTTTACATCACTACAAGTAATTCATTGATTACTTTCTTATAACACCATATCTCAATTTCCTATATTTAATTCAGGGCTGGTTACATGTTAATAGGGCTGGCAACATTTTTTAGTGATCAGCCCTGTGGGCTTTCTGTCTTTTTGAAGGAGTTAGTTTCTTACTCACTATTTTCTGTGGCAATGATATCACTTATATTATTAGTTCATATCATGATACATATCAAATTGCAAGACACATGGCTATAGCATTGTATTTGCAAGAGCTAAGTTTTTCCTTGTGAACATGATTAATCAAGGAGCAAAATTTCATGTTCAGTATTCCATTTACAACGATCCTCCACATGTGACATATAGCCGAGAATGGTGGCATGACAAATAAGTTGGTGCATGGGTTGGTGACTGCGTGTAGCACTTTGGTTCTTGATAGCTTCTATTACTCCAGTTCTGACCCACAACATACACATCACCCCCATACAGGTATGCTTGTTCAAAACTGCCTCTATTCATTTGCAGTGAATGGGTACCCAGTAGGATGAAATAGTCATGACTGTTGACCTTCTGATACCTCACGGGGTATAATGTCTGCACTTTGAACAAAATATACAACAAAAAAGTGAAATGCATTAATAATGTATTACTGTAATGAAAGTTCTGTTACCATACCTCTGGGTTGAACCTGATAACATCAGAACAACTTTATAAGGTTATATAAAGCTATTCTCTGATTCTGAGTTTTGAGTGAGTGAATGAGTGAGTGAGTGAGTGAGTTCATATTTAACGTCACATGGGCAATATTTCAGCCATATCATAACGGGAACATTTAACAATGAAGTGGAATATATGTACACTATAAAAACCTGTCAACGACAGGACTGTAAAAACACTAGAATATTACAGATATAAATATAAAACTAGCATGAAAAACTAAAACATTGTAATGTGTCATTATAAAACACCCGCTACAGATCCCCAACAACTGAAGGTAGATCACCATTAAAAGGACCATGGGGACTTACATAAGTTACAGTGCCTCTGCTACCTCCATGGACCCTAGCTGGATTTACACCACACCATCCCTTCAGCCACTGGCAAATGTACTGGATACTAGTCAAAATTAAAATAACAAGACTACCACAATTAAAAACTCAGTGGACTTAAATTTACATTGAATGTTTTGGGACTTACGTACTCTCTCAGGAGGACAATAGATTCCAAGTTCTGATTCAAGCTTGCTACACAAGGTGAAACTCATAAAGGTAATCAAGTATGCATTTGCACAAAGAGGGTAATAAAAACTTGCACCTTCTCAACACTGTTCAAGCATGACGTGTAACAATAATAGGGTTATTTAGTGCCACTTTGGTACCTCCATACAAATACTGACATGAGCTGTAGCATGATCAAAAATTGATCCAGCAGGAAATATGCCAGATGTTGAAACTTTCTGTCTTACTTCTGTTTGCTGCATTCAACTGTGTCCAGCCTGACAAAGTAAAGAGTTGCTGGGGTACATTTTATGGACTATCATTCATTACACTTCCGAGTATTGAGCCAAGATACAAAGTTTTCATAGCGCTATGTCCTTTCATAAGTTAAAGGTAAACTGTAGAGTTAAGAGAGGTCATGATCTTACAAATGCTTCGTGGAGTGGGATCCTAGTCACTAACAAATGGATCCATTCTCAGCATATCATGTATTCATCATATGCCGAGTGTATTTTGAAACAAACCTGTTAACTGTGCTATGTAAAATATAGAAGAAAAGTTGTCTAGTAAATCCCCCAAGGTCCACACTCAGCAATATTCCAGCTTTATGGCAGCGGTTTGCAACATAGTTGAGTCTGGACCAGACAATCCAGTGATCAGTATTAAACAACTTAACTAACTCAAGCTTGCCTCTGGTGCATGTTGATATGAGCACTATGACTAGTATGAGCATACCGCCTTGAATGAAGTTTAATGCATTACTCATTATTATCATTATTACAACCTTGCTCCACCTGACTAAACTGTGTTAAGCTCATGACAGCACCTGTTAATCACTGACATACTCTTAAAAAAAAGTTGAGGAACTCTCTTTTTTTCATTTACGATTAAAAATATTTGGGAGATTTATCGGAGTTAATCAATGTTGATACGATATTATTGAATGTTTTGAGAGTGCATCACTGTTTGCACTTCCTCACAACCATAGCTATTTGGAATGTAGTTGCTTTTGAAAGATGATTGGTGTATGGCATGTAACTTACGGCATGTATGCGATTTTCATTTTAGGACAAACAACTAGAAACAAACACTAACAAATGTGTGATGCAAGATGAGTGCCAAAATTAAGGTTCTAACTTCTAAGTGATTTCTCCAGCTCCTTGAAAAATCAAGAAAGGGACCCCATGCATGTGTATGGGACTACTGTGTTGTGCACGTCATATCATTTGTTGTGTTTAGGAGTGGTGTAATAGAGGGAAATGGTGGTGCATTAATAAGAGGTCTGTAATTGAAACGTTTATTAACGTTTATCATTCCTATCCAAATTGAAAGTTCAGGATCCCATATTTTTTTAAGAGTATAAATAAACAGTGGTTAATTCTAAAAAATGTTACTTTCTTTGAGAAAATCACTTTAATGGAATTACTCAGACTACATTCTCTTGCCTTTTCACTATTAAAGATACAGTTTAAAATTGATCTTCAGCAACTAAAACTTGTTGTAAGAGGCGATTAACGTGATCATGTGGTCAGACTTGTTGCCTTGGTTGACACAGGTCACTGCATTACATTTGTGTAAATTGATGCTCATGCGGTCAGTCAACGAATCTTCTTTTCCAAAGTTTATTTTAAAAAAATAACAACCATTGTCATATATCTGGAATATTGCTGAGTGCGGCTTTTAACAGCAAGTGAATAATTTTGTCAGTATCGTAAGTAACATTCATTTGATGTCACACAAAAAGTACAACATAAAATTACACTATCTCTAGTTAACACTTTATGTCACATCAGTGTTCAAGAATAGCACCTGATCCTTGGACAAGTCTAACAGAATGGGCAACAGTCTATGAGTACAACCCGCCAGCCCCTGTGCCCGACTGTATATTCTACAATAACTTAGTCATATGTGACACGTTACACTTGTTTGCTGTTTATAAATTTTACATTTGTTAACAATCATAACAAATCTGAAATGTGAGTCTAACTTTCATTCTATGGGTCCTGTGAATGTTCAGCGGGTCAGACAGACATTAACTTACAGGACCTTACTTTGAAGCACTATTCGTGAATAATGCACATCTGCATTATTTCAGGAAGAGTGACAAGACACTAACAATCTATCATTATGAATAATTATTTAGAGTGCAAATGACTGGTACTAAATTTACAAAGTGGTGTGGAGAAAATTCTCATTAAGTCACAAGGATGTAACATTTTTGACATGTACTGGGTACATCTAGAGATAAATAATAACCTGTTTTCTTCAATGAGGGGTTGCACAAATTCCTGTATGATATGGTTAAATGAAACCCGGTATTCTGAACATTTTACGATGTCTAACTTCAGCAGACCTGTCTCTACCACCCACACAATATTACATATCATCTATCTTATCCAGTATCCAATAATATTGTTATATATGTCCCATACCATGTCCTAAAATAAACGTAACTTTAATGTCATAAAGTTTACTTGATAAAAATTCTGCTGGTCTAGGTTTTTAGAGGACATGTAAATTGCAAATTGATTAACTGACTGACATACCTGGGTTGCACCTGAAGCAGTTTCAGAAATCAGAACTGTATGCGTAATAAACAAATATCCGATAAAAGCCAAGCCACTTATAAAAAGTCTTTCCAAGTATCTCCTTATTATACCGGCTTCTAAATGTCACTGAAATCTGACCAAATATTGCAACTTATAAACCACTGCCTTCCCACGATGGAACATCAGTTAGGTTTTGAATATGAAAACATAAACATAAAAACCCACTAGAGTGCACTCTCAAGAGACTTGCATATAAAGTTGCAGGAAGTTGATTGTATACTTGAATAACCGACAGTTAATTGTAAGACGTCAACATGTGGTAGAAATTAGAGCACCTGATATTGCCAGCAAACTAATAAATATGTAAATTCTTACTTATTTACTGTGCAAAAATGCACGAAATCGCAGGATATGCAACACTGTGCACACTCCACCACATGATCAGAAGTCTAGGTTGAAGAGAATTACTTCCTGTTAAGATTTTGTCCTGTAGATCTCGTTATCAACATTGAGTACATGACAGCTAGGGGCATGTCGAGCTGTGGTACAAAAATATGATGAACATTAAGCGTTGAAAACATACATTCATGCCAATTCATCAAATAGCAGTTGTCAAACTGAAGACACTTGTAAAATAATTACTTTAAGTGTCATTTAAATCGTTTGGGAGTGAGATGTTTGACATTTTGGAATGTTCAACATGTGTTAAAGGATACACGTCAAGTCCAGGTCGTAGCCATCTTCTTTGTACCGACGTTTGTTTTTGCTGACCCATTCTTTGATTTTATTCGCCATTCTTGGAAATTTCGGAACACTCAAAAGTCAATGGTGGTGGAGCGATGTAAAATTATCGCGACAGTGCACCGATAGATATTCACATATCACCTCTTCGGTTTTGCAGGTGCTCGCGCTCTGTCCCTTTCGAGCCCTGTAAACACAACATCACCTCAGATTTTATGTCAATTCATTCCGATTTTCACACCGGGTCCAAAAATTCCATTTTGAATACCAAAATCCCACTGTCAATTCATGTTGAAGCTGAACAGGTCTCAAGCCGACTTGTGTGCGGAAATAACAGTGGCCATGATGGCGGTCGCCTTACCGTTAACTGCGCACCACAAGAAATAGTCCCTATGTACTAAATATATCGCGCTTCACTGGTCACATATAAAAATATACAGCTTGTAGCTACACTGATGGCATGCACTAATCAATGAATTTATATTCGTAGGATTAAAAACAGACTTGAAGCTACACCGGGTGAAATTTGACAACAGGTCAAGGGTCAATGTAGTGTAAGTTCTGAGGCCCACTTTGCTGACCTTTTCTGCGCGGTAACTGGGTCACATTGAACGTAAGTATCGTATTTGACCCAGTGACCGTAAGATGCACCCCGGCAAAATGCATCGATTAGCACTGGACGGGCAGAATTGGAATTATAATGTCTCGAGCAGGGTTATCGAAAGGGGATACGATTTGTCGTTGTTTAGACATGTTAGTTGATCACACGGGTTTTATGACAAGTTGCTCCCCGCGTGCATGTTTATTTATAGCCACGATCAATGTTAGGACTGTATTTGACATTTTCCCCGCGATTAATAATTCTACGCACTTTTTTTAATGCTAACAAAATATCGTATTTTAGATATATACATTTTTTGGCACTCTACGCTCATGTTCTGTGGTTTATGTGTTTGCTTGTTGCTTGATTTGTTATTGTGTCTTGAAAATATAATTTCAAAGTGTATTTCTGAGGGATTGTGGTTTTGATTTTAGATGTAGTTAAAATTTAAATGTTCAGCTCAGATTTTTATTTTTGTATCGTTCTAATTCATAGTTGGTGTGTGTGTGTGTTGGGGGGGGGGGGCGGTTGTATGTAAAATATTTGAAAGTCATGCTTTTAAAAAAAATATGCGCAGATTGAGGGAGGGGGGGGGGGGGGTAATTGATTTTGTATGTGTCATGCAGGGGGGTCATGCACTTTATTTGTCCATAAATGTACGTTACATATGAAAAGTCCATGGGATAATTCAGTTAAGGGGTCGGGGTGGGGTGCGGGGGCTGTGTTCAGGGATGGGCCTTCCCTCTTCCCATTTGAAACTGGTGAAAATGCAGTGTGGGCACTGCCCACCCCTCCCCTTTTTGCAACTTGGGTGAAAATGAAGTTTGTGTTGAACATCCCATTCTCCACCTCCCCCACCCCACTGTACCCACTGTATCCGCAGTGAATAAGGGGAACACTACAAATGGGCTCTTACCCTTAAGAGTAATCGAACTTATTTATTAACAATATTTTTTGCAGAAAATATAAAAGAAATATTGTTGTATCAAAGATATGAATGGGCCCATTTTTCCCATCTGTATAAGATGTGGTTCTTCAGTAGAAACGTACGTGGCCTCCAGTCGGCGAGCCGGGATGATTTCCGGGTCTGCCTCAGATTCCGTTCCCTACTGTAATTTGTAATAAATAACTGAAACACAGCAGTTTCAGGAAACAACAACAGACTCGAGGCTGTGGCAAACAGCTTTAGACCGAGACCATCTAGTCAACTGTTAGTCATCAGCTGTCTCATAAGGCAAACTGCATGCTTTGGGCCCCAAGGCCACAGGACAGACTTGCGGATAGATAGACAGAGGCTCGAAAGAAAGGAAGAATGTAGCTCTGTGTTTGTTACTGAATGTATTTCTCACACAGCGATGTCGTCTATCACGCATCACACTCCTTATACAAAACATGTCGTAACTAACTAATATTAAAGACCATTAATTATAACGAGTGACTTTAGTTTTGCAAAGCTTTTAGCAACAACAGAGCACTATTACGCCGGGGATAGCAGAAAAGGGCTGTACACATCATACTCAAGTGGGGAATCGAACCCAAGTCGTCGGCCCGCCGGGCGAACGCTTCAACCATTAGGCTGCCTACCGCATATAGTGAGTGACTTAATATTTAACGTCACATCGGCAATGTCTCAGCCATATCGTGACGAGAACATTTAATACTGAAATGAAATATATGACTATTATAAAAACCTGTCAGCGAAGGACAGTAAAACGACTAGAATATCACAAGTGGAATTAAAATTAGCGTGGAAAGTTAAAACTAATATCACTATTCAGACAATACAATATAAAAACAGGCTATAGATTGTCAACAACTGAAGGTAGATCGCCATACTAGGGACCATGGGGACTTACAGTACCTTAGCCCCCTGCATTGACCCTAGCTGGATTTACATCATCCCTTCAGATGAAAGCAATTTAGCCACAACTAGCCAGAAATGAAAAATGCTCATATACTAAGATTAAAAACAGTGGAAAGTCTAAATGTACATGGAATGTTTTGGGACTTACGTACCTTCTCAGGAGGACAATAATTTTACAATACTTCTACCCCCTTTGAGGGTACAGCCACTAACAATTTCAAGTTACTAATCTAAACTACGAATTATTAAACTGCACCTATTTACAGAACATATTACTCATAATTCAACCAAGAAATCAATTTCCTCTAAGAAAAAGAATAATTAAATGAGCACTGACTGTGTTAAAAAGATCCTTAACGGTTTTACAGTAAAATATACTTATCTCTTATGATGGAGAATTCAACACAGTCAACAATGATATGCTTGACCGTCACTCTCTCATCACAAGGGATACAAAATGGAGGATCCTCACCTTTTAACAGGTATGTATGAGTATATCTAGTATGGCCAACACGACATCGTCGTGAAATAACCTCTTCAAATCTGGACTGACAACCCAAGTAGGTGTAACCAATATACTTTTTTATTTCATGTAATTTATTTACACCTACCTGGGTGTCCCATTTCTTTTGCACCAGATCACTAATGTAGGTTCTAATGCTAGATTTGTAATCAGAGTATGGAATAAGAAGTGGTGTCACAGATTTGTTGAGTGCTGCGTTGGCAGCAAGATCGGCAATTATGTTACCAGAAATGCCTACATGGCTGGGTAACCAGCAGAAGACGATGTCGTATTGGCCAGTAGCAGGATGATTATACAATTCAATAATTTCAATTAAAAGTGGATGTTTGCAAGAAAAAATTGTAATAGCCTGAAGGCAGGAAAGATATTCTGAAAAGATTACATACTGTTTATGTTTAGGGTGTCTTTAGGAGCCGTTAATATGGCGTTAGCTTCCGCTGTGAAAATAGAGCTGTTATCCGGTAATTTAGAAGATATTGCTCTGGATCCAATGACAGTGGCACAAGCCACTGTGTCACCGTCCTTGGACCCATCTGCAAATAAGGATTTGAAATTGCTACATTTATGTTTTAATTGATTATAGTCTTGTTTATATTGTAATTCATTAGTTTCTGATTTTTAAATGTAGTTAATGTTAGGTCCACTTGGGGCCTAACCAATTGCCAAGGACGAGAAGAAAGAAGTCGGGAGGGAGCTATATTTTCCAGCTCAATTCTAGAAGCAGCAAGAAATGGTTTAATTCTGAGCCCAAGAGGCGGGAAAGGGGAAGACGTTTTGTTATACAAATTCTCACAAAGAGAATTAAAGACACAATTAAATGCAGGATTAGACTCATTTGAAGCTAATTTTGTAATGTATTGTACAGATAGTTTTATACGGCGTTGGTTGAGAGAAGGCTCATCAGCTTCGACGTAAAGACAGTCGATAGGAGAGGTTCTAAAAGAACCAAGACAAAGTCTTAAACCTTGGTGGTGCACAGGATCAAGTAGTTTTAGGGTGCTTTGACAAGTGTCACCATATACGATGGAGCCGTAATCAAGTTTAGAGCGCACAGTGATCTATATAAGTGAAGAAGGGTAGTTTGATCCCCTCCCCATTTTGAATTAGAAACAACCTTTAATAAATCGAGTTCCTTCAGGCATTTGGCGTTAAGGGATTTAATATGCGACAAGAAGGGCAAATGTAAATCGAAAATAAATCCCCAAAATTTGGCCTCCTTGACCACTTTGATTGGGGTGCCACTTAGAAATAGTTCTTTGTCTTTATGGGGTTTGTATTTACGACAGAAGTGTACACAATTGGTTTTTGATTTAGAACATTTGAAGCCGTTTTCAAGGCACCATTTATCTATTTTGTTTAAACACAGTTGCAGTTGTTCAATAGTATGCATATTTTTCCCACGACAAGAAAGATTAAAATCATCCACAAATAACGATCCATCTATTGCAACGTTGAAGACTTTAGATAAACTGTTGATCTTTATGCTACAAAGAGTGACAGACAAAATACTGCCTTGTGGAACACCTTGATAGTGATTGTAATGATCAGACAGGGTAGAACCCACACGGACCTGGAATTGTCTGTCATTAAAAAATTGGCTATAAATTCAGGCAAACGACCTCGCAAGCCAAAGTCATGTAAATCTCTTAAAGTGCCATATTTCCAGGTTGTGTCGTATGCTTTTTCGAGATCAAAAGAGATAGACACAACGTGTTGTTTATTAATCAGCGCGTTTTTTACAAATGATTCCAAACGCTTTAAGTGATCGAGAGTACTTCTGTTTTCACGGAAACCACATTGTTTATCTGTTATAAGGTTATTTGTTTCCAAGTACCAAACAAGTCGATTATTTATCATGCGTTCCATGGTCTTGCAAACACAGCTGGTTAATGAAATTGGTCGATAATTGGATGGATCCGTATGATCACGTCCAGGTTTCGGCATTGGTACTACTATAACATCACGCCTTGAAGAAGGAAATTTTCCTAAAGTCCAAATATCATCAAAATACATAAAAGCGTCTGTAAACATGATTCTGGTAAGAGCTTCAGAAGTTGATGATGTACGTTATCAGCTCCTGTAGCAGTATCGTGAGCGTGATCAAGAGCAGCATGGAGTTCATGAATAGAAAATGTTTCATTATAAGCTTCCCCATTATCTGACTTGAAATTAATATTTTTCTTTTCTTGTTGTTTTTGATATTGTTGGAATTTAGGGACATAATTAGAAGAGGAAGAATATTTAGCAAGAGTTTCATCCAGTTTATTTGCAATATCTGATTTATCCGTAAGTAATTGATCTTCATGTTTGAGATGATGGACAGTAGATGTAGTACCTTTACCTTTAATTTTCTGAACCATGTTCCATACCTTGGACATGGGCGTTCGAGAATTTATTTTGGACACATAATTTTGCCAAGATTGGCGTTTGTTCTGTTTAAAAAGTACGCCGCGCTTTAGCATTTGAATTTTAAAATTTATTTAAATTATTCACCATAGGATGGCGATGGAAATAATGTTCTGCCCTTTTCCTTGCCTTCCTAGCTTGTTTTGCATTCATCGCTGAACCATGGTTTTCGAATATGTGGAACTGAAGAGGAATCTGGTATACACTCATCAGCTATGGAATTCAGTTTATCCGAAAAATATTTAGTAGTATCAGGAGCGTCAATAAAACGTTCATGTTCAGGAGTTACAGATTTTAGCTTAGTAGGAAAATGGTCACTTCCACAGAGGTCATCGTGGACTGACCATTCAATCTCAGTTAGTAATTCTGAATTTGTGAGTGTCGAGAGCAGAATAGGTCCCTGTACCAGGGTGTAAATATGTGCTGGAATCATCATTATAAATGCATAAATCATTGTCAGAACAAAAAGTCCTCCAACAATTTACCTTCAGCGTTTGTAGTTACACTACCCCAGAGTGGGCCGTGCCATTTGAATCTCCCATTATAATATAGGGCTGCGGGAGAATGATATGCATTAATATGACGAAGGTCAGATGTATCTGTTTGTTTTAAATATGTCTCTTGGAGACATAATGCTGAAGGTGTAAAATCTTGGACTAATAGCTATAATTCATGCAATTTAGTCCTCTATCCTCTGCAGTTCCACCGTACACTAATATTGGAATAAACTATCTTTTGGATGGTTATATAGGAGTATCTACCCCGCACTCTTTTGGAGGGCGACAAGCTATGTGGCCTAGAATGGACGTTTTCAGATACACCTGGATTCTATTTTGTGACCCTTAAGGGGCTCTGCCACTTTGTTGTTTTGAAGCATGAGGTTTGGGCTTAGGTTTACTTTTAACAGTTTGTTGACTCCCAGCTGTCGATTGAGACTTTGATTGTGACTGAGATGATGATTTGTGATCAGAAGAAATCTTTGATGTACCAAGATGTGATTCCTCAGTCTGAGATGATATGGCGGGGTGCAAAAGCTGTGGAGAGTCGCTATTTACACAAGTTAAGGTAGTTTGGCAGCCTGTGGATGATTTTGTTATTTTAGAGCTAGACTCAGATGATGTTTTTGTTACTGTAATATAACTTTCTGGAAGAACAAGATCTCTTTACCAGTTTTTTGCATCAGAGAAAGGGATATTTTGAGTAAATTTTATTTTGTTTATCTCCATTTGCTCTTTTCAAATAAAACACTGTTTAGAAAATGAGGAATGGTCGCCTGAGCAGTTGGTGCATTTTTCAAAATCACTAGTTTAATCTTCTGTTGTGTGTGTTTTCTCACCACAAAGTGGTGATGTTTTTAACATCCCCTGCAATACCGTGAATACCTTTGGATACAGCAAAGGGGTTCAACTTTAACGGAGTCTTGTCAGGAGTCTCAATTACAAGGAAACGCGGACAATACTCAATCGATGCAAACGGTCTGTGGTCAGTATCAACAGGGTCATTTTCAAACGGACGTTTTGTTTTGGGGGGGGGGGGGGTGGAATTTCATAAGCCATGGTTAGTGTAATATGGTTCATCATCCGAGCTCTCCACCCACCATGGAGTATCACAAGGACAATGCTAAAGCAAGCGGGCCTCCAGCTTGTAGCACCAAGGATACCCGGATGATATACTCTAGCAGAGGAATTAAAAGATTAATAATTCCACCAGACTGGCCCATGAGCCACCACCTTCTGGGAATAGGACTCTAGGCAAAATAATTTTATGACATGTTAGTACATAAAAAACCAAAATGGTTAAAATTGTTCTCAATCGTGAAAAGTAATTTCCATGCGCGGGGCATGGCGTGACCAGCCGATTGATAGAATCGGGCCGATTCTACCACCCGTCTCGGTGAAGTAAGGGCCAAAGTGGTGTGTTGAGCAAAAGGAATAATGTTCAAGCTCCCATTGCCCTCAACCACCAGACTACCGTCCTCCACCGACACGGGACGCAACCCACGGCAAACTGGTTGCCCAATTTGGTCGCCTCTTACGACCAGCAATGGGGTGATGTGGACACATTCTGCCCCGGGTCCACACGGGACCTACCGCATGTAGACCAGATTCCCTTTTACATACGTTTACAAAATAGTTCGCAAATACAAGTCCATAAACTGTGTCTTTAATCGGACATCCTAAGCTTGGACCTATTGCATTACCATAATAGCTAAATTACCACACAAGATGACCAAAGGCAAATGCACCGACAGGCTGCTATATTCTTTCCGTTATGAACAATCGCATTGAGGTAATTGAAGTCTTTGTCTTTGTAGACTGATAATGTATTTGGTAGGACTGGAACGGGAGGGTAATGAGTAGGACCCGGGTACTCGTCTCAATACCTCGACCCGTTATGATCATGGAAATTTTAGCCTCCGACCTGAAGGATATATTGCCATTTCTTACAAATTTGATGTCTTGAATTAACATAACGGGTATCAGGCTAGGGTAATAGAGGGTGGGGTACCCACGTCAAACATTGGACCCGCCACTGCCCTGGTATTTAATATATGAAAAACAGATCAAATCCTGTTCATGAATGGAATGAAAATATTCAAGTAAAACTGTGACATCATTTTAGCTTACGTTCCACACGTACGTACACTCTTGAAGACTTATAGAAGCTGGGCGAACATGCTCATGTCTGTGGCCAAGAGAGTTGGTGAAATAAGGAACATTGTTTATCTTCGCTTTTCGCAACATTATTATGGCGTCTGACAAAAGAACTGGCTTCATGCATTGTACCAGTGTGGGGAATAGAAAAATGTCTTCGGTCTGACGAGCGAACGCCTACCCCACAGAACCTGCACGAGGGAGAGATTTACAAACAGTATTTCAGTATGGCTACATCTCTCGGACTAAAACCTAGTATACGCTGGTGTATGTGAAATCGTCTGTCGTCTCATAAGCGAGATATATTCAGAAGAGGTTGTCTGAGGAGCCGTAAGATCCTGCTCGAGCCTTTGGCATTAGTTGTTGCCGTGCCGTGCCGTGCCGTGCCGTGCCGTGCCGTGCCGTGCCGTGCCGTGCCGTGCCGTACTTCTGCATTCAGTCCGTGCGAGTAATGGTCATACTACCTTCTGCAAACCAAACTACTGGTGTCCGAGAATCAATATCATAGTAATTAGAGAACACTGAGATCCGATTTCAGTTATATTGCTAACTTCGTATAATACATAAACGGGACTCTGATAAAGAACGTATAGGGATACATGCTAGGGGTTCAACTTTTATCAGTAAATGAGCTATGCGATATACGTTTTGATACCATACCATTAAAAAGGTAGGGGATATTGGATTGATAAAAAGCAAATGAAGTCCAGGAGGAAACATGATAAAGAGAAATTAAGGGAAAATGTGACAATTTATGTTATTCCTTTGGAAATGTTTCATGTGTAAGGATATATATTACTTTATCGTGGTGAATGAGTGAGGTTTGTAGCAAGTCTATAGCAATAGCGTGGGGAATCGAACCATCAGGCTGCTGTGTGTGTGGGTGTGTGTGCGTGTGTGCGCGTGCGTGTGCGTGTGCGTGCGCGTGCGTGCGTGCACACAACATACCATACCAATCAACAATACCTGTTACTTCGTCAATGAAAATATAAAAGCCTTACAATGTATGAAGCAGTAGTTTTGTAAAAGATCGACATACCGAGCGACAAACTAGGGTGGGCAGACCTACAGTAACACTTGACCTATACGCCACAATAGAAGTATATTTGAACATCGCTGCTACAACCACACATTTATACGTACGTGCTGAACGAGAATGTGAGTTGTATAACAGTACGGTAATATATGTGAAACGTTGTGAAATTAGCAACGCTTGGATAGCACCTGGTGATTATCTTTAAGGTTGTACTTTAAGCAAACTCGACTTGTTCCAGTTAAAAAACTAGTGCCTAAGAAATTATCAGAGATCATATATATATATACTGACTTGTCCACGGTTTGTTCTAGATGGACCCTCCTCGTTGTCTGGGTTATGAAACGTCTGCCTTGACCCCTGAGATGGTTGGTGTGACACTATCAAAAGACGCTGAAAACGCGGGGACGGGTAACCCTGCCACCCCGGACGGGTGGGTAAAGAGTTGGACCCGGATAAGTGTTTAAAAAATCAGACGCGGTATGATCATGTGTCTAATAGATTAAACAACGTAATATATAATTCTTTCAAAGTTGTATTGTTTTCTTAATTTAGGCATAATTACCGTCACTTCTTTTGAATGGAAGAATAGTTAAGATCTTGAAAAGGTTAAACTTAAATAGTCTCGGAGCTGAAAAATCTATTGCCCTTTCTTACAAATTTGATACTTGGAATCAACATTATGGGTATTATATGGGTAATATTACAGGGTAATAGGGGGTGGGTGTATCCGGGTGCGTCATGATATCAGACTGGAGTATGCGATCGCACGCACATACGCAAAACTCCTGAATGGATAAGCTCATCTTATGTTATATAAAATATTAGAATGGCCTTGAGTCACAGAAGAAAGTGAACGGGGGATCGATAATGAATGTGTGAAACAAACTTACAGGTTTTTGATACTCTTACGGACGTCATGGCATCGAATGTATATCACAGACAGAGCTATGTTGGGATGCGTTTAGCGTGTATTTAACGGAGAGATCTCGTCTTTGTGTGATCTATCTTTGTCAGGTTGCCAAACTAATTTACACATCTACTTAAACAAGCATCAATGCCTTACACGGTGACACAGCGTCAGAAGCAGGCAATTGTGTTGCCGCTGAACCGGAGTTAAAATAAATCGCCTTGTCATCGATATACGTTTCAGTATACTGATGTAGGAAAATCAGCCCCCTGACGTATATATGTGTGCAAATGCCAGCGCTTATCAATTGTCTGGTTGTCTTGCTAAAGATACATTAAACCTTAACAGAGATGTAGGTAGCCTATTTATATAGAGAAAGCATTGATATCCTACAGCAACACATAAGGGCAGCGGATTCACGTGATGGTAGTAGGTTATTTTTAACAAAGGAACATGACTCGTGACGTATTATACATGGTCCAGCAGAGAAATGTCATTTCAAATCTTGTAATTTTGGACTTGACAGCTATAAGTGTGTGAGGAAGTATGGCTTTACGCACCTTTTAGCAATATTCCCGCAATATTTCAGCAATATCATGTACCCATGTGGGGAATCGAACCCGGGTGTTCGGTATGATGAGCCAACGTTTTAACCAATAGGCTACCCATCACCCCAAACAGCGAAACTAAGCTTAATGTTTACTACTGACAAACTATGTGCACTTTACATATTAATGAAGCGACTTTCACCTGGTAATCCTGCAAACACGTTGCATGGAAACGTGATGTTTTGGGGTGAGAATATCCTCATAAACATTCGAAAGCTGTGATTTGACCGATAAAAGGCTTAAATAATGCCAACAACATGTGACTGCCGAATTGCCTGTAATGTTGCGCCCAAAGGGGTACTTGTACGTAGTTTTACACTCTATCGGGTAAAACGGAACTTGGCTTTCTATGTAACAGACCAGTAGATGAAGAGTTCACTCCTCGCGCGGAGTTCGAATGCCTCCATCGGTTTTGGTACCGTGATATTGAAATTGTATTCCGGTTTGTAGGTCGTCACGTCATGGAAGGAGTACTCCCATATACATGACTGTCGGCTAGCTTTTAAGTAAACCTACATTAAACACGTCATATCTACAGTGCTAGCTTTTCAGTAAACACGTCATATCTGCATTGCTAGCTTTTCAGTTAAACAACACAAGACGTCATATCTCTAAGGCTAGCTTTTCAATAAACCTACGAGGGGATGTCAATAAGTGTTGAGCCTTGCATAGAAAAACACAAAATATTGGTACGAACCACATTTATTTTTCAGCATAGTCCCCTTTTGAGTCAAGACACTTGTTCCATCTTTTCTGCCAGGCGCTGATGCCATCTCTGTAGAAGGCGCCATTTTGGTCCTCAAACCAAGCCTCAGTAGCAGCAATAAGCTCATTATCATCCTGAAATCTACGACCACGCAAGTGTTTCTTGAGATTTGGGAACAGATGGTAATCACATGGTGCCAGGTCTGGAGAGTAGGGGGGATGCGGCAAGATTTCGTACCCGCATTCCTGGACAGCAGCGGCTGCAACGCGAGAGGTGTGTACTGGAGCATTGTCTTGATGTAGAAGAATACCACGTCTGATCTTGCCCCGGCGCTTCTCCTTGACTGACTGTCACACTTGCCTCAACAAGTTAGCGTAATATTCCCCATTCATTGTTCTTCCTTTTGGTAAGTAATCTATGTGGATGACGCCTTTGCTATTCCAGAAGAATGTCGCCATTACCTTCTGCACTGATCTGGAGGCTTTGAACTTTTTGGTCCTGGGAGAAGTGACATGTTTCCATTCCATGGATTCTTGTTTGCTCTCAGGATCATAGTGGTGGATCCAGGTTTCATCACAGGTTACTAGCCTAAAGTGAACATCTTCTGGATTCTCGTTGTATCTGGTTAGCATAGAGTAGCTTATGGTGACACTTGTTTGCTTCATTTCATCTGTAAGCATTCTTGACACCCATCTTGCGCACACCTTAGACATGACGAGATGTTCATGAAGGATTGTCTCGATGGATCCGTGTGAAATGCCTGTGGTCTCCTCTAACTCGTGGAGTGTGATTCGACGATTTTCCAGCACAAGTCTATGCACCCTGTCAATGTTTTCCTGACTAGTGCTTGTTGTTGGGCGACCTGGACGGGGGTCATCTTCAAGACTCTCTCTACCATGCTTAAATTCATCGACCCATCGTTTGATAGTAGCAGATGAAGGGGAAGACTTCCCATAAACACTTCCCGAGTGTCCTTCAAGAACTAAAACTTAGTTACTGATCTATACTCAATTTTATTCATTTTCACTGCCGTGAGGGGGGTTGGGGTGGGGTGGGGGTGGGGTGTGTGTGTGTCTCTCTTTCTGTCAATATGAGCTGTTCAATAACTTCTGAGAGTAGGATACCAAAACTTATATATCACATCAGCTACACCCCAAGGTTCAATGTCGTACCATAGGCTGTGACACCTGGGTATGAAGAATGCTCAAGGCTCAAAACTTATTGACATCCCCTCGTACACTAATCACATCATGACTGCAGAGTTAACGTTTCAGTAAGCCTCCATGCAGTAAACATGTTAATCGACAGGGCTATCAATTCAGTAAATCTTCAGTAAACATGTTCAATCGCCAGACTTAGGTTTTCAGTAAACATTTTGCGTCATATTTGCAGGCTTAGTTTTGTTTAGTAAACATTCAGCAAACACGTTATTTCGCCTTGGGCTGATTTTCGGTAAACCTACACTAAACACGTCATAGGGATAGCTTTTCAGTAAACCTTCAGTACACATGTTAAATCACCAAGGCTAGCTCTCCAGTAAACCTTCAGTAAACATGTTAAAGCACCAGGGCTAGCTCTCCAGTAAACCTTCAGTAAACACGTTAAAGCACCAGGGCTAGCTCTCCAGTAAACCTTCAGTAAACATGTTAAAGCACCAGGGCTAGCTCTCCAGTAAACCTTCAGTAAACATGTTAAATCACCAGGGCTAGCTCTCCAGTAAACCTTCAGTAAACATGTTAAATCACCAGGGCTAGCTCTCCAGTAAACCTTCAGTAAACATGTTAAATCACCAGGGCTAGCTCTCCAGTAAACCTTCAGTAAACATGTTAAATCACCAGGGCTAGCTCTGTTGTTTTCGCTTTTCAGTAAACCTATATAGCTGTTCAGTAAACCTTCAGTAAACACGTCACATCGCTAGGGGTTCCTTTTCTGTAAACATTCAGTAAACACGTTATATCTGAAGGGCTAGTTTTTCGGTAAACATGTACTACACACGTCATTTAAACTAGACCTGAAAAGAAAGTATACAGACTTGAAAAGAAAAGAAGTTTTTTAAAGCATATATAAATGAACATCTGTTTCAACAGAGTATTCATTTTTACAGCAAATGTACACAATTTCATTTCATACAAAATACTCTGAAACATTACACAAATCAATAAAGGGTCTTTTTTTTAGCAAAATGTGTTCAAATGTTGAATCAATAGTGAGTGTGAGTGAGATCCCTTTGGTCTTCAGTACACGTCAAAATACGTCGACGCATTGTTCTGTGACAGGAGACGACGGATGACGTTTGGTGTGATCCACAGCCATTACTGTAGGAGACAATGTTCAAGTTGTTGAGCGGTAACAGATGGCGCTGGTAGTCTTCTTATGTGTCGACCCACCATCTAAGTTCTCAGCTGATGACAATATTGATCCAACTTAAAACATAGCCTATATCGATTTCAAAATTTACCGATCCGTTCAATTTCTCTTCAGAAGCCAAGCATAAAATCAGCATTGACATTACAAAAAAGGTAATTTAGACTCCTGGGATGATAATATAGATCCATTCTGATAGCTAAACCTTTGATATCAATGGCATTCATTGTGTTTAACTGATTATCGCTGTGTTTAACTGATCGAACTAGTTAAGAAAAGACTCAGACGCATTTATCAAAGCCCATTTACACGGAAGACTTATATCTCCTCTTCACTGCTTATATGAAACTAGGCCACGAACAATTAATCAAACAAGACAAATGGTTATGCTGAAAACGAACTAAGGCTCAAAGTGGAAATTCCTCGACGATTAACTCCAGAGTACGCCTTGAAGTATCGATTTCTTGTCGAACTTGACACCGCCAGCCGCTGTTCGTATTATTACCCACCAGCATGATGCTGCTCGAATCTGACCCGCCCAACGTCAGTTATACCACCGAGAAAGGGCGTATATTATATCATCACATATATGCTTCATGCATTGCCCTGTATGAACTTCTGTTAATACTTTTTATCTATTTTAATGATTCTAATACTATGCGGTTAGTGTTTCATGGAGCGGTGGGGTAGCCTAATGGTTAAATCGCCCGCTCGTCACGCTGATGTCACGGGTTCGATTCCCCAGGGTACAATGTGTTCAGCCCATTTCTGGTGTCCCCTGTCGTGATATTGCTGGAAAATTTCTAAAGGTGGCGCGAAACTATGCTCACTGACTGACTCACACACAAACTCTCATGGCAGGTAACGCTGGGTGTTGTACATCACGTAATCTGTAACGTAATATTCGTCTCCTCATACCTCGTTGCCGTTCTGTGGCGCAGCCTACGTGGGGTAGTTTAGTGGATGCGTCGTTCACTCGTCACGCCGGACACCCGGGTTCGATTCTCCACAAGGGAACAATGTGTGAAGTTCACTTGTGGTGTCTCCCGCCGTGATATTACCGGAATACTGCTAAAACCTAGGGGTGTCACGATACAGGTGCCTCACCATACGATACGTATTTTGATACTGAGGTCACGATATGATATGTACGGCAACGGAGCATGACTCTTGACAAGACATGTTTGCTGTTCTGTGTGAAAAATACAAGAGACATTGTGATACGGGTACGATGCACCGGTGCGTCTGTGAAATGTGACTCTACTGAGAGCGGTGTAAAACGTCTCATGCACCCGACGCTACCTCGCACATCAATCTCAGCTGTATGAATCGGTGGTGAGGCCTTGATTCACCTGTAAACACATCGCCTGTGGTAGGCTGTTAGAGTCACTTTTCACAGGACATGCTGCTTTCAAGTGCTGCTTTCTAATGTTTGATATTGAAATTCGGCTTCGTGTTATTGTGCGAAAGTCTATAATGAACAGATAAGAATGTTTTAGATTTGATGCAATGCGGTGTCGTTTGATTAAGCCTGTCCTTCCAAGGCCTTATGCAACCTCAGCCGTTTGACAGTACTTGTCTCGCATACTTGTTCACAAAATTATTATTAAGGTAATGTATACCACCCATCAAAAGTTAAGATGAAATTAAACACTCACTATCTTTATAAACTAGTGGGCGAAAGAAAGTGAACACTTTTGATTTTTAATTTTTGGCAAAGTTGTTCAAGTTAATTAAATCCATTCACACCGAAACTGACTAATTATGCACCCAGACGCAGCATGTTGGCTGTGTTAAAGCACGTGAATTTGCGAAAAATGGCAAAACGTGCATCTCTGAGTTTTTGCAAAATGCTTGTCTAGAACAGGTATAAAAAAGGCAGCGAATCGGTGGTCATACATCTTATCTGACAGGAAACCACCGAAGTTATGTCACGGCTAACAGCACAAGTGAGAGAGAGGGACATAGGTATGAACCAGATGGTCACCAACAACAACCATAAAGGCCCTGAACTGTACATGTGGTACCATCATTAGGTTGTTCCAGTGTTACAGGCAGGCCGGCAGCACCCAAGACAGTCCACAGGCAGACCGCCATCTGCGTATTCTTCATCTGCGCAAGCACGTCATCACAGCAACGGAAACGGCGGCAACGGCTCTAGGACATGTCATCAGTCGATGTACCTTGATACGACATCTACGTGCAGTTTGATGTCCTCTGCGTGGAAACCAGGTATCGTTGTCTTAGGTTACAGTGGGCACGGTACGACATTGGCAGCGAGTGATTTTGACAGTCGAAAGTCGACTCACTAGGATCATATGTGTGTTCACTGTCGTTTGCCCACTAAACTGGCGCCCAAAAGAAATGCCACCAAGTATTTGTTCTGGTCTAAAACAAAACCTAAGCGAAATATGGTAACATTGAATGTTTTATTGCAAAAATAAATCATTCGGCAACAGTATTTAATGGATAACAATATGAAAAACGACGCAGCTTGTGATCTTAAGATCGCATGAATGACACTGGGGTACATTATCCAGTATTCGATCACCAACGCAGAATCGACTGGGACCTTTAACAACTTTGTCGGTACCACATATTGGTCAATGCCGGGTGTGGTCACCTCTAACACTGATGCAGGCCCGAACCCGGCGACGAGTAGATGCGTCTTCTGACGTTTTGATTACTACGCCATTCCCTTAGTAGAGCAGCTGCCAAAGCGTTCCTCGTCAGTGGCTGATTTGGGCGTTTCCGAATACGGCGTCCCCGTTATTCCCAAGTGCTCAGCTGGGGACAGATCTTGAAGAGCTGGAACTTGCTTTCGTCACTAAGTTTCACTCTTCGCCAGTTTCGCTGCTGCCAGTGTGGCACAGTGCTGGTTCATCTCAATCTGGCATGTCGGTGTTGGCACGTGAACACGTCGATCGGTACAGAAACCATGAATGCAGGTCGTCTGGTCACACTGACTGCTGACTGGATGTCCAATATTGTTGACGCTTGACGACGCCACATTGACTTTCCGGTTCCTCAAGCGCAACACCCGTAAATACCGGTTTTCATGTTGGGTAGAGACGCTCCAGTCTATCACTCTTTGGCCTGACTGCTTTAGTGGCAGTCTGCTGTAGACATGTGACGTACATGCCTTGCAATGGTGGACGTACAGCATCCCATACACCCTAGCCACGTGCTCTTATGTCTGTTACATCTGTAACATACCGAGTGCTCTCCCCTTCTGCTCTGATGCTGCACCAGGCATGTTCCTGGCAAACTGCAAACTTTATGCAGATGAATTGCACGAGGATCATGCATCAAATTGTTAAAAAGCATGTGAGTGAGTGTGTTAAGTTTTACGCCTCATTCAGCAATATTCCAGGTATATGGCGGAGGTGTGTAAATAATCAGGTCACTGAGTTTAATATCCAACGTCACATCGGCAATATTGCAGCCATAAAATAATCGAGTCTGGACCAGACAATCCAGTGATCTACAGCAGGAGCATCGATCTGAGCAACTGGGAATCAATCATATGTGCCAACAAAGTCAGCGAGCCTCACCATCCGATCCCGTTAGTCGCCTCGTACGACAACCAGAGTCACCTTTTGTAGCAAGCATGGGTTGCTGAAGATCTACCTTACCCCGGACTTTCACGGGTGACGAGGGCGGATCCAGAGGGGGTTGCAGGAGTGCGCACTTCTCTTTTTGTCTGAAACTTTGTTAAGAAAAGGCTGTATCCACCTCCGGGTATAGTGCATGTGAGCAGCTGCGTTTTGGTGGATTTTCACTGATTTTCATCATTACTGGACTCATGACAGTATTTTCAACCATACGAATTTGTTTTACAATGCATCAGTTCGTGTAAACAGTACCTTTGAAGCAGAATGCAGTATTTTGCAAAATGTAGTTGAAAACAGTTGACTGATGTAAGTAGCTATATTTAATCTAGTGAGTCTAAACGTTCGATAGTACATGTTCATATATTTGCTAACTGCAGGAAGCACTTTTCTGGAATATGTGTATTGGGATATTTTATGTCTGTTTCAGTTACTTTTAATATCGTGATTGATGATATGTTTGATATTTTCAGGTTCCGATGATACAAATTACATCCATCCATATCCATTGTATCCATCGACTGCTTATTAGCTTATTACACATAGAAGGTAAAGCTACTCTGTTTTCAGTTTTGCGGTTTTTTATCGTTGATTTAAGACGGCACAATTGAACATTTAGAGGTCTTAAATCAACGATAAAGGACCGCAAAATTTAGTAACTTTATCTTCTAGCACGACAGATAAGCGTTTTAAAACAGCACATTTTGGAGCGTAAGAACAGAGGGCGTGAAGTGGTCTTTTTCCTGGAAATTGCTCGGAATCGTGCAGTTGAGAGACAGGTTCTGTAATGAACATTTTAACAACACAATTTGCTGTATTTCAGAAACCAATATGGTTCCAGTTTGTAACAAGTATGTAACAAGTGACATAAATAGATCACGAAATATACAGTTTAAACTGTAAGCAACTTCAGTTATTTCATTTACTCAAATGAATTATTCACCTCCCCTTCCAGATCACAATCGACTCGCCCCATTCAAGTTATGAACTCGCAAAGTTTAGTCGCCGCGATCTTTACTTATGGAAGTAATTGTTAATAACGACACTACTATTCCCAAGCTAGATATGACCCGACATTCCAGCTTTTATATGGAAAACCTGGACAGCGGAAGTGGAAGTTGAAGGACTGGGCATTGCGGCTGGGACAGAAGTGGACAGGTTAAGACGTGTGTTCTTGATGTCATGTCCGCTGGAACCAGTTTGAAGTATGGCGGAATAGTGCTGCTTTTGGCGCGGCTGACGAATCAGTGTTATATGAGGACAGATAGTTTGTGCCCAGTAATCTTACCCGTGTCCCATGTTTCCACCCCAGCTTGTGAAATCCAACATTGCTGACTGCACAGGTAGAATTAACCCCTTTGTCCAGGGAATAGTGTCGCGTGTCAGCACTTCGTGAAGCGGGCGTAAAATGCATCTACGCGAAATCCATATATAGATTGCCTGAACACACTACACGGCACAGTTCATATGGGTTCACATGAAGGCGATGAGTGATTAGGTAACTCGAAACAAGGGTAGGTGTACAACACATAAATAAAAATAAATGACACACGCGGTCCTGAAACACCTGTACCCAACAAGATCTGATATCCGACGTTTTATGAGAAAGAGTGAAAAAACAGTGTTTTAATAATCTTAACTCCTCGCACAGACACGAGGGCCTGTGCTGCTATGGTCAGGAAATGACTGGTGGTGTTTCACCGGTCGTTTGTCACCCCTCGGTGTGAAACGTGAAAATAGAACAATGTTACATGATAGTTTCTTCAACAATATTCTGTGATTGCATGTTAACGCTAACCATCAACGAGTTGTGTTCTCGCCTTATTCACAATACCCAATAAGGCCCACTCACTACATAGACTAATGGTCTATCTGGCTGCTGCGAGTGAGTGACTTAAAAGTTTACAACGCATCGGCAATATTGCAGCCATATAGCTATACAAACAATGCTGTCAAGATGTATGTCGACAGAGGACAGTGAAACCAATTAGACTATCACAGATATAGATGTATAATTAGTTAGATATAGATGTATAATTAAATTACCAAGGTAGACAATGTTGTCTTCACATGACGGAAACCTGGAATGTTATCCCCTTCCTCTTATGATTGATAATGCAGAAACTGGAAGAATGCACCATTACAAAAATCTCGGTGTTATTTTCGATTTTAAACTTTCGTTTACTAAACAGAACGATCGCATTTACAGGACCAACAGCGACATTATTTTCTTCGCAGCTCAAGAACCTTTTCTACTGACAAAACCATAATGGCAGCTTTTTATCAAATCTTAATTCAAAGTGTGGTGACCTCCAACTTTTTATGTTGGTATGGGGATCTGTCTGCTCGCAGCAAAAACAAACTTTTCAACATTGTTAATGCTGCCAGTAAATTACTGGAGTGTCTTTCGGGCGTATTAATCCTTTTATGTTTGAGCGCCATATCGTCAAAAAGGCAACCAAAATTGGATTTGATCGTGCCCATATTTTATGTCACCACTTTTGATTACCTCCCCTTAAAACACATTTTCATACAATCGAGTATTCGTGTTAATAATGCAAGAAATGTTTTTGATTAGTTAGTGAGTGAGATAATATTTAAGGTCAGATCGGCAATGTTGCAGCCATATCGTGACGAGAACATTTATTATTACATAATATACCAAGAATACCAGAAACAAAAACCCTGTAGACGAAGAACAGTGAAGCCACCAGTATATCAATAACATCCATTTAAAACTAGTAATTAAATATAAAACAATTTAACTAAGAAGACAATACAATATTAAGACGGGCTACGGATTGCCGACAACTGAAGGTAGATAACCATACCATGGGACCATGGGGACTTACAGTATTTTGATTTGTCATCATGCATGCGATAACACCTAACGCACCCATTTTACTGTGTATGGAATCGTCAGCATTTACTTGAGCAAGCAATTATTGTGTATTTTTGTGTGAATTTTGTATCCGTTCTTTTTGACGCCATTTTTAATACGAAATGAATTTACTCCGGGATAATAGTGTTATCCCAGAGTATCATGTCTTATCATATCTTATAGGAACTGTGAATCATATAGGAAGGACCATGGCTGTGTCCGTATCGCTGAGGTTACATATACGTGTAAAAGAGAATGAATCCAATGATGTTATTTCCTACGTCATTGACGAAAGGAGGTTCGCGCCCCATATATGACAGGGATGACTAATTCCTGCATGTTGTCTAGCCGATTTGAGAAGAAGTTTTAATATTGCAATCACCAAATGGCAAGGAAGAGCAGCCGGCAGAACTTAACACTGACGCATAAAGCGGAACGAAAACACCAGTTGCAGGGGCGACTTGTCGCTCTTAACTCTTTTGTTACAATGTATGTTTTCAACTGGTCTTGTAAATTGGAGCAGCAAAGCAACTCGCTCCTCTAAATATACCATTGAAAAAAGAGTTGAGTTAAGATTTAAAGTCACATCGGCAGTATTTCAGCTATATTGTGACCAAACATAGAAAGATAGGGGATATTGTGTAAACAAGATTGATAAAATGCAAATCATGAAACCAAGGAGGAAACAGATGATGACGAGAATTAAGGGCAAATGTGACAATTTATTCAATTCTTCTGGAACTGTTTCATCTGTATGGATATGTAACATACAGATCATATAGTCATATACACTAGCATTGGTTAGTGGTATGCTCGCAAAATGGATTATCTCCTAGTTTTGTGAACTGTATGTAAATTTAATTGTTCACATTTGCTTGTTCTGTCACATTTCGGAATTTCCACTTCGGTATTTTAGCGGGGTCAGTATCTTCTCAATAATTATCCAGTTACGTGATAACGTTTTTTAAACTAGACAATAGGCAAATAAATCAAGCTGCACTGAAAGCAGTCGCCGCCATACAAGTGAATCATTGACAATCACAATCAAATGATAATAACAATAATATGGACTAAGTCGGCTCTTAAATGTAAAGCAGAGGGCTTCGTTTTTCGCTGTCCCAGACAAGTCATTTCCCACTGGCTATCGTCAAAATGTGATTCTTAAACAAAATATCGATTTGAAATGTCGCTTATGCAAGGTATTTACAGAGATGGTCCAACACATTGTCAAGGGCGCCCTTTCCCGGCTCAAACAGCATATCTTAAAAGACATGATGTCTACTATGTCTGTGGTTTTGAGGTCCACCCATTGTCCTTTTCGATAATGACAATGAATCTGTTCATACCATTGAATTTTTGTCAGTTTGACGTTAATGTGATTAGCAAGATTTAGGATAAGAATGCTAAATATGCGAGTTCCTGGGTTTTCCATCGGAACACAAGCCTTCTGACAGATTGAGTTACGCACAAGGTTTCTGTGTCTGCGTATTCCAGGGAACGTTCATAGAGGAGTCGATCAGGCAGCGTTTCCTTAAAAAAAGTCCCACTCTGGGCTAGTAAACCATCCAATCCATCACGTTGTATAGAGGAAGAGCTTTAAATTTAGTGCGGTATTAAACAACAACAACCAGTCAACCGAAATGTAGGATTGTGTCAATATTCCTAAAATGGCATGAGATGATACCCATTAAAGAAGCTGTCGCAAATGTGAGACACATAAGAATACAAACACGAACAATAAAAAATATTCAGCGATCAAACATATTCAGAGCTTTTATACTGTGATATAACGCCTCTACTGCAACACATCATCAGGGAACTGTCATAAGCATATAATGTTCATATCATAGAGATATATACGCATATACGCACTGATATGATAGATAATGAATTATAGACAATATATTACCAACTACATAATCAAATAACATTTACACACATTTCAAACATCAAAGGGTTTTTGTCCTTTACGCGCATTTCTTTGTCTAAAATGGTGGGTCTGACTGATTCAGGAGATTGTGAAAAAAGGAAACGATGTATTTACATAGTTGTAAGGATCGTGAAGAAGATGGCGCCACATGTGACGTTGATGACGAAGAATACCCTCAGACACAGTGCATCCAGCATGGCAGATACATCCTTCCAGGTTGGACCACCTGTGCACTTCTTTGTATTCACATCATCGATGTGGTTTTCGTGTACATGAGGATCCAGTCCTTTACTTGAATGACAACACTTCCAATAAATGACCAATTTCTGTAACACTAACGGGACCACTCCTTGTTGCCTGTGCATTCTGAGGATCACAACTGACATTACCACGTGGAGGGAGCTTAGGGTGAGGAGGATGGTGAGGTAGATGGTGAGGTAGGACGTCTGACGGGATGTCTTGGGCATGTTGTTTGTCATCTGAGTGAGAAAGACCCCGAAAGAGAGAAGAACGGTCATGGAAAGACCTACTTTATCTCCGTACTCTGCTGGCAGAGCAAACACCAGGGAGCTGAGGATGGATAGTAATACAATTGGGATAATCAAGTTGAAAACATAGTATGATGGTTGGCGCTTAATCACTAGGTTTACAGTGAGATATGGGTAAACTGTGTCGTAGGCGAAAGTTGAAATGTCCTCCAATTGCCATAATCCATTTTCAAAAGCAAGGGTTCCATAGGATTTGTGCACACCTGGCGTGAAACGTATGCTATCTGATTGTGTGACCCATGTTGACAGAACCATACTGCAGTTTTGAGTATCAAACGGAAAATGTAAAACATCAAAATCGCAATGGCTCTGGAAGAGATCACCATGGTACCACGTGACTAATCCTGTGTGTTCTACAGATACAGGCACAATGCGTTGATTAAAAAGTATCCTTTCTGCAACAGAATTCAGAAGCAGTACATCAGGTGTCCACATTTTATCGCTTGTCAGGGTTATGTTCTTCATGTTGTCAAAGACTGAGATGTTCCACATCAAGGCTTTGTCCACCCACTGCAGACCAAACCATCCACTGGTGGTGATGGATTGTCGCTGTTCATCGTGTTGAACTATTTGTGAATAGATAAAGAAAATACTAATGTAGAGCACTTCGTCGCTTGGGAACAGTTGTGGTTTGCTGTTATTTAGCAAGTGTTGTAAAAGTCTCGCTTGACCATCTAATCTGTTTCCGTGAATATGAACTAGAACAATAGTAAGAATACCAATGCTGAAGACATGTGTGAATAGAGTCCAAGCCATCCTTAGTGCGTGGTTTCCGTTGAATGATGAGTAGTTACCGAGGTAAACGATATCTACCTTTAAGTTAGAATCTAGATCAATATTCAGTAAATAATTCTCATTTCTAGCTGAAAGTTCTATTTGTGCCAATACAGAAAACTGCTTTTACCAGTTTGCACCTTGTTTGAGACATACGCATCGCGACAGAGAGTAATTCACATTGATGAGCCATTCATAGCAATACGGGTTTACCCTAAATGTCTTTCATGATTGCATATTGTCTGTTAAAAGGGTAGTCTAGCGATTCGATGATTAGCACCCATATTCAAACAATGCCTTTTATAGTAAGTATCTATAATGTTTACATATCATCCGACTTCAAACAATGTCCTTCGTGAGTGATGTGTTGACGCCGCCAGAGAATAATCAGACTGGGTTTCATGGGTCATTGGAGACGAAGCCTGTTAAAAGGGAAGCTTCTTGAGTAGGAGGCATAATCAAACAAAGAACTGCCGTGTATAATTGTCGTAAATTACATAACGTCGGAATGCAAACAGTGAAGTGAATTATTTTCATCTATTTTTTCTCTTGGTTTGTGAGTGATGTGCCAGCGTATGTCATGTGTCACATGAGTATGTTAATGAGTCTTGATATCATAATGAGAAAGATTTCATAGGTCATTTTACCTGTGTTAAGGTATGGGAGTTCGCTCACAGCGATGACTTTACTTTCCGAAAGTCAATTTGACTAGTACATATTCTGAATCTTGTTGTCATAGTGGTAGTATAGGGTGAGTGAAGCATCGGTGTTAAAACTTAAATATTCCCACCCGTATTTTATCAACAGCAACATTAACACTGTTTGTTAAAGATGATGTGATGAAGACATTTTCTTGGTTAGCTTTCCAGAACATACCAACAAACAGTATATGACTGTATTTAGAATGCATGAAGAAAATAAATGTTAAATTATCCTTCATCGTGGATATTGAGCGATCATTGATACTGCCTTGTAAAGTTGGAAATATATGTTGGGCACTTTGTACAAAATAATCAGTTGTTGTGAGGTTAAACCCTTGTTCACACCTTCATGAATATGTTCACAGTACCACAAAGCTACCTTCCTTAAACGAGAACATACACATGATTTCGGTATTTATATGAAAATACAGGAAATATCACACACACACACACACACACACACACACACACACACACACACACACACACACACACACACACACACACACACACACACACACACCATTTCAAAGGAAGACAATTATGTAATACAATTACAATATCGGATCACTTCGTTAATACAACCTTAAGCGAGATATGCTACCAGGACTCATGAAAATTCAGAATTATCAGACGGCATCAATTCTGGATTGACGCTCATCTGATTTTAGGCGGCTTCATTTAGGAGATAAACGTTTCAAATAATACATTTAGAAACTATCAATTCTGCGTAACATTCATATAATCATGATCATGACATAATTCAATAATTTCAATTAAAAGTGGACATTAGCATGTTAAATGTTTAACAGCCTGAAGACATGAAAGAGGGTCAGAAAATGTTATGTATTGTTTATGTTTAGGATTGTGGAAGTCGCGGTGGCTGGGCGGCCGACTTTCTGTGCTGGCGATTAGGTGACTGACCCTAAAGGTGCGGGTTCGAATCCCGGATGGGACTCAACCCAAAAATGTACTATAATCTGTACTTTACTAAGAAAGTGAAATCCCAAATAAGACATATGAAGAGAAAAAAAGAAGACAGGAAGGAGATTAATTCTCCAGCTCAATGTCGGCAGAAGAAATGAAAGGTTTAATTCTGAGCCCAAGAGGCGGAAAAAGAGAAAGGTTTCTTATTGTATAAATCCTCATAGAAGGGATGAAAACCACAGTTATATGCAGGGGTCGATTGACTAGAATATAGTTTCGTGATATAATGCAAAGATATTTTTGTATAAGAGAAGACTAAGAGAAGGTTCATCAGCTTCTACGTAAACACTGTCAATAGGAGAGTTTCTAACAGTTCCAAACCAAAGCCTCAGACCTTGGTGATGCACACAATCTAATAGCTTCAGGTTCCTTTTGCAGGCTCCACCACATATGATATAGCCATAATCAAGTTTAGAATGAATGGGTGATCTGTATAAGTGAAGGAAGGGTAGTTTTATCCCTTCCCCATTTTGAATTAAAGACAACCTTTTATAAATCGAGTGCCTTCAGGCAATTACTGTTTTGTTTAAACATAACTGTAGTTGACGTTCAATAGTATGCATATTTTTCCCACGACGAGAAATATTAAAATCATCCACAAATAATGATCCATCGACTGAATCGGTTAAAACCTTTGATAAACTGTTAATCGTATTTTGCGCATGTTTTTATTCCCAGAATTACGTTTATAAATTTAAACTGTTAATCTTGATGCTAAGTAAGTCACAGACAAAATACTGCCTTATAGGACACCCTGACCCTGTTTGTAATGGTCAGGCAGGGTAGAACCCATGCGGACTTGGAATTGTCTGTCAGTTAAAAGGTTGGCTTTTAAACCACCTCGCAATCCTAGGCCATGTAAATCTTTCCAAATGCCATACTTCTAAGTAGTGTCATATGTTTTTTCAAGATAGAAAATAGACACAACATGCTGTTTATTGATTAGAGCATTTTTATCAAATTCCAAATGCACTAGGTGATCGACAGTACTTCTGTTTTTACGGAAACCACATTGTATATCTGTTATGTTTCCAAGTACCAAAAACGTCTATTATTTATCATGCATTCCATGGTTTAGCAAACACAGCTGCTTAGTGAAACAGGTCGATCATTGGACGGATCTGTATGATCACGTCCAGATTTTGGTATTGGTACTTCTATAGCATCGCGCCATTTTGGAGGGAAGTTACCTGAAGTCCAAATATCATCAAAATATTTTTAAAAGTTTCAATCAGGATTCTGGTAAGTGTTTTAGGAGTTTGTACTATGTTATCAGCCCCTGTAGCAGTCACGTGAGACAGTTCAGGAGCAGTAAGGAGCTCATGAATAGAAAATAGTTCAATATCATCTTCCCCACTGTCAGAACAGAAATTAGTAGTTTTCTTGTTTTCTTGTTTCTGATATTGCTTGAATGTAGGCACACAATTAGAAGAGGAAGAATGCTTAGCAAGAGTTTCATCCACTTTATTCGCAAGATCCGATTTATCAGTAAATAATCGATCTCCATGTTTAAGATGATGGACGCTAGATTTAGTACCTTTACCTTTAACTTTCTGTATCATTTTCCACACTTTAGACATGGGCGTCCGAGAATTTATTTTGGATACATAATTTTTTGTGTGCAAAACTGGCGTTTATTCGTTTTAAAGGTCTGACGCGCTTTAGCATTTAAAATTTTAAAATTTCATAAATTGTATACCATAGGGTGTCGCCGGAAATCTACTGAGTAAAAAAAGAAACTTCACAAAATGTTATTTTTAAAAATAATGAATAACTTTTCTCTGATGATACATCTATGTATCCGAAATGGGATCCATATCTTTCTACTCTAGAAAGACGTCAGCAAAACCCACTTAAACCCATCCATTCGTCGTGCAAATGACGTTAGTGCCAAATCAGGTTTTGCACTTGCAGAACACGTTATCTTCGCATCGAAGTTTGTTTCAGTTGCGCGTGTTTGCATCGATCTCAAGAATTGAAAAAAAAAAACACCTTTAAACCACAGTTCTAACGGTACTTTAAATACCACGATTGTCAAAAGTAAGTGCAACGTGCACGTGCCGTTGGCATGTTGCAATAATTTATTGACGTCGCAAGAGCAATGGGATGCAGCCGTCGTACTGTGTATGACTTGCGAGGTCGTCTACAACAAAGTGGCTCCATTTCTGATCGCCCAAGGTCGGGTCGTTCACGAGCAGAAGACCGTCAAATTGTCCTACGTGACAGATTTCTTCTGGCCACACGAACCAGGGCTGTGATGTTTAGAGGTCGACTGTCCTCACAGACCATTCGAAATCGTTTGCGGGCTGCCAGTCTCCATTCTCGACGTCCATATCGTGGGCCAATATTGATGCTGTTTCATCAACGTCAACATCTGCTGTGAGACCAACGACACTTCCCGTGGACCCAGAGAGATTGGAATCGAGTCGTCTTTAGCGATGAATCTAGGTTTACCACATGCCGCAATGTTGACACGAAATTCCCTTCAAAACGCTGGAATCAAATCTTGGACTGGCCATTGAGGTCCCCTGATCTTAATCCAATAGAACACGTTTGGGATGCACTTGGGATGCAAATTGTTGCAGGAACTTGGCGCTGGCTTGCAAGAGGAATGGCGGAGAATCCCCAGACAGTGTTCACAAGCATCAGGCAGTCAATAAGGAGACGGTGTTTGGCAGTGGCGAATGCGCGGGGCGGCCACACACACACTATTGAACTGAGAAATTTCGAATCATTATTCTTGTGACTTTCTGTATACCCATGTTTTGGAACGGCGGTGTAGCCTAATGGAACTGATTGTGGCACTGTCAGTGTATCGAGTACATCACACAGGTCTCAGCACTGAAATAATAACAATTTAACCATCTGACCATCCCATGTTCTTTTATAGTGCCCTGAAGAAAGAATGTGAAGTTTCTTTTTTTTATACTTTCTGTTTTTTTCCTTGCCTTCTTGCCTTGTTAGCTTTCATCGTTGAAACATGGTTTTCGGATGTGTGAAATTGCAGAATTCTAGTTAGTCGCCTCGTACGACAAGCAGAGTCACCTTTTGTGGCAAGCATGGGTTGCTGAAGATCTACCTTACCCGGACTTTCACGGGTGACAAAGGCGGATCCAGAGGGTGTTGCAGGGGTGTGCACTCCTCTTTTTGTCCTGAAACTTTGTTAAG
The DNA here is from genome assembly GCF_037392515.1 of Haliotis asinina. NCBI lineage: Eukaryota > Metazoa > Mollusca > Gastropoda > Lepetellida > Haliotidae > Haliotis > Haliotis asinina. The sequence continues at coordinate 65,954,018 of NC_090284.1, read as the reverse complement.
AAAAAGCTGTATCCGCCCCTGGATATCGTGCATGTGAGCAGCTGCGTTTTGGTGGATTTTCACTGATTTTCATCATTACTGGACTCGTGACAGTATTTTCAACCATACGAATTTGTTTTACAATGCATCAATTCGTGTAAACAGTACCTTTGAAGCAGAATGCAGTATTTTGCAAAATGTAGTTGAAAACAGTTGACTGATGTAAGTAGCTACATTTTATCTAGTGAGTCTAAACGTTCGATAGTACATGTTCATATATTTGCTAACTGCAGGAAGCACTTTTCTGGAATATGTGTATTGGGATATTTTATATCTGTTTCAGTTACTGGTAATGTCGTGATTGATGATATGTTTGATATTTTCAGGTTCCGATGATACAAATTACATCCATCCATATCACATTGTATCCACCGACTGCTTATTAGCTTATTACACATAGAAGGTAAAGCTACTCTGTTTTCAGTTTTGCGGTCCTTTATCGTTGATTTAAGACGGCAAAATTGAACATTTAGCGGTCTTAAATCAACGATAAAGGACCGCGTAAAAACAGAAGGCGTGAAGCGGTCTTTTTCCTGGAAATTGCTCGGAATCGTGCAGTTGAGAGACAGGTTCTGTAATGAACATTTTAACAACACAATTTGCTGTATTTCAGAAACCAATATGGTTCCAGTTTGTAACAAGTATGTAACAAGTGACATAAATAGATCACGAAATATACAGTTTATACTGTAAGCAACTTCAGTTATTTCATTTACTCAAATGAATTATTCACCTCCCCTTCCAGATCACAATCGACTCGCCCCATTCAACTCGCAAAGTTTAGTCGCCGCGATCTTTACTTATGGAAGTAATTGTTAATAACGACACTACTATTCCCAAGCTAGATATGACCCGACATTCCAGCTTTTATATGGAAAACCTGGACAGCGGAAGTGGAAGTTGAAGGACTGGGCATTGCGGCTGGGACAGAAGCGGGCAGGTTAAGACGTGTGTTCTTGATGTCATGTCCGCTGGAACCAGTTTGAAGTATGGCGGAATAGTGCTGCTTTTGCGCTGCTGACGAATCAGTGTTATATGAGGACAGATAGTTTGTGCCCAGTAATCTTACCCGTGTCCCATGTTTCCACCCCAGCTTGTGAAAGCTGTGTAATGGTGGTAGATCCCACATAGCTGACTGCGTAGGTAGAATTAACCACTTTGTCCAGGGAATAATGTCGCGTGTCAGCACTTCGTGAAGCGGGCGTAAAATGCATCTACGCGAAATCCATATATAGATTGCCTGAACACACTACACGGCACAGTTCATATGGGTTCACATGAAGACGATGAGTGATTAGGTAACTCGAAACAGGGGTAAGTGTACAACACATAAATAAAAATAAATGACACACGCGGTCCTGAAACACCTGTACCCAACAAGATCTGATATCCGACGTTTTTTGAGAAAGAGTGAAAAAACAGTGTTTTAAAAATCTTAACTCCTCGCACAGACACGAGGGCCTGTGCTGCTATGGTCAGGAAATGACTGGTGGTGTTTCACCGGTCGTTTGTCACCCCTCGGTGTGAAACGTGAAAATAGAACAATGTTACATGATAGTTTCTTCAACAATATTCTGTGACTGTATGTTAACACTAACCATCAACGAGTTGTGTTCTCGCCGTATTCACAATACCCAATAAGGCCCACTCACTACGTAGACTAATGGTCTATCTGGCTGCTGCGAGTGAGTGACTTAAAAGTTTACAACGCATCGGCAATATTGCAACCATATAGGTATACAAACAATGCTGTCAAGATGTATGTCGACAGAGGACAGTGAAACCAATTAGACTATCACAGATATAGATGTATAATTAGTTAGATATAGATGTATAATTAAATTACCAAGGTAGACAATGTTGTCTTTACATGACTGAAACCTGGAATGTTATCCCCTTCCTCTTATGATTGATAATGCAGAAATTGGAAGAATGCACCATTTAAAAAATCTCGGTGTTATTTTCGATTTTAAACTTTCGTTTACAAAACAGAACGATGGCATTTACAGGAGTGAGTGAGTTAATATTTATCGTCACATCGGCAATCTTGCAGCCATATCGTGACGAGAACAAGTAATACTGACATTGTAGAATGAATGAATATAAGAAAATAAAACCCTGTTGACAACGAACAGTAAAAACACTAGTAAATATCACAGATATACATTTAAGACTAGTGATTAGATTAGACAATATAAAAATGGGCTATGGATTGCTAACAACTGAAGGTAGATCACCATACAAGGGACCATGGGGACTTACATTACTTTTGCTACCTGCATGGACCCCAGCTGGATTTACACCATCCCCTCAGTCGCCAGCAATTTAGGCACATATAGCCATAGATTTAAAAGAACACATATACTACGATTAAAAGAGCGGAGTGTTTGAATTTACTTTGAACGTTTGTGGACTTACGTACCCTCTCAGGAGGACAATAATTTTACGGTACTTTAACCCCCCTCGAGGATACAGCCACGAACAATCTCAGTTACTAATTCAAAATTCCAATAATAAAATATTTATATATTTACAATTCATTTAACAAATCTAATTCTTTTAAAAAAGCAATAATTAAATGACCACTGTTATTGTTAAAAAGATCCTTCATAGTTCGGGATTTAAAATAGTTATCCCTTGTGATGGAATATTCAACACAGTCAAGCAAAACATGCTTGACCGTGATTATTTCATCACAAGGGATGCAGAACGGAGGATCCTCACCTTTCAATAAGTATTCATGAGTATATCTCGTATGGCCAATACGACATCGCCGCATGATGACCTCTTCAAATCTGGACTGACAACCCAAGTAGGTATAACCAACAGAAGGTTTTATTGCATGTAATTTATTTATGCCCACCTGGGTGTCCCACTTCTTCTGCATCAGATCACGGATATACGATCTAATGGTAGCTTTATAATCAGTGTAAGGAATAAGAAGTGGTGTCACAGATTTGTTGAGTGCTGCCTTGGCAGCAAGATCAGCCATCGTGTTACCAGAAATGCCAACGTGACTGGGTAACCAACAAAAGACGATGTCGTATTGGCCAGTAGCAAGTTCATTATGCAATTCAATAATTTCAATTAAAAGTGGATGTTTGCAAGAAGTGTTTTTAATTGCCTGAAGGCAAGAAAGAGAGTCGGAATAGATTATATACTGGTTATGTTTTGGATGTCCTTGAATATATTTGAGAGCCGTTAACATGGCGTTAGCTTCAGCTGTGAAAATAGAACTGTTGTCGGGCAATCTAGAAGATATTGTTCTGGATCCAATGACAGTGGCACAAGCCACCGCGCCACCGTCCTTGGACCCATCTGTAAATAAGGATTTATAACTGCTATATTTATGTTTTAATTGATTATATTCTTGTTTGTATTGTAATTCATTAGTGTCTGATTTTTTAAATGTAGTTAATGTTAGGTCAACTTGTGGCCTAACCAACTGCCAAGGAGGAGAAGAAAGAAGACAGGAAGGAGCTATATTTTCCAGCTCAATGCCAGCAGCAAAAATAAGTGGTTTTATTCTTAAACCAAGAGGCGGAACAAGAGAAGATTTCTTATTGTATAAATCCTCATACAGAGGATTGAAGGCACAGTTATATGCAGGATTTGACTTATTCGAATGCAGTTTTGTTATATACTGTAAAGCTAATTTTATACGTCGCTGTTCAAGAGATGGTTCATCAGCCTCGACATACAGGCTGTCAACAGGTGAAGTTCGAAAGGAGCCAAGACAGAGTCTTAGACCTTGATGATGGACTGAATCTAATATTTTTAGGTTGCTTTTGCAGGCTCCACCATACACAATGGAGCCGTAATCAAGTTTCGAGCGAACCAGTGATCGATACAGGTGTAGGAGGGTAGATTGATCCCCTCCCCACTTGGAACTGGAAACAACTTTTAACAGATCTAGTGTCTTCAAGCATTTATTTTTTAGGTATTTAATGTGTGGAAGAAAAGTTAAATGGGAGTCAAAAAGTATACCCAAGAACTTTGCCTCCTTTACAACTTTGATGGGAGTGTCATTTAAAAATATTTCAGGGTCTTTATGTGGTTTGTATTTGCGGCAAAAATGTATACAATTAGTTTTGGATTTAGAAAATTTAAAGCCGTTTTCGAGACACCATTTATCTATTTTATTTAAACATAACTGCAGTTGTCGTTCAATAGTATGCATATTTTTTCCACGACAAGAAATATAAAAATCATCCACAAAGAGTGATCCATCAATTGAATCACTTAAAACCTTTGATAGACTGTTAATTTTAATACTAAAGAGTGTGACAGACAAAATACTGCCTTGTGGGACGCCCTGGTCCTGAGTATAATGATCAGACAGGGTAGAACCCACGCGTACCTGAAAGTGTCTGTCAGTTAAAAACTCGGATATAAATTGAGGCAAACGACCCCGTAAACCAAAATCATGTAAATCTTTTAAAATGCCATGCTTCCATGTCGTATCATAAGCTTTTTCTAAATCGAAAAAGATTGACACTGCATGCTGTTTGTTAATGATGGCGTTCTTAACGAATGATTCCAATCGAATTAAATGATCTATGGTACTGCGGTTTTTACGAAAACCACATTGTATATTTGTGATTAAATTATTTGACTCTAAGTACCAAGTTAGTCGGTTATTGACCATACGTTCCATGGTTTTGCAAACGCAGCTAGTCAAGGAAATAGGCCTATAATTAGAGGGATCTGTATGGTCACGGCCAGGTTTAGGTATGGGTACAATAATGGCATTACGCCAGGATGGAGGAAATTTACGAGATGTCCAAATATCATCAAAAATATTCAACAGTGTCTCTAAACAGGATTCAGGTAAGTGTTTCAGGAGTTGATAATGAATGTTATCAGCTCCTGTAGCAGTATCGTGAGATTGTTCAAGAGCAGTATGAAGCTCATGAATAGAAAATATTTCATTATAATCTTCCCCATTATCTGAATGAAAATTGATTTTGCTCTTTTCCTGCTGTTTTTGATATTTTTGAAATTTTGGAACATAATTAGACGAGGAAGAGTGTTGGGCAAGAGTTTCTCCCAGTTTGTTTGCAATATCAGATTTATCTGTTAACAACTGATCCCCAGTTTTGAGATGATGTATGGTTGATTTGGTACCTTTACCTTTTATTCTCTGGATCATGTTCCATACCTTGGACATCGGCGTTCGCGAATTTTTTTCGAAACATATTTTTGCCAAGACTGGCGTTTGTTTTGCTTAAATGTGCGCCTTGCTTTAGCATTTAACACTTTATATTTATTTAAACTATGCACCATTGGGTGGCGGCGGAAATAATGTTCAGCTTTTTTCCGTGCTTTCCTAGCTTGTTTACATTCATTAGTAAACCATGGTTTACGTATGTGTGGATTTATAGAGGACTTAGGAATACATTCATCGGCTATTTTGTTGAGCTCATCAGAGAATAATTGGACTGAATCAGGAACATCAATAAAACGATCAGGAATTAATTTGTCCTTGCAAAATAGTTTGAACAAAGGCCAGTTAGCTTTACTGAAGTTCCATCTTGACGATGGAGGGATATCGCCTGGAGCTATTGCCTGAAGAATGGTCGGAAAATGATCACTGCCACACAGATCATTGTGAACTGACCATTCGAATTCATTTAAGAGATCTGCATCAGTGAGTGACAAATCAAGAGAAGAATATGTACCTGTACCAGGATGTAAGTACGTTTTCGAATTATTGTTGAATAAACATAGTTCATTGTTTGAAAGAAAATCTTCTAATATCCTCCCATTTCTGTTTGTATCAGAACTACCCCAAAGTGGATTATGGCCGTTAAAGTCACCCATAATGATACATGGCTTAGGGAGCTGGTCATAAAGAGCCTGAATATCTGTTTGTTGTAGAGTAAAAGACGGTGATACATAAATTGAGCACAAAGTGAAAACAATATTCAAAGTCAGCCTGACAGCAACAGCTTGAAGTGGTGTATTCAGGGGGACAGGGCTATGTATAACACCCTGCCTCACCAAAATTGAAGAACCCCCTGTAGCTCTAGGTCCTGGAGGAGAAAAATAATTAAAAGAATCATATTGCCTTATATCCATAAGGTCAGTGTCTCTAAAATAGGTTTCTTGCAAGCAAAATGCCGATGGTTTGAAGTCCTGTATCAGTAACTGTAAATCATTTAAATTGTTCCTTAGTCCTCTACAATTCCACTGGATGATGTTAGTTGATGAGAGTTGCTACATCCTCTGTCTGAGAAGTTGATGTAGATACATCAATCAGAACCTGAGAAGTCTGAGTAGTGTCACTGATTATGACTTGTTGATTGACCCAAGATAAGGATGTTTGACATGATTTTGATGTCATAGAAGGTCTGGAAACGAGAGCTCGAGAAGAGACTGCATTTGAGTATAAAGTTGATGAAATGGTAGAAAGGGGTACCAACTTTCTTGCAGAAGAATACGAGATATTGTTAGTGTGTTTGATATGTTGAATTTTTGTCTCGCGTTCATAAAAAGGACAGGATTTAGATGAGGCTAAGTGGTCTCCATCACAGTTAGCAAGCAGTCAGAAAGTTCGTGTGCACTACCACAACGGGAACATACCGAGCTGTTGCGGCAGAACTTTGCCCCATGACCAAATTTTTGACATTTGAAACATCGGAGAGGAGACGGTACATACACCTCCACCCCAATGTTGAAATATCCAGCTTTCACAGATTTTGGAGGACGGAATGTGAAAACGTGAACAAATACGTATTGAGCTTGATTGTTGTGCCATCGTCTTTCTTTTTGGATAATCGCTTTACAGCGATGACCCCTTGATTGTGAAGCTCAGTAACAATGTCCTCCTCAGTCATGTCAGAAAGACAATGAGCCCTATCTCTGACAATGCCTCTACATGAATTCAAAGTTCTGTGTACAGAGGCAACAACGGGTGTGTTTTAATTTCAACAGATTGTCCGATTGTTGCTTACGCGCACATTCCACCAACAGAGAGCCATTTCGAAGTCGCGTTACATCCTTAACTTCTCCACAGACACCGTGAATGCCCTTGGAAATAGCAAAGGGGTTCAATTTGAGAGGGTTTTCATCAGCAGATGAGATGACAATAAATCTCGGCCACGAGTCAACTAAGTCAGATGAGCTTTCATCAGATGACGAAGATTCAACATACCGGCGTTTATTCTTCGATGAACCAGAAGGAATGGAGGTAGCCATTATGTAGGAAAAGTGTTCGACAACCCTGCTCCCCACCCACCATGGAGTGTCAACAAGGACGGTGTTACAGCGGAAACCAGTCTGTTACACCAGGGCTACAGGGATGTTATACTCCAGCCAATAAAAACTTGAAAAGCTGTTGAATCAAACAGAACAAATGCCAGGCTGGTTCGCCCTCGACACATTTCTGAAGAAACACAGAATTCAGAGGTTAATATTGCCAGATTGACCCATGAGCCACCGCCTTCTGGCATGGGACTCTAGGCAAATTAGTACACATAAAATTGTACATTGAAAGCCAAAAAAGCCAAGATCATATAATCAAAGTACTACGTGCAAAAGTATTCACCATGCACAGGGCTTGGCGTGACCAGCCGATTGATTGAATTGGGCCTATTCAAACTCCCGTCTAGGTGAAGTTAGGGCCAAAGTGGCGTGTTGAGCAACAGGAACACGGTTGCAGGCCCCTGTTACCCTCAACCACCAGGATCCCCTCCTCCACCGACACAGGGCCGCAACCCACGGCTAACGGATTGGTGGACCAAATATGCCCCCGGGTCCACAACGGGGGGTTGGCGAGCACTTAGCGTTACCCAGCACCCACCACGAGGAGGTGGCTCGCCACGGGTGCCGGCATTTACAGGACCAACAGCGACATTATTTTCTTCGCAGCTCAAGAACCTTTTCTACTGACAAAACCATAATGACAGCTTTTTATCAAATCTTAATTCAAAGTGTGGTGACTTCCAACTTTTTATACTGGTACGGGGTTCTGTCTGCTCGCAGCAAAAACAAACTTTTCAACATTGTTAATGCTGCAGTAAATTACTGGAGTGTCTTTCGGGCGTATTAATCCCTTTATGTGTGAGCGCCATATCGTCAAAAGGCAACTAAAATTGGATTTCATTGTGCCCTTATTTTATCTCACCATTTTCGATTACCCCCCCCTTAAAACACATTTTCATACAATCGAGTATTCGTGTGAATAATACAAGAAATGTTTTTGATTAGTTAGTGAGTGAGATTTTGCAGCCATATCGTGTCGAGAACATTTACTATTACATTGTATACCAAGAATACCAGAAACAAAAACCCTGTAGACGAAGAACAGTGAAACCACTAGTATATCAATGACATCCATGTAAAACTAGTAATTAAATCTAAAACAATTTAACTAAGAAGACAATTTAATATTAAGACGGGCTACGGATTGCCAACAACTGAAGGTAGATAACCATACCATGGGACCATGGGGACTTACAGTATTTGATTTGTCATCATGCATGCGATAACACCTAACTCAGCCTCTTTACTGTGTTTAACTGTATGGAATCGTCAGCATTTACTTGTGCAAGCAATTATTGTGTATATTTTTGTGAATTTTGTATCCGTTCTTTTTGACGCCATTTTTAATACGAAACGAATTTACTCCGGGTTAATAATGTTATCCCAGAGTATCATGTCTTATCATATCTTATAGGAACTGTGAATCATATAGGAAGGACCATGGTTGTGTCCGTATGGCTGAGGTTACATATACGTGTAAAAGAGAATGAATCCAAGGATGTTATTTCCTTCGTCATTGACGAAAGGAGGTTCGCGCCTCATGTATGACAGGGATGAACAATTCCTGCATGTTGTCTAGCCGATTTGAGAAGCAGTTTCAGTCTTGCAATCACCAAATGGCAAGGAAGAGCAGCCGGCAAAAATAAACACTGACGCATAAAGCAGTGTGGCGTAGAGCGAAGACACCAGTTGCAGGGGCGACTTGTCGCTCTGAACTCGTTTGTTACAATGTATGTTTTCAACTGGTCTTGTAAACTGGAGCAGCAATGCAACTCGTTCCTCTAAATATACCATTGAAAAAAGAGTGAGTTAAGATTTAAAGTCACATCGGCAGTATTTCAGCTATATTGTGACCAAACATAGAAAGATAGGGGATATTGTGTAAACAAGATTGATAAAATGCAAATCATGAAACCAAGGAGGAAACAGATGATGAAGAGAATTAAGGGCAAATGTGACAATTTATTCAATTCTTCTGGAACTGTTTCATCTGTATGGATATGTAGCATACAGATCATATAGTCATATACACTAGCTTTGGTTAGTGGCATGCTCGCAAAATGGATTATCTCCTAGTTTTGTGAACTGTATGTAAATTTAATTGTTCACATTTGCTTGTTCTGTCACATTTCGGAATTTCCACTTCGGTATTTTAGCGGGGTCAGTATCTTCTCAATAATTATCCAGTTACGTGATAACGTTTTTTAAACTAGACAATAGGCAAATAAATCAAGCTGCACTGAAAGCAGTCGCCGCCATACAAGTGAATCATTGACAATCACAATCAAATGATAATAACAATAATATGGACTAAGTCGGCTCTTAAATGTAAAGCAGAGGACTTCGTTTTTCGCTGTCCCAGACAAGTCATTTCCCACTGGCTATCGTCAAAATGTGATTCTTAAACAAAATATCGATTTGAAATGTCGCTTATGCAAGGTATTTACAGAGATGGTCCAACACATTGTCAAGGGCGCCCTTTCCTGGCTCAAACAGCGTATCTTAAAAGACATGATGTCTACTATGTCTGTGGTTTTGAGGTCCACCCATTGTCCTTTTTGATAATGACAATGAATCTGTTCATACCATTGAATTTTTGTCAGTTTGACGTTAATGTGATTAGCAAGATTTAGGATAAGAATGCTAAATATGCGAGTTCCTGGGTTTTCCATCGGAACACAAGCCTTCTGACAGATTGAGTTACGCACAAGGTTTCTGTGTCTGCGTATTCCAGGGAACGTTCATAGAGGAGTCGATCAGGCAGCGTTTCCTTAAAAAAAAAGTCCCACTCTGGGCCAGTAAACCATCCAATCCATCACGTTGTATAGAGGAAGAGCTTTAAATTTAGTGCGACATTAAACAACAACAACCAGTCAACCGAAATGTAGGATTGTGTCAATATTCCTAAAATGGCGTGAGATGATACCCATTAAAGAAGCTGTCGCAAATGTGAGACACATAAGAATACAAACACGAACAATAAAAAATATTCAGCGATCAAACATATTCAGAGCTTTTATACTGTGATATAACGCCTCTACTGCAACACATCATCAGGGAACTGTCATAAGCATATAATGTTCATATCATAGAGATATATACGCATATACGCACTGATATGATAGATAATGAATTATAGACAATATATTACCAACTACACAATCAAAAAACATTTACACACATTACAAACATCAAAGGGTTTTTGTCCTTTACGCGCATTTCTTTGTCTAAAATGGTGGGTCTGACTGATTCAGGAAATTGTGAAAAAAGGAAACGATGTATTTACATTGTTGTAAGGATGGTGAAGAAGATGGCGCCACATGTGATGTTGATGACGAAGAATACCCTCAGACACAGTGCATCCAGCATGGCAGATACATCCTTCCAGACTGGACATCCTGTGCACTTCTTTGTATTCACATCATCGATGTGGTTTTCTTGTACATGAGGATCCAGTCCTTTACTTGAATTACAACACTTCCAATAAATGACCAATTTCTGCAACACTAACGGGACCACTCCTTGTCGTCTGTGCATTCTGAGGGTCACAACCGACATTACCACGTGGAGGGAGCTTAGGGTGAGGAGGATGGTGAGGTAGATGGTGAGGTAGGACGTCTGACGGGATGTCTTGGGCATGTTGTTTGTCATCTGAGTGAGAAAGACCCCGAAGGAGAGAAGAACGGTCATGGAAAGACCCACTTTATCTCCGTACTCTGCTGGCAGAGCAAACACCAGGGAGCTGAGAATGGATAGTAATACAATGGGAATAATCAAGTTGAAAACATAGTATGATGGTTGGCGCTTAATCACTACGTTTACAATGAGATATGGGTAAACTGTGTCGTAGGCAAAAGCTGAAATGTCCTCCAATTGCCATAATCCATTCTCAAAAGCAAGGGTTCCATAGGATTTGTGCACACCTGGCGTGAAACGTATATTATCCGATTGTGTGACCCATGTTGACAGAACCATACTGCAGTTTTGAGTATCAAACGGAAAATGTAAAACATCAAAATCGCAATGGCTCTGGAAGAGATCACCATGGTACCACGTGATTAATCCTGTATGTTCTACAGACACAGGCACAATGCGTTGATTAAAAAGTATCCTTTCTGCAACAGAATTCACAAGCAGTACATCAGGTGTCCATATTTTATCGCTTGTCAGGGTCATGTTCTTTATGTTTTCAAAGTCCGAGATGTTCCACATCAAGGCTTCGTCAACCCACTGCAGACCAAACCATCCACTTGTGGTGATGGATTGTCGCTGTTCATCGTGTTCAATTATTTGTGAATGGATAAAGAAAATACTAATGTAGAGCACTTCGTCCCTTGGGAACAGTTGTGGTTTGCTGTTATTTAGCAAGTGTTGTAAAAGTCTCGCTTGACCATCTAATCTGTTTCCGTGAATATGAACGAGTACAATAACAAAAATACCAATGCTGAAGACATGTGTGAATAGAGTCCAAGCCATCCTTAGTGCGTGGTTTCCACTGAATGATGAGTGGTTACCGAGGTAAACGATATCTACCTTTAAGTTAGAATGTAGATCAATATTCACTGAATAATTTTCATTTCTAGCAAAACGTTCTACTTCTGCCAACACAGAAAACTGCTTTTACCAGTTTCCGCCTGCTTTGAGACATAACCATCGCGACAGAGAGTAATTCACATTGATGAGCCATTCATAGCAATACGGGTTTACCCTAAATGTCTTTCATGATTGCATATTGTCTGTTAAAAGGGTAGTCTAGCGATTCGATGATTAGCACCCGTATTCAAACAGTGCCTTTCATAGTAAGTATCTATAATGTTTACATATCATCCGACTTCAAACAATGTCCTTTGTGAGTGATATGTTAACGCCAGAGAATAATCAGACTGGGTTTCATGGGTCATTGGAGACGAAGGCTGTTAAAAGGGAAGCTTCTTGAGTTGAGGCACAATCAAACAAAGAACTGCCGTGTATAATTGTCGTAAATTACATAGCGTTGGAATGCAAACAGTGAAGTGAATTATTTTCATCTATTTTTTTCTCTCGGTTTGTGAGTGATGTGCCAGCGTATGTCATGTGTCACATGAGTATATTAATGAGTCTTGATATCATAATGAGAAAGATTTCATAGGCCATTTTACCTGTGTTAAGGTATGGGAGTTCGCTCACAGCGATGACTTTAGTCAATTTGACTAATACATATTCTGCATCTTGTTTTCATAGTGGTAGTATAGGGTGAATGAAGCATCGATGTTTACAGATAAAACACGGGTGGGAATATTTAAGTTTTATCAACAGCAACATTAACACTGTTTGTTAAAGATGATGTGATGAAGACATTTTCTTGGTTTCCAGAACATACTAACAAACAGTATATGACTGTATTTAGAATGCATGAAGAAAATAAATCTTAAATTATCCTTCATCGCGGATATTGAGCGATCATTGATACTGCCTTGTAAAGTTGGAAATGTATGTTGGACACTTTGTACAAAATAATCAGTTGTTGTGAGGTTAAACCCTTGTACACACCTTCATGAATATGTTCACACACACACACACACACACACACAACAAAGACAACACACCATTTCAAAGGAAGAGAATTGCGTAGTACAATTACAATATCGGATCACTTCGTTAACACAACCTTAAGCGAGATATGCTACCATGACTCATGAAAATTCTAGATTTGGATTGGTTGTTCAGAATAATCAGACGGCATCAATTCTGGATTGACGCTCATCTGATTTTAGGCGGTTTCATTTAGGACATTAACGTTTCAAATAATACATTTAGAGACTATCAATTCTGCATAACATTCACATAATCATGATCATGACATGATTCAATAATTTCAATTGGACATTAGCATTTTAAATGTTTAACAGCCTGAAGACATAAAAGAGAGTCAAAAAATGTTATGTATTGTTTATGTTTAGGATTGTGGAAGTCGCGGTGGCTGGGCGGCCGACTTTCTGTGCTGGCGATTAGGTGACTGACCCTAAAGGTGCGGGTTCGAATCCCGGATGGGACTCAACCCAAAAATGTACTATAATTTGTACTTTACTAAGAAAGTGAAATCCCCCAAAAGATATATGTTTTATGTTTAGGATGTTTTTGAATACATCTCCGAGCCGTTAATATGGCGTTAGCTTCATCTAGAAGATGTTGTTCTGGATCCAGTGACAGTGGCACAAGATATCCATCTGTGAAGAAGGATTTGTAATTGTTATATTTACTTTTAATTGATTGCATTCTTGTTTATACTGTAATTCGTTGATTTCTGATTTATTAAAATGTGGAAAACTTCAGGTCAATCTGGGGCCTAGCCAGTTGCCAAGGAGGAGAAAAAAAGAAGACAGGAAGGAGATTAATTCTCCAGCTCAATGTCGGCGGAAGAAATGAAAGGTTTAATTCTGAGCCCAAGAGGCGGAAAAAGAGAAAGGTTTCTTATTGTATAAATCCTCATAGAAGGGATGAAAACCACAGTTATATGCAGGGGTCGATTGACTAGAATATAGTTTCGTGATATAATGCAAAGATATTTTTGTATAAGAGAAGACTATGGGAAGGTTCATCAGCTTCTACGTAAACACTGTCAATAGGAGAGTTTCTAACAGTTCCAAACCAAAGCCTCAGACCTTGGTGATGCACACAATCTAATAGCTTCAGGTTCCTTTTGCAGGCTCCACCACATATGATATAGCCATAATCAAGTTTAGAATGAATGGGTGATCTGTATAAGTGAAGGAAGGGTAGTTTTATCCCTTCCCCATTTTGAATTAAAGACAACCTTTTATAAATCGAGTGCCTTCAGGCAATTACTGTTTTGTTTAAACATAACTGTAGTTGACGTTCAATAGTATGCATATTTTTCCCACGACGAGAAATATTAAAATCATCCACAAATAATGATCCATCGACTGAATCGGTTAAAACCTTTGATAAACTGTTAATCGTATTTTGCGCATGTTTTTATTCCCAGAATTACGTTTATAAATTTAAACTGTTAATCTTGATGCTAAGTAAGTCACAGACAAAATACTGCCTTATAGGACACCCTGACCCTGTTTGTAATGGTCAGGCAGGGTAGAACCCATGCGGACTTGGAATTGTCTGTCAGTTAAAAGGTTGGCTTTTAAACCACCTCGCAATCCTAGGCCATGTAAATCTTTCCAAATGCCATACTTCTAAGTAGTGTCATATGTTTTTTCGAGATAAAGAATAGACACAACATGCTGTTTATTGATTAGAGCATTTTTATCAAATTCCAAATGCACTAGGTGATCGACAGTACTTCTGTTTTTACGGAAACCACATTGTATATCTGTTATGTTTCCAAGTACCAAAAATGTCTATTATTTATCATGCATTCCATGGTTTAGCAAACACAGCTGCTTAGTGAAACAGGTCGATCATTGGACGGATCTGTATGATCACGTCCAGATTTTGGAATTGGTACTTCTATAGCATCGCGCCATTTTGCGCGTGTTTGCATCGATCTCAAGAATTGAAAAAAAACACCTTTAAACCACAGTTCTAACGGTACTTTAAAAACCACGATTGTCAAAAGTAAGTGCAACGTGCACGTGCCGCTAGCATGTTGCAATCATTTATTGACGTCGCAAGAGCAATGGGATGCAGCCGTCGTACTGTGTATGACTTGCGAGGTCGTCTACAACAAAGTGGCTCCATTTCTGATTGCCCAAGGTCGGGTCGTCCACGTATGACGTCACGAGCAGAAGACCGTCAAATCGTCCTACGTCACCTACGTGACAGATTTCTTCTGGCCACACGAACCAGGCCTGAGATGTTTAGAGGTCGACTTTCCTCACAGACCATTCGAAAGCGTTTGCGGGCTGCCAGTCTCCATTCTCGACGTCCATATCGTGGGCCAATATTGATGCTGTTTCATCAACGTCAACGTCTGCTGTGGGGCCAACGACACTTCCCGTGGACCCAGAGAGATTGGAATCGAGTCGTCTTTAGCGATGAATCTAGGTTTACCACATGCCGCAATGTTGACACGAAATTCCCTTCAAAACGCTGGAATCAAAGTCTTGGACTCGCCATCTAGGTCCCCTGACCTTAATCCAATAGAGCACGTTTGGGGTGCACTTGGGATGCAAATTGTTGCAGGAACTTGGCGCTACCTTGCAAGAGCAATGGCGCAGAATCCCAAACCACGTGTTCACAAGCATCAGGCAGTCAATAAGGAGACGGCGTTTGTCAGTGGTGAATGCACGGGGTGGCCATACACACTATTGAACTGAGAAATTTCGATTTTTTATTCTTGTGACTTGACATTGTGTATACCCATGTTTTGGAACGGCGGTGTAGCCTAATGGAACTGACTGTTGCGCTGTCAGTGTATCGAGAACATCACACAGGTCTCAGCACTGAAATAATAACAATTTAACCATCTTACCATCTCTTGTTCTTTTTGTTCTAGTGCCCTGAAGAAAGAATGTGAAGTTTCTTTTTTGACTCAGTATATTTTCTGTTTTTTTCCTTGCCTTCTTGCCTTGTTAGCTTTCATCGTTGAAACATGGTTTTCGGATGTGTGGAATTGCAGAATTTTAGTTAAACATCAGCAATATCATTTTGTTCATCAGAGAAATATACAGAGAAATAGGACCAGGTCTTTCTATAAAAAGTGCAGGTTTAAGTCGGCTACAACACAGCATTTGATACAAAGGCGCTAAATGTGGGTTTACGTTATATGATTTTCAAGATCGTACTTTGTTAAAAGGAAAGGTTAACAATTGGAAGAGCAGGAGTCATATACAAAGAATAGGTTGCGTTTCTAAGAATCTATAACGGTTATATTGCACCAGGCTACAAATAATGGCTGTAAGGGTTTCTGCCCTGTTCTAAATTCACTGATGGGTGAGCCATGTGTATGCATGACGATTCGGTTCACTGTTTAAAGGGCATCGATTCCGTGAGTGGGAGGCATACTCAAATAATGACTTGCACTTGTAAGTATATATCATGTTTACATAGCATCAGACTTGAAAAAATGGCGTTATGTATTTCAACTTAATTTTAATTTCTCTAATGAGTGATGCAGTAACGCCCAGAATAATTCAACTCGATTTCATGGACCATAGACTACTGGATCTGTTTAAAGAGAAGCTTGTGGGTGGGCAGGACGCATAATCAAACAAAGAGTTGCGTTGTGTAGTTATCCTAAATTACATAGCGTCGGAATATAAACAATGCACAAGTCATCGAGTGGGTGAGTGAGTGAGTGAGTGAGTGAGTGAGTGAGTGAGTGAGTTAAAATCTATTGTCACACGGTCAATATTTCTGCCATATCGTGACGAGTACCATTACTATTTTACATAACAGTGAATGGTAACAATCTGTCAACGAAGGATAGTAAAACAGCCAGATTATCACGGATAGATATTTAAAACTAATCATTAAATCTAAAACAGTTTAACTAGGGAGGACGATATAATGAAAAAAAAACGAGTTATAGATATAGCAAGCCAAATGAAAAGAGTAAGTTAAAACTCAACGTCACTTTAGCACTATTTCAGCCATATAGTGGTTTTTCATACACAATAAATACACAGATGATGTTTGATTTAGCATGTAAATAAAAAAAATTATTATATTTACGATGACATAACAATATAAAAACGGTATATCGATCAAAACCAGTATGGGTCAAAGAACATTAAGATTACTTGTTTATCACAATTTAAGTGTAACTAGCATGCTGTCATTAAACGGCATTATTAAATAGAACAATGCAATATAAAAAAATGGGCTATAGGTCACCAACAAATGAAGCTAGGCTCCATGGGGACTTACAGTGTTTTTGCTATCTGCACGGACCCTAGTCTGATTTACACAATCCCTTCAGCCGCTGGTGATTGTAGAAACATTTAGCCGAAATTTATAATAGCAAACATACTACGCGTAAAACATCTGAAAAGTTTCAATTTTTCTTTGGAAGTTCTTGGACGTACGTGTTTTGTACCCTCTCGGAGAGAGTCGTCCTGGGAGAGTACGTAAGTCCCGAAACATTCAAAGTACATGTAAATATTTACCAGGCTTTTTGAACGTAGTATTCTTGTTGTTTTAAAACTGGCTGACATTTCCCACAAATCGTCAGCAGCTGAAGGGATGGTGTAAATCCAGCTCGGGGCCATGCAGGTAGCAAAGGTACTGTAAGTCCCCATGGTCCCTAGTATGGTGATCTACCTTCAGTTGGCGATCTACAGCCCGTATTTTATATTGTATTGTGTTCTTTAATTACAACGTTTTAGTTTTTCATGCTATTTTTATGTGTATATATGTGGTATTCTAGTACTTGTATTGTCCATTGTTGGCAGGTCTTCATAATGTACGTATATTCCTTCTCAGTGTTAAATGTTCTCGTCACGATGTGGCTGAAATATTAAGTCAATCACTCTCGCAGGGGATACAGCTACAATATCATTTGGTTACATAAAAAATACCATGGATAAAATGTCATGAAATACATTTTTTTTAAAACAAAAGTGTGAAGTTGCAGGTTCATATTATTGTATTAGATATGGGCTTGTAGCTGAATGAATACGACAACTGATGGTACAAAACAGGTATAATTGTGTAAAATGGATGAAAAGTTCAAATGGTCTTCATATTCAGAGTCATCCTTTTCGTGTCATCCTTTCGGCGTCGTTTCCGCTGGATGAACAGTGATCATAGCACTGAACAGTATATACTCGCAAGTTAGAATGTGGTTCAATATTCACTGAAAAACAGCAGTTTTATTTGAACGAATTCATCGGAAACCCTTTACCGTTTTTTTCTAAACGAACATGAGCCACCTGTATTCATAGTTAATTATTATTATCAGCTGTTGTGAAGTTCATTTTTAAAACCCTTGTTCACACCTTCAAGAATCGATTAACAGCAATGGAAAGTTACTTTGTTCAAAAGCAAAATTTCACATGTTGTCGATATTATAACGGAACTATAGGAAATAACACGCACACAAAACAGAGACCACACACTATAACAAAGAGTGAGAATTATGAGACACGATTTAAGATCACTTCGATAACACAACCTACAGAGACATAATCTTTGACAGATGACGATGATCACAGAGGGTCCATATGTAATACTTAATTAGTGATTCGTAAGCAATATATTTCGTTTAACACTATTTTCTTTTGTTCACAAACTGCACTTTCTAAATAGTCTTAATTTAAGTGAATCCATTTTAAGATACATGTAATAAGACGTACTTTCCAAAGCACCATGCGTTGTTTGGAAAACACAGTACAATTCACAGATTCATTCGGATATGAATACTATAGTGTACTTTTATTGGGGACAGTGGAAGGTTAAATAGTTAGATGTCTTGTCAAGTGTTCAGTACACATTTCCTTATTAAGGACAGCTGAAGGTTACATATTCAATTCAAACAAACGCTGATAAGCACCACCACATTTCCTTCATATGGAAATCTTTTCCATGGCGAGCAAAATCACACAACACCATTGTTTTCATTTTGAAAATCACGTTGGAAGCTCAATATTCCTACAAGTCGTTGTAATCAAGTAGTTTTTGGTGTAAGACATGTAATGGTGTATTCCGGGACAGCGTAAGGTTTGAATAATGGCTATGGGCAAATGCGTTTTGTGACACATACACAGCATGTGACATGGATGCAAGTTGTTATTGTGTTACAAAACACGTAGTGGAATCGCTGATTTTCAGTAAGCCACTCACTGAGTTTCCAGTACTCCTCTGCCATGAGCGCTCAACGAAATTTGTTTGAGGAGATGCTCAACACTTATTGCACTATGACTGTGACGTATTAGTCACATCGCCAATATTTCAGCCATGTCATTTAACATTTAACCCTGAAATGGAATATATATGTATGATAAACACCTGTCGGCAAAGGACAATAAAACAACTAGAATATCACACTTAGCATTAACGTTAGCGTACACAGTTAAAACTAACATCATTTTATGTGAGTGAGTGAGTGAGTTTAGCTTTACGCCGCACTCAGCAATATTCCAGCTATATGGCGGCGGTCTGTAAATAATCGAGTCTGGACCAGACAATCCAGTGATCAACAACATGAACATCGATCTGCGCAGTTGGGAACCGATGACATGTGTCAGCCAAGTCAGCGAGCCTGACCACCCGATGCCTCTTACTACAAGCTGAGTCGCCTTTTATGGCAAGCTGGGGGTCGAAGTGATATTAATATAATTGCTAATTATCTTGCCCTCCACCTCGCTTCCATGAGTGAAATTGTTATGTTATAAGCTATGTCATGCAAACTCCTACTGTCCATCAATAAAAAAAACATATTTTGCTACCAATAGAAGTAATTTTGCTTTTGTAAGTCTATGAAAACAAATTTAAATAGCATTCATTTTCAGACAGGGCGCCGCCATTTTTGAAAATCGTGAACTCACGGACTAAAGTCCATTTCAATTAAGTACTGCAGCATATTCATGCAAAATACTTTTGGTCAGCAATGTGTAGCAAGCAGTCTTTATTTTATAAACTCGATGAAACTTGAACTCCCATTTTCTATACTGGAAGCATGGTAGGGGGCGAACCATCCGATTTAGTATATACCATAGGCTTCCACACGCTCGCTTCGCACACGCAAACAACCAATTTAAGCACAAACTTCGGGTTCCGGTGGAAATCTGCGCATAGTGACACCATCACCCGACCCCAAGGAGCAATCGACGGCAACACAACAATTCGGCATGTCTTTGGTGACGTCGAGAAATCAGCAAAATGACGAGCTTCCTACACATTTTCTATACATTCAACGGGAAATCTATACAATTAATTGGAAATCGTTCCTTCTATTACGTCACGTCCGATTCCCTGGCGACAGTGTTACGTAACCGTGTCTGTGGTTTCGTTTGCGGGCGAGACAGAAGGAGACGGCTTCTCAGCAAATTTTAAGCGCTTGGTATTAATTAACGACAAGCTTTTTGTAAAAAAAATGTGTTTCGTTTAAGACTAACCAGAAGTCTTTCATATGCAGTGATAAAAAGAGTACCAAAAAATTGAGTTTAGTGGTCCTTTAATAAGCAGGTTTATTTTAAGCTAAAGAGCAAAACATGCTAACAGACCATCACGTCGTATACGAGGGGATGTCAATAAGTTTTGAGCCTTGAGCATTTTTCATACCCAGGTGTCACAGTCTATGGTACGACATTGAACCTTAGGGTGTAGCTGATGTGATATATAAGTTTTGGTATCCTACTCTCAGAAGTTATTGAACAGTTCACATTGACAGAAAGAGACCCCCACCACCACCCCCTCATCACGGGAGTGAAAATTAATAAAATTGAGTATAGAGCAGTAATTAGGTTTTTAGTTCTTGAAGGAAACTCGGCGAAGAACACTGACGAAAGGCTTTCAGCAGTTTATGGGAAGTCTTCCCCTTCCCCTTCATCTGCTACCATCAAACGATGGGTCAATGAATTTAAGCATGGTAGAGAGAGTCTTGAAGATGACCCCCGTCCAGGTCGCCCAACAACAAGCACTAGTCAGGAAAACATTGACAGGGTGCATAGACTTGTGCTGGAAAATCGTCGAATCACACTCCACGACCTAGAGGAGACCACAGGCATTTCACACGGATCCATCGAGACAATTCTTCATGAACATACCGCCATGTCTAAGGTGTGCGCAAGATGGGTGCCAAGAATGCTTACAGATGAAATGAAGCAAACAAGGGTCACCATAAGCAACTCCATGCTAACCAGATACAACAAGAATCCAGAAGATTTTCACTTTAGGCTAGTAACCTGTGATGAAACCTGGATCCACCACTATGATCCTGAGAGCAAACAAGAATCCATGGAATGGAAACATGTCACTTCTCCCAGGACCAAAAAGTTCAAAGCCTCCAGATCAGTGCAGAAGGTAATGGCGACAGTCTTCTAGGATAGCAAAGGCGTCATCCACATAGATTACTTACCAAAAGGAAGAACAATGAATGGGGAATATTACGCTAACTTGTTGAGGCAAGTGTGACAGTCAATCAAGGAGAAGCGCCGGGGCAAGATCAGACGTGGTATTCTTCTACATCAAGACAATGCTCCAGTACACACCTCTCGCGTTGCAGCCGCTGCTGTCCAGGAATGCGGATACGAAATCTTGCCGCATACCCCCTACTCTCCAGACCTGGCACCAAGTGATTAACGTCTGTTACCAAATCTCAAGAAACACTTGCGTGGTCGTATATTTCAGGATGAAAATGAGCTTATTGCTACTGAGGCTTGGTTTGAGGACCAAAGTGGCGCCTTCTATAGAAATGGCATCAGCGCCTGGCAGAAAAGATGGAACAAGTGTCTTGACTCACAAGGGGAAAAATAAATGTGGTTCATACCAATATTTTGTGTTTTTCTATGCAAGGCTCAAAACTTATTGACATCCCCTCGTACACCCTTTAACATTTATGTGTGTACATACTTTAAATCTTTTTTACAATATCTTAACACTGAATACTTAATACTATCTGTGTACTACAAACGTAATTCCTTTCACATATTAAACTCAAATATACGTTAGAATATGTACAACGTATATTTACAAGGTTATACTGTATACCGTAAAGAATGAAGTACATTTGTTGGTGGCTTCTTCATACTAACAAACGCCACATCAACAGAAGAGAAAGAAGTCATCGTCGACTTCAAGACAGAAGGGGTAAAGATAAACATCTGCAGAAGTAAACAATCTGCAGAAGTAAACAACTATACGCTGTAAACTTCTACACGCCACATAGAAACGTGAAAGACATGAAATAACTAGAGAAATCCTTTGAGAAACTAAACGTCATAACAAACTCTAAACAGCCCATCTTAGCAGGGAACTGCAATTGACCTACCCTAAACTGGAGCAGCATTACAGTGCAACCGAGTGCGCCCGACAGAAAGGTACAACAAGCCCCGATAGACGTCACCTCAACCAGCCTTACTCAAATTCACGACTGTCCAACACCTGAAAATAATCTCATTGACCCCTTATTTGTATCCAACTCATCATTGGTGAGATCATTCACGTCGATCCCAGGACTATGAAATCATGAAGTTGTTGTGACAGACTTGGAGATGAAGCCAGTGCATAACAAACAGAAGAGACGGAAATAATACAAGTGCTCACAAGCAAACTGGGACCAGCTTAAAGGTAACTGCAACACAATCTTCAACGACATCACCGAAATGACTACACAGCAGAATAAACTAACGACGACAAATGGAAATACATTAAAGAAAGAATAAAATCCAGCACAGACAATAATGTACCATCCCGAGAAACGAAAGCCATCAGACATCAGCCCCAAGACACGAACACAACCAAAGTACTGGCCAGTATAAAGAAAGCCAGTAGCCCAGATCTTATTCCGAATACCACTTTATAGAAGTGTGCCAATAACGTCTCACCAGGCCTCAACAAAGTTTCTAAGTATCCGTCAGCCAAGGAGTACTCCCCAAGGAATGGCTGAATGCAATTATCTCAAGCGTCTTCAAGAAGAAGGGACCCAGCAGCTACAGACCAATCTCACATGTGGCTGCTGTAAACTATTGGAACATGTAATCTGTCGTTACCTAATGAAACATCTCTAAGATAGCGCAGCATCCCCGAACGATCTGCCTACCACAACAGAGGAGTCCCGCTACCACATACTAACACATTAGAAATAAGGAAAACATTCTTTGTAAGAACAGTGAACGGCTGGGACCACCCACCAGAAGAGTGATGAGTGCATCCTTAGAGAACTTTAAAGCTCTTGAGAACTACAAACTATGAACAGTAAATGTGCTTCTCCTTCTCTCTGTACCCACTACACCTACCACCTACACAGTAATAATTCAGATTCAGAGATTTTGTTCTTGCCACTATGCAGAAGTACTGATATACATTATCCACTGTTTGCATAGACATACACAGAAATGCATTTTCCGCAGTTAAAATAGAACAGTGAGAAAACACTGGATCCAATGACAAATACAAATGCATTTTCGAAAAACTACCAACAGAAAAAAGGTCGTTTTATGTTCAGTTCCACACGTGTTTTCATAATCACTAACTTCGCAGGTCAGTCTGACTCAGAGGCTCGGAGTCAGTATATTATGTCAGAGTGGGATATTCATGCATAACTGTGGCATGGTATCTCAGTGAACTGGCATGGTATCTCAGTGAACTGGCACTATAAAACCAGTTTAATTCTGAGTTAGTACAAGCTGCCACACATACACACGCATGGACGTTGTCATCCGAAACGTGTATGCTTAAATAGGATGTTCAACTCATTTCTCCTCACCTCAGAACGGTCAACTTTACATTGTAAGGATGGCGAAGAAGATGGCGCCACATGTGATGTTGATGATGAAGAATACTCTCAGACAAATTGCATCCAGCATGGCAGCTACATCCTTCCAGGTTGGACCCTCTGTGCACTTCTTTGTATTCACGTCATCGATGTAATGTTCGTGTACATAAAGATTCAGTCTCTTATTTGAATGACAACACTTCCAACAAATGACCAGTTTCTGTAAGACTAACGGGACCACTCCTTGTCGTCTGTGCATTCTGAGGATCACAACCGACATTACCACGTGGATGGAGCTTAGGGTGAGAAGGATGGTGAGGTAGATGGTGAGGTAGGACGTCTGACGGGATGTCTTGGGCATGTTGTTTGTTATCTGAGTGAGAAAGACCCCGAAGGAGAGAAGAACGGTCATGGAAAGACCTACTTTATCTCCGTACTCTGCTGGCAGAGCAAACACCAGGGAACTGAGAATGGATAGTAATACAATGGGGATAATCAAGTTGAAAACATAGTATGATGGTTGGCGCTTAATTGTCAGGGTTACTGTGAGATATGGGTAAACTGTGTCGTAGGCAAAAGTTGAAATGTCCTCTAACTGCCATAATCCATTCTCGAAAGCAAGATTTTCACTGGATTTCCGTGCACCTGGCGTCAAGTGCATATTATCCGATTGTGAGATCCATGTTGACAGAATAAGACTGCAATTTTGAGTGTCAAACGGAAAATGTAAAACATCAAAATCGCAATAGCTCTGGAAGATATCACCGTGGTACCACGTGATTAATCCTGTATGTTCCACAGACACAGGTACAGTGTGTTGATTGAAAAGTGTCCTTTCTGCAACAGAATTCACAAGTAGTACATCAGGTGTCCATATTTTATCGCTTGTCAGGGTTATGTTCTTTATGTTTTCAAAGTCCGAGATGTTCCACATCAAGGCTTCGTCAACCCACTCCAGTCTGAACCATCCACTTGTGGTGATGGATTGTCGCTGTTCATCGTGTTCAATTATTTGTGATTGACTAAAGAAAATACTAATGTAGAGTATTTCATCGCTTGGGAACAGTTGTGGGTTGCTGTTATTTAGCAAGTGTTGTAAAAGTTTCGCTTGACCATCTGATCTGTTTCCGTGAATATGAACTAGAAGAATAGTAAAAATACCAATGCTGAAGACATGTGTGAATAGAGTCCAAGCCATCCTTAGTGCGTGGTTTCCGTTGAATGATGAGTAGTTACCGAGGTAAACGATATATACCTGTAAGTTAGATTGTAGATCAATATAACATTACACAAGAAGGCTTTTAACAATTTCCGTCTAAATAAAGACCTAACTATACAGAGAGCAGCCCTGATGGATGGGCCATTTGTATACATGACAATAAGAGTTTACTCTGAATAATTTCATAATTGCATACTGTCTGTTAAAACGATATTGATTCACTGAGTAGGGTATATACGATGATTTGCTTTTGTAAGTATGTATAATGATTACATAGCATCAGAGTGCAAACAATGGCATTATGCATTACCGCACAAGTATGTATTCTCTCGGGTTTTGAGTGATGCATTAACGTCAGTGAATAACCAGACTCAATTTCATGGGAGAGAAAAGACAAAATCTGTCTAAAGGGAAGCATATTGATTCGATGGGTAGGACGTATAATAAAACATAGTTGCCTTGTATAATTAAGTCCGAGTTAAATGGAACCGAAATACAAACAGAGAAGTAAATTATTTTTAGTATTTTTTTCTCTGTGATTGTGAATGATATGTCAGAGTATCAATCTCGATTATCTAATAAAAAGGATTTCAAAGGCCATTTCACCTGTGTTAAAGCATGTTAAAGTATGGAAGTTCAGCTCGCAAGAAGGGAAGGGTTCACTTCCCGATAGGCAAGTGCACGTCAGTTTGACTCATACAATATCTGAGGCTTGTTCACTCTGCACTGGGAGCACCCGTGGCGAGCCACCTTCTCGTTGTGGGTGCTGGGTAACGCAATGAGCTCGCCACCCTCAACCCGGAGGAATGTTTGGTCCACCAACCCGTTACCTGTGGGTTGCGGCCATGTGTCGGTGGAGGGAGGGATCTGGGTGATTGGGGGCAATAGCAGCCTGTAACCGTGCTCCTGTTGCCTAACACATAATTCAAATAGTAGTATAGGGAATGGGGGTTCTGGATCACTTTCAAAAAAAGTCTCTACAACGCCTTATTTACTAACTAAGGCTTTGGTGGGGCCCTTAGCTCTTGCTACTATTACCCCTACTACACGTTTACCGTTTAACGTGTGTTGGTAGGAGGTAACACTGTGCCGTACGGTACGATCAATAATTCTTCTCTTACAAACCCCCTACCCGGCCCATCCCTCAAGTAGTATAAGTTAGGTTCGTCGGCTTTCATATCCACTTTATCTATGTTGTAAGTTTTGACTGACCATATAGGATCGGTGGCCCGCTTACCACTATCACCCTCGTGTTCCCCCGGCTGGTATAGATACCTCACTAGGGCCCTATCTGGTATCTGTTTCTCCTTCCCACGCAATGGAGCGGCCGACTCTGCAACTATTGATTTTAGTTTGATAGCGTCTGCCGGTTTCTTACCGGTGAGACGGGTGACTTCATGGTTGATTGCCGACACCACCTTGGGTAACCTCGTGACCCATTCAGTCGATCGTTTTCCAGGGGTGGCCATCTCCCTAGCATACTGATGGCCGAACAAGCGCTCAGCCAAAGTCCTATTAAATCTCTCAACTATGGCTTGGCTGCGATGGGCTCTGGCCGTGCCACGCCTGACCTTTGTATCGTGTTTGGCTAGCAGTTGTGACACGGCACCCATGAACTCCCGTCCGGGGTCAACTTGCAGCTCTGTTGGCCACGTCAGCGGGCTGCGTTTGTATATGCGTTCGAATCCTCTGGCTACCTGGGCCGAATCTTTCGTGGTCAAGGGTTCGGCTTCCTTGTAACGACTGGCTACGTCCACTACGGTTAAGGCATACTTGTACCTCTTGTCGTGGGGTAGGAACAGTAGGTCTGCCTGGTGAACGCTATTAGGTATGTTAATACCGAACCTCCTTCTAGGCACGTAGCGTGGTGCCGGCAAATAGATCTGCCACAGGGCTTGTTTTTCAAGCCACGCTTTGGCTTCCTCCGGGGGTACTCACGCTATTTTAGCTAGCTTATCTACTGCGCTAGCTCCTTTCCAGTACCCACGCGGGCTGTAGTAAATAGCCTCAAATTTTTTCATGTCCATACGCGTATGTGTTTATACCATCAATAGCTATCCAACGTTTCGTGTCCATAGGCGACAGGGACGTCTTGTTTATAGTCAGTCCGTATATCTTATGTCCATCACTTCTAAGTGTGTTCATTTTATGCCTAAAGGTACGGGTCTTGAACAGGGCTTCCTTGAATCTGGCGTGTTTGATGTGTTGTTTCACCACATACTTCTTAACCCCCTTAGCCTTCCGGATCTCACTATTGTCGTCTTTCAGTATGGAGTACATCTTAGGTCTCAAACCTATCTACTCGGCTATGGCCGTGCCAGCACACTCGTCCTTCATCTTACCTAGGACCTTTTTATTTACCGTACTGTGTATGGTATGGGTCTTAGGGTAGTCGCTGGTGTCGTATAAATCGAGGTGTTTTTTCATGTCCTCGTACACGTCCTCGGTTCGAATTTCTAACAGCAGGGAATCCGTGTCAGTGTACAGCACTTCACACCTGTCGCCGTACTGTTTCTTGAGCTCGTTGTAGTAAAAGTCGTACATCAGGTGTTTGGATAAATCGAGGATGCTCATCCCCACGTAAACAGGCCGGTTGAATTTTATGTGGCTTTTCTTCATGTGTAGGGCAACCAGGTTGTCTGTGAATATCTTACTACGGTTGAATGCCGGACTGACTATCAATCTCCTGAGCTTGTCTTCCTCACTCGACCGAACCAGCTTCACGGTCACGCGTTTCCTCAGGTTCTCCATAGTCTTACCAAACACCGAGTTGTTCATGAGCTTGTAGAGATTTTTCTCAAAATCACTGGTGGCTTTTTTTCGTAGGTCTGTGTTCATTCTGATGTAGGGCTCCATCCATGGGCTCTGGTCGAACATGAGCACCCTGTGTATTTTGGTCAGCCTCATACCCAACGACAGGTACAGCTGTAGGTTGCGGTAGTGAACGATGTACTTGGTCTTATTCATTAAGTTAGGAACGAGTTTTTCAACGTCTGTCACACGCCCACCTAACAAGTTATGTTGGTACTCAGACATCCAGTCTGGGTTAACCCTCATACGTTCGGGGGCCAGGGGGTAGCTGTTGTGTGATGTGTGTAATTCCTTGGTATACTCTAAGTCAACCCCGAGGATATAACCTTTGTTCGAATCTGGTGCAACCCCCATAACATCAACGTGGGGTACCCATTCGAATCCTCCTGTAGGTAGATACTGGCTCATGGCCCAGCCGTACAGGTTGTTTGCGTCGAGGTAGAGAATGTGATTGGTTGGCTTGTTAGGATCGTAACCTTTCACGTATTGATTATTTGCTTTCGCGTATCGTTTGGATGCCATGGAAATCCCACCTCACAAGCCTTTCTCAATGAATAGGTGCATGTCGTAATCTGTGAGCAATTCCAAATTAACTCCGGTCTTTTTAAGCAAGGCGTCCCACGACAGACCTGGGCTGGTGTAATACCATGCGGGGTCGAGTTTATACTGCTTGAAACACGTCCGCCTAAACGTCTCAAACACGTCGGCTAACAGCAGTACATCTGTCCTCAAGTACAGGTCGTGATAATCACCCAGGTTCTTACAACCCAGTTTATTCCATACGTTAGTCGCGTGCGAGTAATCATCTCGTGAGACGGACGCCTCATTCAGCTTGCTATAAAAGCAGTCAATAGGGGGTAGTCTGGTCTCGGTGAACTTGACCCAACTATCCATGTACTCATAGGGGTACACACCTTTCCTCATAAGCAGGGGTCTAGTCTCGGCGTCTGTGTATCGATCGGTGATAGGGAAGGTATTGTTGGCCTTGACCAGACTGTCGAGTGACGACAGGAGGAACTGAAACGAGTCAATGAACATAAGTCCTTTTAAGCTGAAGGAGATGTATCTCTCCATGTTGTTGGGGATGCACGTTATATTACCATCGATTTTCGCGATGGCCTGCATGATTAAGTGTGAGTCGTACCCTCTCAAGTTGTGAAAGACAGCGGGGATGTTTATTGTCTTAGGGTTGATTTTAAGCTTGAGGTTGCACGCGCTGTGAGCGGCGCCTCTATACTTACCAGTTATGTGGCAGTGATCTCTCACCGAATCACCGTTAAGTGGTGAGTCACACACGTGACAGTTAGTGCTACTAGCGTGAGCTAGCCTGTCGACTCGGGTCATACACATGGGAGCGATTCTATACAATGCATTCCTAACAATTTTTTCTTCCTCCTGCAAACACTTTAGAAACCTTTCAGCCGCGTCAGGGCCCCTATACACTACCGGAGTTTTCGTTTCCCCGTCACAACGGACGACAATGTATCCAAACCCACAGGCTTTATGCTCTTGTGTGGGGGAATCCCCCCCCACAACCAAGGCTTCGAAGTCGGCGTATATGATATAAGGCACAGACATTTGGTTCTTGTGGTTACCGAATTTTAGGATATTATCACCTTCCTTAGGCATGTCGACTCGTATGGCCGTCTGCCCCACACCTTGACAATCCTCCCGGTGGGATTCTAATAAATCAGCTCGTGTGAAGCCATGTAGACATCGTTCACAGAAGTGGGTCTTTCCTCTGTGTGCCGATTGGTCATACAACAGCCTGCTAAAGTGTTTTATCCATGTGTAGTGATACTTGTCACCTCGCTGGATCATGAATATATTGATAACTTGGCGATCCTTCACCCCGCTGACCCTGTGTACTATTGTTGTGTTACCTTCGTGCCCAAAGATATTTATAGCCAGATTATTCTGTTTTTCTACTTTAGTGATCTGCGATATGGGGGTGGGTTCATCTATACCATCCCAGTTGAGCCCATCGTCTTGGGGATAGCTAGAAAGCCTATCTGAATTAGTGCCAGCTGGAAATAAGGCTGACCTGGTAGCTAACCTCAGGCAATCGTTTCCTCTATTCTTAACGTTTACTATGGCATGTTTGTTCCTATAGTAGGGGGGCAAGGCTAGGTATGACCCGCCTCTGAATGGCACGTAGTTAGCTATGTCTAGATAGACATTATCGATTTTATCTACAGCCCACCCGGACCCCAAGTGTGTGTAGCGTTCTAGGTATTCTCGTATCTGCTGAAAACTGGTATCGATTGATGTGTCAATGGTCTCTGTATGTGTGACGACCTCTTGTTTACCTCGGAAGTAAGGCTGAACATATTCAGTGAGGTCCCCAACCTGCTTATCGAGCGACATTTTCACTGTGATCTGAGACTTGATACTTCCTAGGTTATTTAGTTCCTGGTTGACCTTATCAGCTATCAGAGGCTTGATAGCTGTAATGTCTATGTTTCTATCAACGTGCATGTGCCAACCTCTCAAATAGTTGCCTACAGCGCGCTCAGTGCGCACGAACTGTAGGTCAATAGCTCTATTCTGTCGTAATAATTCTAAAAGTTGTGGTTTCCTCATACGGGAATATCCGCCTAAACCCAAATCGTGTGCCTCGGCTTTCAGTTGTTTTACAGTGGGACGTGCTACGGGGGTATGTGATAACAATTCGACTAACCCGGCTCTCCCCAGTTTTGAATAACCCGTGTATCCAAGCTGTTTTGCTTGAGCTTTTAATTGTTTTACCGTAGGGGCTTCTAAACCTAGTAATCTCAACAATGCTGACTTCCGCATTCGAGAATACCCGATCACACCTCTCTGTTTTGCGACCCGCTTAAGCTCGCGTACAGTAGTCATAGTGTTTACACCTAACATAACCAATGTCTAATTGGAGTCTATCTTGAGCAGTCGCCTACGTTCTTTTATGTAGCCCATTTTATTCTCGTAGATGAGTTGATGTCTGACTACGTTCGCTCCGTGAGCTTTACATAGACAGTAGTGCCCTTTAACCCCGATACCACACACAGAACACGTGTAGTTAGGACTTCCCATATGGAAACAACAGAACCTAGTCCTGCATTTCCTACCACAGACCTCGGTCTTCCCCATAAGTATGTATTCGCATCGGTATGGAGCGGGTCTCATGTTTACTTATATGGGTATTTTAATTTAATTGCTTCGCAACCAACGCAGTAGCTGCTATACCCAACACTATGAAGCCCAGTTCACGATTCATTTGTCCCTTGGATGGTGTGTAGTACTGAGCGAGTGTGGGTTTATTGAGCGGTTCCAATCGTTTACCAGTTAGTAGGTAGTATTCTTTCATTGCTTCATCGACATCGTTGAATGTTTGAACGGCATGGTTTTCACGCTGGAGTTGTTCGTTAATAAAATCGATCCTCTGGAGGCGTTTTTTAGCGTACTCGGCCTGTGCCTTTTGTAATTTCTCAGTAGCGAGATCGTGCCGCTTCCTTTCTTCCTGTATTTCAGCCGCATGGTCATCTCGTAGTTTCGAGAAGAGGAAATTACTCCCGGAAAATGCCAGGGCATTCACTAACGCCCCACCGACCATCATAGCTATCGTGGCCATCCTATATTATTTCATTATATTTTCAGGTATTATCCCTTGTTTTACTAGGATGTCTTTTGTGGCCATCGCCATACCAAGGTTCATTATGAGCATACCCATATCCTGCAGGTTGAAATCTAGCTTGATAGTTGGTTGTTTAAGCACCATTTTAGTCAACCGAGCGTACCCTACGGCTAGACTGGCGACCACTGTGGCGTGGTATGCGTCGTTGACGAACGTTTTCCCCTCAGACATTATGTATATGATATAAAAATATTAAAATTATAACATGATATGCGGGTCGACAGTGGGGGTTACCCCCACACCCCCACTGTTGGGGGGTACCACCTCACTGTTGGGGGGTACTCCCACGTATAACCATGTTATAACCACGGCAGCACCTACAGCCAACAACAGTCGGGGGTTGATAATTTTATGTTGGTTACACCACCGTTTTTTACCGGCAGCTACTCTCTTAGGATTCTTCTGCCTGGTTACTGTTTCCCTGGTCTCCACTGTCACCTCGGGAGGGGTTTCCCTCACTGTGGGGGGTACCCCCACCGTCACCTCGGGAGCAGCATCCATCTATACTATTATTATTATTTTTTCTCTCAAATTGACAATGCTTTGCCGTGATAATCGCCGCCGTCACTGGAGCCAACAACATGCCATATTTGTGGTACAGCTCGCAGCTGATAGAGCTCACGGCGTGTTCGATAAAAGGGTCTTTCTCGAGGTCTTCCCACAGGTAAAGTCGGCGCTCTGGTGGAATGGGAAGGAAGTATGACACAATACCGGTGTATATCTGGGTCATAGCCGATCCTATTGTCTTTGTCATTTCTGCTCCGAGCCGGGACTCGTATCTAGCGTACAGCTTATCGATTTCTTCGGCTGACATTTTGTGAATTTTATCCGGAGTGTAGTCTCCAAAGTAATGTTTGGCTTTGCCGCCAACAGCCAACGCCACCAGTTTCTCTCGCTTGTCATCATCCACTACCCCAGGTACCAACAATTGTTCGAGCAATTCCTCACACTCCATCTTATAATATAACAAGTAAGATTTAGTTTTAACTATATAATACCCGATACAGACAAAACACAGAGAAATGAAGGTTAAGTTGCACACGAGAAACACTTCAAATATCATAGCTATACTTAGCATTTGCTTAGCTTTAGCTTAGCTTTGCTTAGCTTTAGCACACCCTATATGCTACTGGTTGGTCGGTCTTGAGCACGAGCTTAGCGTGTTTAGTTTCAGCGAGCTGTTTCTTCACCCGTTCCCGTTCTAATTTGCTCATCACATCGTTCTCTCTCAAACACTCCTCGAACGAATCCCTGTCCTTGCAGTGAAATAAGGCCACCCATCGCGTCTGCTCCCTGAGGTCTTTCAACACCGAGTTGAACTTCTGCGTTAGCACCCAGACGCTGTGATTTGCATGCCGGCCGGAGAAGGCCAGGTACGATAGCATGTCTCTCTTTTTTGTTATCTCGTGATTAGCGCTGCAGTCGTCCAGTATGAACAGCGTCGGTTCCCCTTTAAATTTCTCGTGAAGAGCTTTCAACCAGTCCTGCACGCGTGTTCCAGGGTCGATTTTGTGTACGTCCGGGTCCGTCATCACCCAAGGTCGTGCGTACGTTTTATTCATGCTCAGAGTAGGGCACATGATAACGATGTTATCGAACACATCCTTGTAGTAACCCTCCAACATATCCAACACGAAAACGGTCTTCCCACAGCCAGTCTGCCCGCACACTATGGCGCAGTGTGGGTCAGTGGGGAGGTGGAGGTCAGTAGATGGCTTGCACGAATCTCCCATTGTCTATATTAAGTTGCGCGTCCATAATAACGTACAGATATAATTTCAACTTACCAGCGGGTTGAACCTTCTTAGTAATCTGGATGGTTATCCCTTCGCTGCCGTTATCTATACGGCGCCCGCTACCGTGCAGTTTATCATCATCCGTGGATCGCATGTCCAACCATAGGGCGTACTTGGTGGTCAGGTATTCACCGATCTGCACGGAGCCGAGGTCCAGGTCCTTTGTTATGTAATCCCCCACTGGTAGCTTTTTTATCTCATCCCACTGCTGGTGTGGTCTCATACCATGACTGAACAGCTGGTTGGGCACGCCCTCGATGGTCACTTCCACCTTTTCAATCTCGGGGTTGAAAAACTTCTCGCTGTCCCTCCGGAATGGCTCGTAATCCTCCACGGGGACGACCAGGATACCTTTCATCGATTGCGCCGGCACGTTCAGGTTGATATTCCACACAGTGTCGCTCTTATCTCGCACGACTGATCTATGCCTCAGTACGCGATCGTACAGGATAGCCATCTTCCCAGAGTACTGGCTTCGAACCTGCCTTGCC
This sequence comes from Haliotis asinina, assembly GCF_037392515.1. Taxonomy (NCBI): domain Eukaryota; kingdom Metazoa; phylum Mollusca; class Gastropoda; order Lepetellida; family Haliotidae; genus Haliotis; species Haliotis asinina. Next base: position 65,920,408 of record NC_090284.1, on the reverse strand, counting down.
AGCTCCGGGCTAGTGACCAAGTCGAACTCCAGAGAGATGTTGTCTATGGCATAACTGGCCTCATCACCGTTCGGCGTACGCACTACTTTGGTATAGTCGTTAAACGTGAGCTCGTATTCGAGCCTATCACCCAGCGCGGCCTGGTAAAACGGCGCGTGTCCCGTGAGCAACTCGAAGTCGAGCGGCACGCAGAATCGATTCCCGTATGCTCGAGCGATGGCCTTTTCACCGTCCGATAGCTTGTCTAGCTGGTCTGGCGTGAAGGCATACCCTATGCGCGACCGGGTTGATTTGCTGATGCCCTGGTACACATCATTGACTCGTTCTCCCTCGCTTTTCCAGAGATCCCCGTAGCAGTGAAACACGTCGCTGTCGTCGATGCTCAGCACCTCGTTACCACTGATCTTGACGGTCGTTTTCTTGATGATAGCTCGACCCACGTTCCGCACTAGCTCGCGTTTGTCGTTGTCGGAGGTCAACGTGATATTGAACGCCACTCGAACAGTGCCTGGTACAATAAGGTCATTCTCACCAAGGTTTGGAAATCTAACCAGCAGAGTTTGATTCTGGTCTATCTTGCTGGGATTGTTGGTGATGGTCACCGACTGGCGCACGGCTCTGGCTCCTAATGGCTCTCTCAATCTTCTGAAAGGATCTAATTTTCTGCCGTACATTGTTATATATAAATGAAATATATTTTTAATACTAAATCATGGATGAAGACATACCTATGGAGACGTGGGGCGATAGTGCCCAGGCATTCGATGAGCAGGAGACCTCATTCTCAGGTGACGCACTCATGGAGGGCGCCGTCGACGATTATTACAACGCAGTTGAAAATAAATCCAAACTCAAGCCGTTGGGAAGGAACTATTCCAGGTTTACCCTCGATAGCAATGGCACGCTGCGTTTGAAGGCTCACCCGGAGATCGATCTCGTGAATAAACGCACGAGAGAACCGCTTGTTTTATCAACACTGGGCAGTCGACATGGGAGTGACTTGATCCGCGATGAGCTAGGTTTCATAGATTACGGTGGCGCGCGACCTAAGCTTCCTCCGAAGGTCCGTCAAGATATGCAAGATTATGATATTAAAAAGGTGTTGGCCGACTACAAGAACAAGCCCTTCCCGGGTTTCGAACTTACCTTTCGGGAACTGCGGGGGTTGGACCTGTTGATGCAAACCATTCGTGGACAGCTCGCGAAAAGCACGGCCAAAGTGGGCGAGATAGACGACCACATCGACTATGAAAAGGAAAAACTCGGTGAAACTGAGGACGAGTCTATGAAAGCCACCATCGAGGAACGAATACGTAATTTGGAAGAGGAAAGGCAGGTCTGGTTGGAGACAGCGTCCGGCCACAAAGAAAAGCTTCGATCCCAGGCCAACCGAGTGCGGGAAACCATCAATCAAGTCCTCTACCGAGACACCACGTTAGCAGACAGGATTCGGATATTGTTCCGGGAGCAAGGGATCACCATCGCCAGCATTCTGACTGCATTGGGTTTCATCATATCAACCTTGGTGGTGTCACTGACAGGGGGTACCCCTGTGGGGGGAACTCCCACACCCCCCGGCGGTGGTGTTAAAGACTGGATAAAAAAACTCGGGGAAGGCCTAGCTAAACTGGCTGGTAAAGCCGCCGAAGCCCTTCCCGGCATCCTGGGTAGCATCGTCTCGTGGTTGTTGGGCGCTCTGGCTAAAACTGCCACGTGGCTCAGTCAAAACCTGTGGGCAGCCATCGTCGCCGTGGCGGGTCTGGTGTACGTAGCGGCTAAGAAATTTTTAACCAAATAAGTCCCAAAGCTACCCCACCAACCACCAGGGCCGTTTTACTATCAATATGCTGCTGATTGGAGGCCTGAATATGGGGGGCCACCTCCTGTGGTGTTGGTTGAACTTTAGACTCCGGGGGTGGCGCCACTATACCCGTTTAACGTGGTGGGATGTGTGGGATATAGGGGGTGTTAATATCGGGGTTGATACCCAACTTTTGATCCGCCGTGGCTATGACTATTTTGTTGTTATAACCCACCACTTTTTTTACTCTCAGTTGCATATCACTCGGAGCCATGTACAGCCCCACGGCGAACACGTAGTTGACTTTCGATCTGGCGTATTCTAACACGTTTTGGTAGCGTTCGATGGCCCGCGGGAGATCAACTGGAGAATTGATAGCATCCTCAACGTTGACAACGAACTGTTTCTGAGCGTCGTAAGCAGTTCCCTTACCGAGGATGTTGGAACGCGTCATCGACTGCGCACCCAACAGCGCCCACACGTACGTTCGAATCGAGTCGTTCAACCTGACTACCCCGGCATTAGTAAACCCTTTCGACGTGTCCAGCATGAACATTTTCCACCCGTCTGCGGTTGACTGCTCCACTTTCTGGACTGTGAAAGCAACACCACCTTTAAAGTTCATACGATCATCCCTCCATTCATTACTCGACAAAGCAAAGTCCTGGCGTAGTATATCTCGTTTCAGTAAATCATCACTGACTTCTTTCACTGGTCGCCCCCCATCATAAGGAATACCCAACCCGTGGTTCGGGCCCGGCAAACGCCAATCCGTCTTCGGGTTTATTTCGAATTCATTGCAAATACGTTCGTAGGCCCGTCTATCGTACGGGTTGTTTGTTGCGTCCCACGCTTTGTCCTGTGGGAGGGGGCGCTGATCTCTTTAAGGATACGTCTGACCTGGTAGTACACGTGGAACTTGAACACAGACTGACTCAGCGGTCCACGCCGAGTGTCGGTCAATGTCACACCACACCCCGTTGTAGCGCACCACACGGCAAAGTTGAATTGATTCTGCCAGAACTGCATAGGGTTGTTGAACCAAGCGTGGACTGCCTTGACGTTAGTCACCGAAAGCTTATACTTATCGAACACATCTAAAAGCTGGGCATTGAAATACAACCCAGGAGCAACCACGATCTTCATGGGGGAGAAATCTACGTCCAGTTTAGGGTAAAACATTTGAAACTCTTATATAATGAGTATATATACTCTAACATGTACATAACACTTCCAGGAATAACGAGCGGTGAGGCCGTTCAGCTGACGCACGCGATCGATAACACCTCAGGCCAACTAGAAGTCGCACTCTGTGATATCACCTACCTACCGCAATGGACTAACATCAACGCCAGCAACAATAAGCTGTTCGTCAGTGGAACTCGCAGTCAGATAACTGACGGCTACTACAGTGTGTGCTCTCTAAACGACGAGGTCTTCAAACCCCTGGGAGCCGAACTCAAGATGAACGACTCAAACGGTACAGTGGTGTTAATCAACAATGGAAGAAACCCCTTGAGGCTCGGCCGACCATTAGCGAGGATACTCGGTATGTCTCCTGACGAGATAAAACCAACAACAACCGTCACAGGCACGAAGTTACCCGACCTAGTACCGTACCGAGAGCTGTACATTCATCTCGGTCAGGTGAGCACAACGTACAACATTCAAGGAGGTCACCCTTCCACTATACTGAGAGCAGTGCCGGTGAAAACTGAGAAATACAACGACGGTAGAACCGAGTCGTTTTCACCACGGCAGTATAAGAGATTAACCCAGGGCAACATACCTGAGCTGATAATATCGGTGTTAGATATAAATCATAATCCTGTAAATATAGGATACCTCAGCTTAACGCTTCATGTAAAATGACCAGCGCACAAGGGCCCGGAGTGAAAAAATGCGTCAATATCGGGATCTCCGACCTCGGAGACACGCGCGGTTTCGACGCTCCCGGAGTAGATGGTAAATCGTACGCCTTGCAACTGAAAAACAACATTTACAAACGCGTTGAAGTCACCTCCGGTGGAACCCTAAGTGATATAGTAGATACCACAAGAGCAACAGTCAACACTAAGTATGCCCTTGTCAACACCGGTAATAACTGGATAATATACCCATCGTTCGGGGGTAAACTGTTCGACTTAGACGATGTTGAGAGCACTACCGTCGCCCGAAACAAGCCATATATGCTCGTCTTCACCGAAGATGACAAGTGGGTGTTGTTACCCGATAACGACTGGTTTCTCAATATTAGGCTCGGCTCCCCCTACGTGTTCACGGATAACAAAGACAACCACCTAAACAAAGTCGTGAACAATGGAACCCTGCTCGTGGCTTACGTCCCAACTCAGAGACGTAGCGTAGTCGTCAGCCCACTCGACACTATGGCAGCCCACATGCTATCGAGTAAACCGACCATACAAAACGTGACATTACAGTTGGTGTCTGAATTCGAAGGCGTGGTCAGTATACTAGAGAGTCTACCGGCAAACTCAACACTGATCATCAAAGTCTACCTAGGGGAACCATCGGGGAATGATGTCGAGATCGTGAAGGGGATCAAACTCGGGTGGGGGAAACGACACCAGTATCAAGTTTGCAACGTTTACGTGCGGGTGGGTGTCGGCTCCAACACCAGTCTGCAGGGGGTCAACGTGATCGTGGAAAACAAGATATCACTAACCAAGATCTTCCTGCCTGACAACATACACTTCATGGGTATGAAGTTCACCCCTGAACTATTATCAGAAAACCAGTTGGAAATTATATCGTAATAGTATAATAATGACCAGTCATCGTCCCAACACTACGCTTAACGACCTAGGAGATACGGAGGGATTCGATCAGCCTGGTGAGGAAGACACCTTATATATCCTGCACTTCAAAGACAACGTGTACAGACGGGTGTCAGATTTAAAAGAGCCCAAATGGCTGATCAACTTAACACTCGCCTCACCTTATATCACAATAGACGCAGATACGTGGTATATCTCTAAGATTAGGAACAACCGTATCTGGTTCGGGGATTTCATTCCGGAGGAATTAGTACCCACGAAAACTACTGATACCGAAAAAAATAGGTAAAAGTCTGGAGCAAAAAATAAATTAACATTTAGCAATAATCCTTATGGCATAGATCTTGTTGGTAGAATATTCTCCCCTTTCACACTCATCATAGAAGTCTTCTTTTATTTAGACAATGAAAACACCTCAAGAGTACACCAATTTTTACCCGGGGTGTCAATACACTGGTATGACGAACACGCAAACAAATATTGTCGTATTGTTATACAACAGGATACCCCCACGGGTCCTATAAACCGCTTAATAAGCCTCAGTGGGGTTTTTATTACAACAGGAAAGTCTATTAGCCTCTCACCTATTACCCTGAGTAGTAATCTAGAACTTGTAGACTTCAAATTCATTGATAGACTATTAACTGAAACCCAATTAAAATATCTTTCAAATTATATATTATAGGATGGGTCTGTACCCAGTCGTAGAGGAAGTAGCGAAGACGCTGGAAATCGTAGATGGGTTCCGCTTGAGGCAGTTATGTGATGTGAAACGCCAACTAGAACAAGACCGTGACACGCGGAAAGCACTATGTAAAAAGTACCATAGAGCTTTCAATATCTTGGACGAGGCTGACACTACCCTTATGACAACCAGCATGGGACTAGGGGCGGCAGGTGTTGGATTGTTAGCTACCATCGTGGCTACACCTATAGTGCTAGGTATTGAAATAACAGCTGGGGTGGCAGGGGTGTTAGGGTTGGCACTTAAGTTGATATCACGCAGACTGCATCGTAAGGCATTGAAACACGACGAGATCAGGGTTCTGGCCGAAGCAAAGCTCAACACAGTAAGTGGGCGTATTTCCACGGCACTCTCTGATAGTAAGATCTCAGAAGAGGAGTTTCGTTCAATCCTCTCTGAACTCACAAAATATAACGGAATGAAACAAGATATTCGGTCCAAGTCTCGTAAGTCTGCTATCAGCGAAGACGAGAAAAAAAAGGGATACAAAAAGCCCAGCAAGCCTTTATTACGAACACCAAAGAGATCATAGGCGGTTCACGTTAAACTGTTTCATCGATATAAACGTGACATAGGCCGGGTGATCGTACCGTACGGCACAGTGTTACCTCCTACCAACACACGTTAAACGGTAAACGTGTAGTAGGGGTAATAGTAGCAAGAGCTAAGGGCCCAACCAAAGCCTTAGTTAGTAAATAAGGCGTTGTAGAGACTTTTTTTGAAAGTGACCCAGAACCCCCATTCCCTATACTACTCAAATAATGTACAAAAATGGGCGCATACAACTATTTCACGGTTACAAAACTAAATGATTCTAACAGAGAAGCGAGTACATGGAGATGAATAATTGTTATCCCCAGACATATTTTTAACATATGTGGGTTACATGCTTCCCTATTGTAGACAGGACAAACAGTATATGGAAGTCATCCTCTATACAAGTTTGACGTAAAACACACAATCTTTTTATTATTACATACAGGATATATTACTGTACGTTGCTGTACCTGCAACTAGGTGTACGCGCGTGTTCATGTGGCCACCATCTGGTCATATACCAACGGCTCCGTGGGTTCTTTTAAGTGCACAGGCACCCGTGGCGAGCCACCTCCTCGTGGTGGGTGCTGGGTAACGCTAAGAGCTCGCCGACACCCCCGTTGTGGACCCGGGGGGATATTTGGTCCACCAACCCGTTTGCCGTGGGTTGCGGCCCTGTGTCGGTGGAGGATGGGAGTCTGGGGGTTGAGGGCACTGGGGGCCTGTGACCGCGTTCCCTTTGCTCAACACACCCCTTCGACCCTTACTTCACCTAGACGGGAGGTTGAATGGGCCCGATTCAACCAATCGGCTGGTCACGCCATGCCCTGTGCGTAGAACTATTTTTGCACAGTTAGTCCATTGGATATTGGTGTCTTTGATATCTGTTATCCAAATATTTTCAAATTATTCCTGATTTTAAATTGCCTAGAGTCCTATGCCAGAAGGCGGTGGCTCACGGGCCAATCTGGTAATGTCAACCTCTGAATTCTGTATGCCTCCAATTACCTGTTTAGGGCTGAACCAGCCTGACTGTGCTTTTTGGTAGGCAAATATGGCTATTCACGTTGTATTTGCTGGAGTATACCACTCTTGAAGCCCTGGTGTTGTAGATGGTTGCCTCTGCAACATCGTCCTTGTTGACACTCGATGGCGGGTGGGGGTCAAGGGTGCTGAATATTACTCACACGCCATGTCTCAAAACCCCAATCCTGGTTCATTGAAGGCAAATAAACGTCGCCACGTAGAATCTTTATCCTCTGATGAAGAAGTTTCTTCAGATGTAGCTAATTCTTGGCCAAAGTTCATTGTTATCTCTTCTTTTGACGGAAACCCACTGAAACTTAATCCTTTCGCTGTGTCCAAAGGCATTCAAAGTGTATGTGGAGAGGTGAAAAATGTCACTGTTCTCCGAAGTGGTTCACTGCTTGTTGAATGTGCACGGAGGCAACAATCTGTCAATTTGCTGAACCTTCAGCAATTTGTTAACACCAAGGTTGTTGTCACGGTGCACAAGTCACTCAATTCATGTAGAGGAATAGTGCGGGATTATGCAAAGTGTCTGTCTGACATGACAGAAGATGAAATATCAGCTGCTTTAAAAAGTCAAGGTGTTACATCTGTAAAACGGTTCACTAGGAAACAGGATAACACTATTGTCAAAACACACACTTACCTCCTTACCTTTGCCTTGTCCTCTTTGCCCAAATCTATAAAGGCCGGGTATTATAACATTGCTGTGGAAGTGTATATACCAACACCACTGAGATGTTTTAAATGCCAAAGATTTGGTCATGGTACCAAGACTTGCAATCACAAGGTTATCTGTGTCCGTTGCAGCGGGGCGCATGAGAGCTCTGACTGCAATAATGAAATCAAGTGTGCTAACTGTCACGGACAGCACTTAGCATCATCCAAATCATGTCCTAGTTTTGAAACCCAATCTAAAATCCTCAAAATTAAGTACACAAACAATATCTCTTTCAGTGAAGCAAGAAAATTAGTTTCCACTGTCACACAGTCTACTGCTTCTACTTACTCCGCTGCAGTTTCTTTAACTCAGCAAACTCAATTTTCACATGTTGTCACAAGACAATCAGTCTCATGTCAAACAGATTTGTCTTGGGTGACAGATAAGCAGATCAGCCTTGGTAACTTTATCTCATCTCCAACTTTGCAGAAATGTTCATCAGCCTCTCAGACGGACGATCTCCCTGAACCGCTATCTGTCCATACGCTTCATTCTACAAGTGACAAAGAAAATGAGAAAAGTCAACTATCAAGAAATAAAAAGAAACATTCAAAGAAAAAGGGTAAACCGCTAATGCATTTGGAGCTGCCTTCCACTTTGGAAACCCCTGTGACGGTTCATAACTCATTTGAACCGCTTGAGATGGATATCACTTCCTCGCACTGTATCGTGCCTGGGAGTGGTCCTTCTACATGTCCTAGATCCCCAGTTCAGCCCCCATGAGTGGCTCAAATCTCATTCAGTGGAATTGCAGAGGACTCAGGAAAAAGTTCAATGAGATACAATTATTAGTCCAAGATATTCAGCCCATAGCAGTTTGTCTCCAAGAGACGTATCTTAAATCTACTGACGACTTTGCTTTAAGAAGATACAACTGTTACCATTCCTTCTCTCCACCCGGAGATAAGGCTTCAGGAGGATCTTCTATTTTGATTCGTCAGGATGCCATAAACAGCTCCATTCCTCTTAAGACAAATCTCCAAGCTGTTGCTGTACGGCTGACTATGCACATTGTATTTACTCTGTGTTCACTGTATATCCCTCCATCTACGACACTGCAACAATCTGATCTTCAACAGCTATACGATCAGCTTCCTAGGCCCTGTATTATCATGGGGGACCTGAATGGACACAACCCTCTTTGGGGAAGCATAACTACAAACACCAAAGGGAGAATACTCGAGGAATTCATAAATGACAATAATCTGTGCATATTTAATGACGATTCAAACACGTACTTACATCCTGCCACTGGAACGTATTCAGCACTGGACGTTTCTCTTACAGATGCGAACTTATTAACTGAATTTGAATGGTCCGTTCATGACGACCTTTGTGGCAGCGATCATTTTCCCACTGTTCTGACAGCGACCAGCCCACATGCTGCTTCATCGTCATCTAGGTGGAATTTTAAAAATGCAAACTGGCACCTGTATGAGGTATTGTGTTCTTCAAATCTAACTCCTGACCATTTTAATAATACCGAAGATCCAATTCAGTTATTTTCAGATAAGCTCAATGCCATAGCTGATCACACAATACCTAAGTCCTCTGCAAATCCTCACATTCGTAAACCATGGTTTACCAATGAATGTAAACAAGCCAGAAAGTGTAGGAAGAAAGCTGAAAAATACTTTCGTCGACATCCCACAGTCCATAATTTAGACAAAGTAAAACTTTCAAATGCCATGGCTCGACGTGCATTCAAACAAAATAAACGTCAGTCTTGGCACAACTATGTTTCCAAAATCAGTTCTCGTACACCGATTTCAAAAGTGTGGAATATGATTCAACGTATCAAGGGTAAAGGTTCGAAATCTTCTGTTCATCATCTCAAGGATGGTGACTCTTTATTGACAGGAAAGGCTGACATTGCCAACAAATTTGGTGAAACACTATCTAAGCATTCCTCTTCAACCAACTATGTCCCCGAGTTTCAGACATACCAGAAACAACAAGAAAAGAAAAGAATTAATTTTAACTCAGACAATGGTGAGGATTACAACGAACTATTTTCACTGCATGAGCTACATACTGCCCTTGAGCAAGCTCATGATACTGCAACAGATGATAATATTCACTATCAGCTCTTGAAGCATTTACCGGAATCATGTTTGGAAACACTTCTACACATTTTTGATACTATATGGACTTTGGGGAATTTCCCATCTTCGTGGCGTAATGCCATTGTCATCCCTATACCAAAACCTGGCCGGGATCACTCTGATCCGTCGAATTACAGACCAATTTCTTTAACGAGCTGTGTCTGTAAAACCATGGAACGAATGGTAAACAATCGTGTAATTTGGTATCTTGAAACCAACAATCTTATTACAAATATTCAATGTGGTTTCAGAAAAAATCGAAGTACCATTGATCATTTGGTACGTTTAGAATCCTTTGTCAAAAATGCTATCGTCAATAAACAACATGCTGTATCAATTTTCTTTGATCTCGAGAAAGCTTATGATACGACCTGGAAGCATGGTATTTTAAAGGATTTACAGGATTTGGGTTTGAGAGGCCGTTTGCCTCTTTTTATATCACAGTTTTTAAAAGACCGGCAATTTCAAGTCCGAGTGGGTTCAACCCTGTCTGATCATTACAATCAGGATCAGGGTGTCCCTCAAAGTAGTATTTTGTCTGTTACGTTATTTAGTATTAAGATCAACAGTTTATCCAAGGTTTTAAATGATTCCATTGATGGATCATTATTTGTGGATGATTTTAATATTTCTTGTCGTGGGAAAAATATGCACACTATTGAGAGACAACTGCAGTTATGTCTCAACAGAATAAATAAATGGTGTCTTGAAAACGGCTTTAAATTTTCTAAATCCAAAACTAATTGCATACACTTTTGTAGAAAATATAAGCCGCATAAGGACCCTGAACTATTTTTAAATGGCACTCCCATCAAAGTTGTAAAGGAGGCCAAGTTTTTGGGTTTAATTTTCGATTCTCATTTAACGTTCTTACCACACATTAAATCCCTTAAAGCTAAATGCCTGAAGGCACTAGACTTGTTAAAGGTTGTTTCTAATTCAAAATGGGGAGGGGATCAAACGACCCTCCTTCACTTATATAGATCGTTGGTACGATCGAAACTTGATTATGGCTCGATCGTCTATGGTGGAGCCTGTCAGAGCAACCTAAAATTACTTGATTCCGTCCACCACCAGGGCCTAAGACTTTGTCTTGGGTCTTTTCGAACTTCTCCTGTTGACAGTCTGTACGTTGAGGCCGATGAACCTTCTCTTAACCACCGCCGTATAAAGCTCTCTTTACAATATATTACCAAATTATTTTCTACTGAGTCAAATCCTGCATTTGACTGTGTCTTTAACCCTCTTTATGAGGATTTGTATAACAAAAAGTCTTCTCTTGTCCCGCCTCTTGGGCTCAGAATTAAGCCATTTATTGCTGCTGCTGGTATTGAGCTGGACAATATAGCTCCTTCCCGACTTCTTTTTTCTCCTCCATGGCAGTTGGTGAGACCACAAGTCGACCTAACATTGACCTCATTTAAAAAATCAGAAACCAATGGCTTACAATATAAACAAGAATATTATCAACTTGAAAAAAAATATACCAATTACAAATTCATATTTACAGATGGATCCAAGGACGGTGGCACAGTGGCTTGTGCCACTGTCATTGGCTCCAGGACAATATCTTCTAGAATACCAGATAAAAGCTCTATTTTTACTGCAGAAGCAAATGCCATATTAACGGCTCTTAAGTATATTCAACGACATCCTAAACATAAACAGTATATAATCTATTCTGATTCTCTTTCTTGCCTTCAGGCTATAAAAAATGTGTTTTGTAAACATCCACTTTTAATTGAGATTATTGAATTGTATAATGATCTTGCTACTGGCCAATGCAACATCGTCTTTTGTTGGTTGCCCAGCCACGTGGGCATTTCTGGAAATACAATGGCCGATCTTGCTGCCAAGGCAGCACTCAACAAATCTATTACACCACTTCTTATCCCTTACTCTGATTTCAAAGCTTGCATTAGAACTTACATCCGTGATCTGATGCAGAAGAAGTGGGACACCCAAGTGGGAAGAAATAAATTACACGCCATAAAACCGTATATTGGATATACCCACTTGGGTTGTCAGTCGAGATTTGAAGAGGTCATCATGCGACGATGTCGTATTGGCCACACAAGGTATACCCATGCGTACATGTTAAAAGGTGAGGATCCTCCGTTTTGTATCCCTTGTGATGAGAGAGTTACAGTCAAGCATATCCTGCTTGACTGTGTTGAATTCTCCATCACAAGGGATAAATATTTCAATGTGAAAACACTTCATGATCTTTTTAGCACAGTTAATTGTCCTTTAATCATTGGTTTTTTAAAAGAAATAGATTTTCTGGTTGAATTTTGATTAATATATTCTGTATATAGTTGTATTTTAATGCTTGGTAGTTTATGTCAGTAACTTTGATTGGTCGTGGCTGTACCCTCGAAGGGGGTTGAAGTAGTGTAAAATTATCGTCCCCCGGAGAAGGTACGTAAGTCCCGATACTTTCATTGTCAATTTAAATTTACCAATAGTTTTTAATCGTAGTATATTTGTTATTTTAATGTATGGCTAGCATTGTCCAAATTGCTAATGGCTGAAGGGATGGTGTAAATCCAGCTACGGTCCATGCAGGAAGCTGAGGTACTGTAAGTCCCCATGGTCCCTAGTGTGGTGATCTACCTTCAGTTGTTGGCAATCTATAGCCCAATTTTACATTGTGATGTCCAAATTGGTTTGTATTGTTCTATTATTTTTTAGATTTCGACGCTAGTTGTATATTCTCAATGTGATAATCTAGTCATTTTACTGTCCTTCGTTGACAGGTTTTTACTATATGCACGTCTTCATTTCAATATGTAATATGTTCACGTCACAATATGGCTGCAATATTGCCGATGTGACGTTAAATATTAACTCACTCACTTTAAGTGCACAGGGTTGTGTACTGTTCATTAGTGGCTGTGACAACACTGAAAGAGTTTGCACACAATGTTGATCTCAAGGTTTTTTACACCTGGTCCGAAGTGGGCTCCAACTCATCGCCTCAACCTCCCTGGACCACTAGCCTGGCGCTTTAACAAGCTCGCTCACCGCGCCCCAGTCTTAATGAGTTCAGTGTAGAGCACAGTCATCCAATGTTAACTATCACCAGATCTTGAGTGTGTAATTTTCCGAGTTGTATTAAAAACTGTCACCAGCCAGTGGGGCTAATGATCACAAAATGTCACTTGCCCTTCAGACACTTTACTGGCCCGAATAATTAATGATAATTTATAGATAATAAAACAACGCATATGAGAATAGTTAGAGTATTCATTTCACAAATTAATTGATCTAGACTATTATCTCTGAGTCTCTGACACTGGAGAACCCTCCTTAGACGTTTGTGTTTTGCCTTTAACCAGTGGTGAATCACTGTGTCACTTCAGAATTGACGGCACCCGTGGCGAGCCACCTCCACGTGGTGGGTGCTAGGTAACGCTAAGAGCTCGCCGACACCCCCGTTGTGGACCCGGGGGATATTTGGTCCACCAACCCGTTTGCCGTGGGTTGCGTCCCTGTGTCGGTGGAGGACGGGAGTCTGAGGGTTGAGAGCACTGGGGCCTGTGATCGCGTTCCCTTTGCTCAACACACCCCTTCGATCCTTATTTCACCTAGACGGGAGGTTGAATGGACCCGGTTCATGCCAGCTCCTGTGCATGTAATACACACACACACCCACGCACGCACGCACACACACACACACACACATATATATATATACACATATATATACACACACATATATATATCATTGCACATGTATGATTTGAAATTTATGTAATTTTGGTCTTAATTTTATTTTAGAACTTGCCTAGAGTCTTATGCCCAGAAGGCGATGGCTCATGGGCCAATCTGGTGGATCAATTATTCATAATTCTTCTACTGGAGTATATCATCCGGGTATCCTTGGTGCTGCAAGCTGGAGGTCCGCTTGCTTTAGCATTGTCCTTGGAGAGCATAAATGTGATACTCCGTGGTGGGTGGGGAGCTCGGATGATGAACCATATGACACCAACCATTGCTTATGAAGTACCCAACAAGAAAACAAAACGTCCACTTGAAATTGATCCTGTTGATACTGACCACAGACCGTCTCTATGGATTGAGTAATGGCCACGTTTCCTTGTTATTTTGACTCCGGACAAGACGCCATTAAAGATGAACCCTTTCGCAGTATCTAAGGGTATTCAAGGCATTGCAGGGGATGTTAAGAACATTCGACTCTAACGTTCGTGTGCGCTACTAGTTGAGTGCGGCAAGAAACAACAAGCATCCAATCGGAAGTGTGTTGAATCTTTTGTCGGCATTCCGATCACGGTCTCTGCTCACAAGACCTTGAACAGTAGTAAAGGTATCATCAGAGATCGTGATCGATTGTTTGCTGATATGTCTGAAATTGACATAGAATCAGAAATGAAAGATCAAGGTGTGCTGTATGTAAACCGATTTTCAACCCGAAAAAACAATGAAACAGTCCAAATAAATACGTATCTGTTTACTTTTCCATGTCCAAATGCTCCTAAATCAGTGAAGGCAGGCTATTGTAACATACAAGTTGATAACTACATCCCCAACCCGCTCAGGTGTTTTAAATGCCAAAAATATAGACACGGTGTAAATACTTGCACATTGTCTGTTGTGTGTGCTCACTGTGGTGAGAAAACACACACAACAGAAGATTGTGAAAGTGATATAAAAAGAAAAATGCACCAACAACTGAGGCAACCATTCCTTATTTTCTAAACAGTGTCCTACTTGGAAAGAGCAAATGGAGATAAACAAAATAAAGTTTACTCATAATGTCTCCTTTTCTGAGGCCAAAAAACTGGTAAAGAGATCTGAACTTTCAGAAAGTTATGCTACAGTAGCACAAACATCATCGGAGTCTACCTCTAAAATAACAAAATCATCCACAGGCTGCCAGACTACCTCCACAGCTTTTGTACCCTGCTATATCACTTCAGACTGAGGAATCACTTCCTAGTACATCAAAGTCTTCTTCTGATCACAAATCATCATCATCTCAGTCACACTCAAAGTCTCAATCGACCGCTGATTGTCAACTAACTGTTAAAAGTAAAGCTAAGCCAAAGCCTGATGCTTCAATACAACAAAGTGGCAGAGCCCCTAAAGGTTTACAAAATAAAATTCAATTGTTCAACAAATATGGGTCTCTGGAAGACATGGACGTTTCTGAAAACGTCCATTCTAGGGCACATAGCTTGTCGCCCTCCAAAAGAGTGCGGGGTAGATCCCCAGTAAATCCCCCCCAAAAGATAGTTTATTCTAGTAATATAGTACAGTGGCACTGCAGAGGATCGAGGACTAATTTACATGAATTACAGCTATTAGTCCAAGATTTTACACCTTCAGCGTTATGTCTCCAAGAGACATATTTAAAACAAACAGATACATTTGACCTTCGTCAATTTAATGCATATCAATGTTTTTCACCTCCGGATGATAGGGCCACTGGCGGATCATTCATTCTACTCAGACAAAACGTTATTCAAAGCCCTGTTCCACTTATTACTAATATGCAGGCTGTTGCAGTGAAAATTACTTTACATGTAGCGTTTACACTATGCTCTCTTTATATTTCGCCGTCTTCGACGTTTGCCAAAACTGATCTTCAAGCTCTATATGACCAACTGCCGAAGCCCTGTATTATAATGGGAGATTTAAATGGGCACAACCCACTCTGGGGTAGTGTAACTACAAACGCTAAACGTAAATTGTTGGAGGACTTTTGTTCTGACAATGATTTATGTATTTATAATGATGGTTCCAAGACATATTTACACAATGGTACAGGGACTTATTCTGCTCTCGACTTGTCACTGACATATTCAGAACTACTCAATGAATTCGAATGGTCAGTCCACCATGACCTCTGTGGAAGTGACCATATTCCTACTATATTAAAAGCTGTAAGTCCATCTGATGCTCCTCCATCATCAAGGCGGAATTTTAAAAAGGCTAACTGGGCTTTATATCAAACACTGTGTGCTGAAAAACTTATACCTGAACGTTTTATTGACGTTCCTGGTGCTATTAAATGTTTTTCTGATGAACTGAATTCCATAACTGATGAGTGTATACCAGAGTCCAGTGCAGTTCCACATATTCGAAAACCATGGTTCAGCGATGAATGCAACAAGCTAGGAAGGCAAGGAAAAAAGCAGAACATTATTTCCGTCGCCATCCTATGGTACATAATTTAAATAAATTAAAAGTTTTTAATGTTAAAGCACGGCGTACTTGTAAACAGAACAATCTTGGCAAAATTATATATCCAAAATAAATACTCGGACACCCATGTCCATGGTATGGAGTGAGTGAGTTAATATTTAACGTCACATCGGCAATATTGCAGCCATATCGTGACGAGAACGAGTAGTTATGTAAATACAAATGAATTAATAGCACATACGTTGTAAAACCCTGTCGACAAAGGACAGTAAAACTAACTAGGATATCACAGAGTAGAATGTAAAACTAGTGAATAGACCTAAAACAATGTATCTATACAGGACAGTACAATATAAAAATGAGCTATAGGTTGCCAATAACTGAAGGTAGATCACCATACTAAGGGCCATGGGGAGTCACAGTACATTTGCTTCCTGTATGGACCCTAGTTGGATTTACATCATCCCTTCAGCCGTTAGCAATTTAGACAAATCTAGCCATAAACTAAAAACACACTTATTCTACAATTAAAAAGCTGGAAAACTTAAATTTACTTCAAATGTTTTTGGACTTATGTACCCTCTCAGGAGGACAATTATTTTACGGTACTTCAACCCCCTCCAAGGGTACAGCCACTAACGGTTTGAGTCACTAATTTAATCTTCCAATTATAAAATATTTATCTATTTACAGTTCAGTTAATAAATCTAATTCTTTTAAAAATGCAATAATTGAATGAGGGCTAACATTGCTAAAAAGATCCTTCATTGTTTGTGAATTAAAATACTGATCCCTAGTGATGGAATACTCAACACAGTCAAGCAAGACATGCTTGACTGTGATTCTTTCATCACAAGGGATGCAGAACGGAGGATCCTCACCTTTCAAAAGGTATTCATGAGTATATCTCGTATGGCCAATACGACATCGCCGCATAATGACCTCCTGAAATCTGGATTGACAACCCAAGTGGGTATAACCAATATAAGGTTTTATTTCATGTAATTTATTTACACCCACTTGGGTGTCCCACCTCTTTTGCATCAGATCTCGGATATACGATCCAATGGTAGCTTTATAATCAGAGTATGGGACAAGAAGTGGAGTCTCGGAGTTTTTGAGTGCTGCCTTGGCAGCAAGATCGGCCATTGTGTTACCAGAAATGCCTACATGGCTGGGTAACCAACAAAAGACGATGTCGTATTGGCCAGTAGCAAGATTATTATACATTTCAATTATTTCTATTAAAAGTGGATGTTTACATGACATGTTTTTAATTGCCTGGAGGCAAGAAAGAGAATCAGAATAGATAATATACTGTTTATGTCTGGGGTGTCTTTCAGTATATTTAAGAGCAGTTAATATTGCGTTAGCTTCTGCTGTGAAAATAGAACTATTATCTGGTAATCTGAAAGATATTGTTCTGGATCCAATGACAGTGGCACAAGCCACTGCGCCACCATCCTTGGACCCATCTGTAAATATAGATTTGTATGTATTATACTTACTTTTTAATTGATTATATTCTTGTTTATATTGTAATTCATTTGTTTCTGATTTTTTAAAACTTGTCAGTGTTAGGTCAACTTCGGGTCTAACTAACTGCCAAGGTGGAGACGAAAGTAGACGGGAAGGAGATATATTGGCTAGCTCAATGCCGCAAGCAGACAGAAAAGGTTTCACTCTAAGTCCCAGAGGCGGAACAAGAGAAGACTTTTTATTGTACAGATCCTCATAAAGAGGATTAAAAACACAGTTAAATGCAGGGTTGGCTTCATTAGAATATAATTTTGTTATATACTGTAAGGAGAGTTTCATACGTCGTTGAGTAAGAGATGGCTCATCGGCCTCGACGTAAAGACTGTCAATAGGAGAAGTTCTAAATGACCCAAGACATAGTCTTAGACCTTGATGGTGGATAGAATCAAGTAGTTTGAGGTTGCTTTTACAGGCTCCACCATAAACGATGGAGCCGTAATCAAGTTTCGAACGGATGAGAGATATGTATAAGTGGAGTAGGGTAGTTTGGTCTCCTCCCCACTTTGAATTGGAAACAACTTTTAACAGATCAAGTGCCTTCAGGCATTTAGTTTTAAGGGATTTAATGTGGGGTAGAAAAGTTAGATGTGAGTCGAAAATAAGACCCAACAACTTGGCCTCCTTTACTACTTTGATGTGGGTGCCATTTAAAAATAGTTCTGGATCTTTATGCGGTTTGTACTTTCTGCAGAAATGCAAACAATTTGTTTCTGTTATAGAAAATTTAAACCCGTTTTCAAGTGACCATTTTTCAATTTTATTGAGACAAATTTGCAATTGTCTCTCTATTGTATGCATATTTCTACCTCTACAAGAAACATTAAAATCATCCACAAATAGTGATCCATCTACTGAATCACTTAAAACTTTAGAAAGACTATTGATTGTAATACTAAATAAAGTCACAGACAAAACACTGCCTTGTGGAACACCCTGATCTTGATGAAAATAATCTGAGAGGGTTGATCCCACACGTACTTGAAACTGTCATTTAAAAAATTGGATATGAACTGAGGCAAGCGACCTCTCAACCCAAAAGAATATAAATCTTTCAAAATACCATGCTTCCAAGTAGTATCATATGCTTTTTCGAGATAAAAAAAGATTGATACTGCATGTTGTTTTTTAATGAAAGAATTTTTTACAAATGATTCCAACCGAACCAAGTGGTCAATTGTGCTTCGGTTTTTACGAAAACCACATTGTATATCAGTAATAAGATTGTTGGTTTCCAAAAACCAAACTAAGCGATTATTTACCATTCGCCCCATGGTTTTGTAAACACAGCTAGTTAAGGAAATAGGTCGGTAATTTGATGGATCTGTATGATCCCTCCCAGGCTTTGGAATAGGAACAACTACGGCCTTTCGCCATGAAGGGGGAAAATGTTGGGTTATCCAAATATGGTCAAAAATACCAAGTAACGTTTCGAGACATGATTCAGGCAAGTGTTTTAAGAGTTGGTAATGGATATCATCAGGTCCTGTTGCAGTATCGTGAGCCTGTGATAGCGCAGTATGAAGTTCATGCAATGAAAATACCTCATTATAATCTTCACCATTATCAGATTTAAAAGTTACTGGTTTCTTCTCTTGGTGTGTTTGATAAGTCTGGAATTGTGGATGATAATTTGAGGAGGACGAATGTTTAGCCAAAGTTTCACCCAACTTGTTTGCAATATCAGACTTTTCAGTTAGTATGTTATTATCATTTTTGAGATGCTGAATACTACTGGATTTGGAACCCTTGCCTTTAATTTTTTGGATCATATTCCATACCCTTGACATAGGAGTACGGGAATTTATTTTGGAAACGTAATTTTTCCAAGTATGACGTTTAGTGTGTTTAAACGTTCGTCGAGCTTTAGCGTAACTGATTTTTACATTATTTAAGTTATGAACAGTGGGATGAAGACGAAAATATTTCTCTGCTTTCTTCCTCTTTTTCCTAGCCTGTTTGCATTCATCATTAAACCATGGTTTACGGATGTGCGGATTTACAGAGGACTTAGGAATAGTTTCATCAGCTATATGTTTTAGTTTGTCTGAGAATATTTTAATTGGATCAGGGACATCCATGAAAAGGTTTGGTTTAAGTTCCATAAGGCAGGTGGCCTGAAATAATGGCCAATTGGCCTTTGAAAAATTCCATCTTGTTACAGGCGGATCATCGGAAGGGTTAATTGCTGTAAGTACTGTAGGAAAATGGTCACTACCACAAAGATCATTATGGACTGACCATTCAAACTCATTATAAACGTTTGAATCAGTGAGTGACAGATCTAAAGACGAATATGTTCCCGTTACAGGATGCAAATACGTGTTAGAGCCATCATTGAATATACATAAATTATTATCAGATATAAACTCTTCAAGAACTTTCCCTTTACTGTTGGTATCAGGACTTCCCCATAATGGGTTATGTCCATTGAGATCACCCATTATGATACAGGGTTTTGGTAATTGGTCATACAAATTTTGAAGATCATTCTGATGGATGATGGAAGAAGGGGAGATATACAAGGAACAAAGAGTAAGAGTTATATGTAAAGTAAGACGAACAGCAACAGCCTGATGATTGGTTTTAAGAGGAACAGGGCTATGAATAGTACCATGTCTCACCAATATGGAAGATCCACCAGTGGCTTTGTCACCAGGGGGTGAAAAAGAATGATAAGAATGGTATTTACGCAATTCGAACTTATCAGTACGTTTCAAGTACGTTTCTTGAAAACTAAATGCTGATGGTTTATAATCCTGTGCTAATAATTGTACTTCATTAAAATTGGTCCTAAGTCCTCTGCAATTCCATTGGATTAAGGAATTATTGTTCATTTAATAGCAGGTGGTAGTACTGGGGACCGACTTTTCCCCTTCCGAGGCGAACTGCTTCTATTTCGCGCACGGGGATGAGGAGAGACGTCCATGTCTTCTAAAAGTTGAAACTTGTTATAGACTTGTACAGGATCACGTGATCCCTTTTGTACTCGATCAGTTTTTTGTCTATAATCTACTTTATGACAAGGATTTTTCACTGCAGGAGATATTGTTTGTGATTCAGTCTGGCAAGCTGATGTGGCATGATTCTTATCACCAGCAGAATCTGTTGTACTTAAAGTTTGTTTGTCAGCTTTGACCCAGGTGATATCTGTCTGACATGAAACAGACAGCACAGATTTAGCATGAGGGCGAGCAACGACAGCAGAGTATGTTATACTTGATGGCTGAGGCGAGGCTGCATTTACTAAACGTTTTGCCTCATGATAGGTGACATTCTTTTGAG
Organism: Haliotis asinina; assembly: GCF_037392515.1. Classification (NCBI taxonomy): domain Eukaryota; kingdom Metazoa; phylum Mollusca; class Gastropoda; order Lepetellida; family Haliotidae; genus Haliotis; species Haliotis asinina. The sequence continues at coordinate 65,899,680 of NC_090284.1, read as the reverse complement.
TTTTGATCTTGATAATTTCATATTCACGTTTCCAGATTTCACATGACTTTGATGAAGACATATGGTCTCCCAGACAATTAACACATTTTGGAGAAGACAAACAGTCAGAACTTTCATGATCTTCTTCACCACATCTGTAGCATGTTGCACGATTCCTGCAAGATTGGGCACCGTGACCAAACTTTTGACACTTGTAACAACGAAGTGGATTTGGAATATATTGCTCCACTTCGATATTACAATATCCAGCTTTGATATACTTTGGATGTTTCGGTTGTGAAAAAGAAATCAAATAAGTATTTGTATTGAAAGTTTCTCCATTTTTCTTAAAAGTGAATCGTTTGACATGAGTGACTCCTTGATTTTGTAGTTCAGTGGCGATTTCTGTTTCACTCATGTGGGCAAGCCACCGGTCCCTGTCTCTCAAGATGCATTTGCTGCTGTTCAAAGACTTATGGGGTGAAACAGATACTGCAGTATTTGCAAGCTGTTTTGTACCTATGAGGGTAGCTGATTGTTTCGCTGTTTTACACTCTATGAGGAGAAACCCAGATCTAATTTTTGTAACAGCTTGGACATCCCCAACAAGTCCATAAATTGCTTTTGATGTGGCAAATGGATTGAGTTTTAGAGGTTCACCGTCAGCAGAAGATACAACCAAAAATCTGCTCCATGTATCCGGTAATCTGTTTGTAGCACTGTCCTCGTCCGAGGACAAACACTCATCTAGTGCTCGTTTGTGTTTTTTGGGTTGAGCCATGGTAAATAATATAAAGTTCACCATCCCAGCTCCCCACCCTCCACCGAGTATCACATGGACAATGCTATATACCAGTGGCTCTCCGACTGGCAGCACCAAGGATACTGGAATGGTATATTCCAGCAGAAGACTAATTCAAAATTAATCGATCCACCAGATTGGCCCATGAGCCACCGCCTTCTGGGCATAAGACTCTAGGCAAAGTTCATAACGTCAGTTTTCAAATCTAAAAGTTATATATGAATGAAAAAGCCAAGGCCAAAATTGAAACAGTACAAAATCAAATCTGTGCAATTACATAAATAATCCACGCACAGGGCTTGGCATGACCAGCCGATTGGTCGAACCGGGCCCATTCGACCACTCGTCTAGGCGAAGTCAGGGCCGAAGTGGTGTATTGAGCAACAGGAACACGGTTACAGGTCCCTATTGCCCTCAACCACCAGGATCCCCTCCTCCGCCGACACAGGGCCGCAACCCACGGCAAACGGGTTGGTGGACCAAATATCCCCCCGGGTCCACTACGGGGGTGTCGGCGAGCTCTTGGCGTTACCCAGCACCCACCACGAGGAGGTGGCTCGCCACGGGTGCCCCATGGTATGGAACGTGGTCCAGAAAATCAAAGGTAAAGGTACTAAATCTACTGTCCATCATCTTAAACATGGAGATCAATTACTTACGGATAAATCAGAACAGAACAAACGCCAATCTTGGCAAAATTATGTATCCAAAATACATTCTCGGACACCCATGTCCATGGTATGGAACATGATCCAGAAAATCAAAGGTAAAGGTACTAAATCTACTGTCCATCATCTTGGAGATCAATTACTTACGGATAAATCTGATATTCGAATAAACTAGGCGAAACTCTCGCTAAACATTCTTCCTCTTCTAATTATATACCTAAATTTCAGGAATATCAAAAACAGCAAGAAAACAAAACTATTAATTTCAATTCTGACAACGGGGAAGATTGTAATGAAACATTTTCTATTCATGAACTCCATACTGCTCTTGATCAAGCTCATGACACTGGTACAGGAGCTGATAACATACATTATCAACTCCTGAAGCTCTTACCAGAATCCTGTTTATCAATTTTTGATGATATTTGGACTTTCGGGAAATTTCCTTCTTCATGGCGTGATGCTATAGTAGTACCAATACCTAAACCTGGACGTGATCATACGGATCCATCCAATTATCGTCCGATTTCATTAACTAGCTGTGTTTGCAAGACCATGGAACGCATGGTAAATAATCGACTTGTTTGGTACTTGGAAACAAATAACCTTACCAGAGATATACAATGTGGTGTCCGTAAAAAACGCGCTGATTAAAAAACAACACGTTGTGTCTATCTTTTTTTTGAGAAGGCATAGGACACAACCTGGAAATGTGACATTTTGAGAGATTTATATGATTTCGGTTTGCGAGGTCGTTTGACTGAATTCATAGCCAAATTTTTAAATAACAGACAATTTCAAGTCCGTGTGGGTTCTACCCTGCCTGATCATTACAATCAGGATAAGGGTGTTCCACAAGGCAGTATTTTGTCAGTCACACTTTTTTGTTTTAGTATAAAGATAAATAGTTTCTCAAAAGTTTTAAACAATTCAATTGATGGATCATTATTTGTGGATGATTTGAATATTTCTTGTCGTGGGAAGAATCTGCATACTATTGAAAGGCTACTGCAGATAAATGATGTCTTGAAAACGGCTTCAAATTTTCTAAATCAAAAACCAATTGTATACATTTCTGCCGTAAATATAAACCTCATAAAAACCCAGAACTATTTCTAAGTGGCACCCCTATCAAAGTTGTGAAGGAGGCTAAGTTCTTGGGACTTATTTTGTATTCACATTTGACCTTTTTGCCCCATATAAAATCCCTGAAAGCCAAATGCTTGAAGGCACTCGATTTATTAAAGGTTGTTTCTAATTCAAAGTGGGGAGGGGATCAGACTACCCTCCTTCACTTATATAGATCACTCGTCCGCTCAAAACTTGATTGTGGCTCCATCGTATATGGTGGAGCCTGCAAAAGCAACCTGAAACTATCAGATTCTGTCCATCACCAAGGTCTAAGACTTTGTTTTGGTTCCTTCAGAACTTCACCTATTGACAGTCTCTACGTTGAGGCCAATGAACCATCTCTTACACAACGTCGTATTAAATTATGCTTACAGTATATTACTAAATTACACTCTAATGAATCTAACCCTGAATATAACTGTGTGTTCAATCCCATTTATCAGGATTATTTCTCTTGTTCCACCTCTAGGGCACAGAATTAAACCCTTTCTTTCTTCAGCCGGCATTCAGCTGGAAAACATATCTCCCTCCCGTCTTCTTTCTTCTCCTCCTTGGCAGATGGTTAGGCCACACGTTGACCTACCATTAATTACATTAAAAAATCAGAAACGAATGCATTACAGTATAAGCAAGAATATAATCAATTGAAACATAAATATAGCAATTATAAATCCTTATTTACATATGGGTCCAAGGACGGTGGCGCAGTGACTTGTGCCACCGTCATTGGATCCAGAACAATATCTTCTAGATTACCAGATAATAGTTCTATTTCTACAGCAGAAGCTAACGCCATATTAACAGCTCTTAAATATATTCAAAGACATCCTAAACGTAAACAATATATAATCTATTCAGACTCTTTTTCTTGTCTTCAGGCGATTAAAATGTATCATGTAAACGTCCACTTTTAATTGAAATTATTGAATTGTATAATAATCTTGATACTGACCAATACGACATTGTCTTCTGTTGGTTACCCAACCATGTAGGCATTTCAGGTAACACAATGACCGATCTTGCTGCCAAGGCAGCACTCAACAAATCTGTGACACCACTTCTTATTCCATACCCTGATTACAAAGCGAGCATTAGAACTTATATACGTGATCTGATGCAAAAGAAGTGGGACACCCAAGTAAGTATAAATAAATTACATGAAATAAAACCGTATATTGGTTACACCTACTTGGGTTGTCAGTCCAGATTTGAAGAGGTTATTTTACGACAATGTCGCATTGGCCATACTAGATATACTCATGGATACCTTGTAAAAGGTGAGGATCCTCCATTTTGTATCCCTGGTGATGACAGAGTCACGGTCAAGCATATATTGCTTGACTGTGTTGAATTCTCCATCACAAGGGATAAATATTTTACAGTTAAAACAGTGAAGGATCGTTTTAACAGCGTTAATTCTCATTTAATTATAGGTTTTTTAAAAGAAATTGGTTTTTGGTTGAATTCTGAATAGTATGTTCTGTAAATAGATGTTTTTAATGATTAGTAGTTTGGTTTAGTAACTTGAATTGTTGGGGGCTGAACCCTCAAAAAGGGTTGAAGTATTGTAAAATTATTGTCCTCCTGAGAGACAAAAACATTCACAGTAAATGTAAATCTACCAGGTTTTCAATCGTAGTATTCATGTTATTTTAATTTTGGCTAACATTTCGTACAATCGCTAGTAGCTGAAGGGATGGTATAAATCCAACTAGGGTCCATGTAGGTAGCTAAGGTATTGTAAGTCCCCATGGTCCCTAGTGTGGTGATCTACCCTCTGTTGTTGGCGATCTATAGTCTGTTTTTATATTGTATTGTCTAAATAGTGATATTAGTTTTAACTTTCCATGCTAGTTTTAATTGAACTTGTGATATTCTAGCTGTTTTACTGTCCTTTGTTGACAGATTTTACAACATGTATATATTTCATTTAAATGTTCTCGTCACGATATGACTGAGATATTGCCGATGTGACGTTAAATTTTAACTCACTCCCTTACTGAGAATTGACCAATGATTTAGACAGTTATTTGTCTAACTATTTGTTTATGTTTTTAATGCTAAAATTAACAAGTCAGGATTCAGAGAATATGATCAGCTCCTAAATTATCACAAGCCAAGCGGACTGTCTTCACTAACTTTTGACAGGCTCGAGCAAATGTAGGCATTTTGCTAGGCAGTTATTTCGAACACTGGTTCAGATATATATATATATATATATATATATATATATATATATATATATATATATATATATATATATATATATATATATATATATATATATATATATATATATATATAAACAGTAATTTCATTATACATTTTCTGGTTTCTCTTGATTCATACGATCTATAGCTGTGAGTCGTACTGCAGGATACAATGTATTTTGACACCAAAAATTTACTTTGAATACAGTTCAACACGATCTTTGGATTTTTTGCCTGAAAGCTAAATATGGAACGGGTTTGTTTCATAGCAATGCTTCCAGTAAACTATCATTAGCAAATAACACCAACTCTAAAGCACCTGGATACAGATGAATACCGTCATTCCCCTCTCTAACATAATCATTGTTTTCAATGAAACAAGAAAACATCAACGGACTTAATAAGCAGCTTTATTTCAAGCAAAGAGCACAAAATGCTAACAGACCATCAAGTCGTATACATCCTGTAACATTTATGTGTGTACATACTTTAAAAAAACTTAAAATATCTTAACACTGAATACTTTATACTATCTGTGTACTACAAACGTAATTCCTTTCACATATTAAACTCAAATATACGTTACCATATGTACAACGTATATTTACAAGGTTATACTGTATACCGTAAAGACTGAAGTACATTTGTTGGTTATTTCTTCACACTATTAAAAGATACAACATCATCAACAGGAGAGAAAGACGTCATCGTCGACTTCGAGACAGAAGGGGTAAAGATAAACATCTGCAGAAATAAACAACTATATGCTGGAAACTTCTCCATGCCACATAGAAGCTTGAAAGACATCCAATAATTAGTGAAATCCCTTGAGAAACTAAACGTCACAGCAAACTCTAAACAGACCATCTTAACAAGGGACTTCAAATGACCTACCATAAACTGGAACAGCTTTACAGTTCACCCGAGTGCGCCAGACAGAACGGTAAAACAAGCCCCGAGAGACTTACTCAAATTCACGACTGTCCAACACCTGAAGATAATCTCCTTGACTCCTTATTTGTGTCCAATCCATCATTGGTGAGATCATCCACGTCGATCCCAAGTTCTCACAAGCAAACTGGGACCAGCTTAAAGATAACTGCAACACAATCTCCAACGATATCATCGAAATGACTACACAGCAGAATAAACTACTGACGACACATGGAAATACTTTAAAGAAAGAATAACGTCCAGCACAGACAAAATGTACCATCCCGATTATCATTATATGGGTGAACAGAAATATAAAGACAATGCTGAGAAAACAAAAAACAAAGAACAAAAAATATATATATATATATCAGAAGACAAAAAAACCCAAAACTACATCAGCCATACAAGAGGGCAAGGCGCACCAAGAGCCGGAACAACTACCGGGAATGGAAATGAACTCTAAGAAAAGCAGAATGGACATACAGCAGTAATGTCATCGAGGAGGGGATGAAATCAAACAACAGTAAACCGTTTTTGACGCCTAATCAAAGACAACTTGACAATATCGGTGTATCACCTCTCAAAATTAAGGGAAGCCAAGTGAGTGATAGCAAGAGTAAAGCTACTGGCCAGGTATTAAGACAGCCCGTGGCCCAGATCCTATTCCGAATACCACTTTATAGAAATGTGCCAATAACGTCTCACCAGGCCTCAACAAAGTTTCTAAGTATCCGTCAGCCAAGGAGTACTCCCCAAGGAATGGCTGAATTCAATAATCTCAAGCGTCTTCAAGAAGGGACCCACACACATACCAAGCAGCTACAGACCAATCTCACATGTGCCTGCTGTAAACTACTGGAACGTGTAATCTGTCGTTACCTAATGAAACATCTCTAAGATAGCGCAGCATCCCCGAACGATCTGCCTGCCATAACAGAAGAGTCCAGTCTACAAGAAGGGACTCACGCACATACCAAGCAACTACAGACCGATCTCACATGCACTTGCTGGCCAGCTACACAGTAGTAATGCAGGTTCAGATATTTTGTTCTTGCAGAAGATAATAACACACATATATGAATGCCACTATAGAGAAGTACTGATATACATTATCCACTATTTTCAAATTCCCGATATAGACAGGAATGCATTTTGTACAGTTAAAATCGACCCATGAGAAAACCCTGGATCCAACGACAAACACATATACAAATGCATTTTTGAAAAAAAAAGAAAACCATTCGTTTATGTTTAGTTTCACGTTCCACGTGTTTTCATAATCACTGACTTCGCAGGTCTATCTGACTTAGTGGCTTGGAGTCAGTATATTGTGTCAGAGTTGGATATTCATGCATAACTGTGGCATGGTATGTCAGTGAGCTGGCACTATAAAACCAGTCTAATTCTGAGTTAGTGCAAGCTGCCACACATTCACACGCATGCACCTTGTCATGCGAGCGAAATATGCTTAAATAGGATGTTCAACTCATTTCTCCTCACCTCAGAACGGTCAACTTTACATTGTAAGGATGGCGAAGAAGATGGCGCCACATGTGATGTTGATGATGAAGAATACTCTCAGACACAGTGCATCCAGCATGGCAGCTACATCCTTCCAGGTTGGACCATCTGTGCACTTCTTTGTATTCATGTCATCGATGTGGTTTTCGTGTACATCAAGATCCAGTTTCTTATTTGAATGACAACACTTCCAACAAATGACCAGTTTCTGTAAGACTAACGGGACCACTCCTTGTCGCCTGTGCATTCTGAGGATCACAACCGACATTACCACGTGGATGGAGCTTAGGGTGAGGAGGATGGTGAGGTAGATGGTGAGGTAGGACGTCTGACGGGATGTCTTGGGCATGTTGTTTGTTATCTGAGTGAGAAAGACCCCGAAGGAGAGAAGAACGGTCATGGAAAGACTTACTTTGTCTCCGTACTCTGCTGGCAGAGCAAACACCAGGGAGCTGAGAATGGATAGTAATACAATGGGGATGATTATGTTGAAAACATAGTATGATGGTTGGCGTTTAATTGTCAGGGTTACAGTGAGATATGGGTAAACTGTGTCGTAGGCAAAAGTTGAAATGTCCTCTAACTGCCATAATCCATTCTCGAAAGCAAGATTTTCATTGAATTTCCGTGCACCTGGCGTCAAGTGCATACTATCCGATTGTGTGGCCCATGTTGACAGAACAAGACTGCAGGTTTGAGTATCAAACGGAAAATGTAAAACATCAAAATCGCAATGGCTCTGGAAGAGATCACAGTGGTACCACGTGACTAATCCTGTGTGTTCCACAGACACAGGTACAGTTTGATGATTGAAAAGTGTCCTTTCAGCAAGAGAATTCACAAGTAGTACATCAGGTGTCCATATTTTATCGCTTGTCAGGGTTATGTTCTTTATGTTGTCAAAGACTGAGATGTTCCACATCAAGGCTTCGTCAACCCACTCCAGTCTGAACCATCCACTTGTGGTGATGGATTGTCGCTGTTCATCGTGTTCAATTATTTGTGATTGACTAAAGAAAATACTAATGTAGAGTATTTCATCGCTTGGGAACAGTTGTGGTTTGCTGTTATTGAGCAAGTGTTGTAAAAGTCTCGCTTGACCATCTAATCTGTTTCCTTGAATATGAACTAGAAGAATAGTAAAAATACCAATGCTGAAGACATGTGTGAATAGAGTCCAAGCCATCCTTAGTGCGTGGTTTCCGTTGAATGATGAGTAGTTACCGAGGTAAACGTTATATACATGTAAGTTAGATTGTAGATCAATATAACATTACACAATGTCTAAATAAGACCTAACCATCGTGATACAGAGAGCAACCTGATGGATGGGCCATTTTTATGCATGACTATAAGCGTTTACTCTGAATAATTTCATGATTGCATAGTGTCTGTTAAAACGACATTGATTCAGTGAGTAGGGGGTATACAATAATTTGCTTTCGTAAGTATTTATACTGATAACATGGCATCAGACTGCAAACAATGGCTCAAGTATCGCACAAATATGTATTCTCTCGGGTTTTGAGTGATGCATTAACGCCAGTGAACAATCAGACTCAATTTCATGGGGGAGAAAAGACAAAATCTGTTTAAAGGGAAGCCTATTGATTCGATGGGTAGGACGTATAACAAAACAGAGTTGGCTCTAACTCCGTGTTAAATGGCAGCGAAATACAAACAGAGAAGTAAATTATTTTCAGTATTTTTTTCTCTCTGGGTTTGTGAATGATATGTCAGAGTATCAGTTTCGATTATTTAACAAAAAGGATTTCAAAGGTCATTTCACCTGTGTTAAAGCATGTTAAAGTATGGGAGGTCAGTGCGGAAAAAAGGGATAAGTTCACTTAAAGGCAACGTCCACGTCAGTTTTCTGAAGCTGGTTCAATTTACACTGGGGGCACCCGTAGCGACCCACCTTCTCGTGATGGGTGCTGGGTAACGCTATGCGCTCGCCACCCTCAACCCAGGGAATGTTTGGTCTACCAACCCGTTAGCTGTGAGTTGCCGCCATGTGTCGGTGGAGGGAGGGATCTGGGTGCTTGGGGGCAATAGCAGCCTGTAACCGTGTTTCTGTTGCCTAACTCACCACTTTGGCCCTGACTTCACCTAGACGGGTGGTAAACTGGCTCTCATTCTTCCTCCAGTTAGGCTACAATTATGTCTCAATAAAATCCATAAATGGTGTCTTGAAAACGGTTTTAAATTTTCTAATTCCAAAACAAATTCTATACATTTCTGTAGGAAATATAAACCACACAAAGACCCAGAACTATTTTTAAATGGCACTCCCATCAAGGTTGTAAAGGAGGCCAAATTCTTGGGACTTATTTTTGACTCCCATCTGACTTTCTTACCACATATTAAATACCTGAAGCATAAATGCCTGAAGGCGCTTGACTTGTTGAAAGTCGTGTCTGGTTCAAAGTGGGGAGGAGATCAAGCTACCCTGCTACATCTGTATCAATCACTCATCAGATCCAAACTTGATTATGGCTCCATCGTATATGGTGGAGCCTGCAAAAGCAATCTAAAACTATTGGATTCTGTCCACCACCAAGGTCTGAGACTTTGTCTTGGGTCTTTCAGAACTTCTCCTGTTGACAGTCTCTATGTTGAAGCCGATGAGCCATCTCTTTCCCATCGGCGTGTAAAATTAGCTTTACAATATGTTACAAAACTCTACGCTAACGAATGAAATCCTGCATATAAATGTGTTTTTACTCCTCTCTATGCAGATTTGTACACCAAGAAACCTTCTCTTGTTCCGCCTCTTGGCATAAGAGTCAAACCTTTCCTTTCTGCTGCAGGCATTCGACTAGATAATATAGCCCCTTTCCGCCTGCTTTCTTCTCCTCCTTGGCAATTTGTTAGGCCACAAGTTGACCTGACACTGATAGCATTAAAAAAATCAGGAACTAATGAATTACAATATAAACAAGAATTTAATCAGCTAAAAAGTAAATATAATACATACAGATCCTTATTTACAGATGGATCCAAGGATGGTGGCACCGTAGCTTGTGCCACTGTCATTGAATCCATAACAATATCTTCTCGCTTACCAGATAATAGCTCTAGTTTTTATTGCAGAAGCAAACGCAATACTGACGGCTCTTAAGTACATTGATAGACACCCCAAATGTAAACGATACATAATCTTTTCTGACGCTCTTTCGTGCCTTCAGGCTATTAAGAATCTGTCTTGCAAGCATCCACTTTTATTAGACATTATTGAATTGTATAATGCTCTTGATACTGGCCAATGTGACATCGTCCTCTGTTGGTTACCCAGCCATGTTGGAATCTCTGGTAACGCGATGGCTGATCTTGCTGCTAAGGCAGCGCTGAAAAAATCTGTAACACCACTTTTAATTCCATACTCTGACTATAAAGCTGTTATTAGATCTTATATCCGTCATCTTATGCAAAAGAGGTGGGATACTCAAGTAGGTATCAATAAATTACACCAAATCAAGCCAACTATCGGTTATACTTACTTGGGTTGCCTGTCCAGATTCGAAGAGGTCATTATGCGACGATGTCGCATTGGTCATACAAGATACACTCATGAGTATTTGTTAAAAGGCGAAGATCCTCCGTTTTGTATCCCTTGTGATGAGAGAATCACGGTCAAGCACGTCTTGCTTGACTGCGTTGATTTTTCTATCACAAGGGATAACTATTTCAGTGCCAAAACAATTAAGAATCTTTTTAATAAAGTAAATCATCATCTAATAATTGGTTTCTTAAAAGAAATAGAATTGTTGGATAAATTTTGAACAATATGTTTTGTAAATAGATAAATGTTATTTTATTACTGGTAGTGTAAATTGGCAAACTGAGATCCTTAGTGGCTGTGCCTTCAAAGGGGTTAAAGTATTGTAAAATTATTGTCCCCCTGAGAAGGTACGTAAGTCCCAGAACTTTCAAAGTAAAATTTTCACGTACCAAGGTTTTAAACGTAGTATATTTGTTATTTTAAAATTTGGCTAAATTTGGCTAAAGGAAATGGAAATCAACAAACTCAAATGCACAAGAAGCATCACTTATCTGAAGCAAAGAAACTTGTGCCAAATTATCGGCAGTCTGAGGTATATGCATCTGTGACAAAACACGCACACTCTCAACATCGACTGCATCAATTCAGTGTCAGACAGATGACTTGGGTGACTTCTGCACTCCTCAGCCAATTATGGCATCTGAATCCAGGGACACAGAAATCTGACTCTTCATCTTCTGTGACAACTAAAATGCCTTCCAGGACAACCAAAACATCTTCACAGCTATCAAAACTGCAATCTGGAAAAGGACAAACTGATAAAACAAGGTATATAACAGATTCATTTTCTCGTTCTAATCTACCGGGTAAACAGTCTAAATGATCAGATGACCCAATGAAAGTATGTAACATGTTTGATCACTTGGAGAGATGGATGTCTCAGAAAGCATCCATCACAGAACTGTTAGAATGTTGCCTGACAGCAATGGGTCAGTCAGGCCGCCTAAGACACTGAGTGAGTGAGTGAGTTAAAATTTAAAATCACTTTGGCAATATTTAAGCCACATCGTGACTAAAACAACATATAGAGTAACAATAATGAAAGATTGATTATATAATCCTGTCAACAAAGGACAGTAAAATGACTAGAATATCACAGATACACAAGTAAAACTAGAACTGAATTCTAAAATATTTAGCGATAGGGGATAACACAATATAAAAATAGGCTATAGATCGCCAACAACGGAAGGTAGATCACCATACTAGAGACCAAGGGGACTTACAGTACCTTTGCTACCTGCGTGGACCCTAGTTGGATTGACATCATCCCTTCAGCTGATGGCGATTGTAGGAAATGTTAACCAAAATTAAAAGAACAAGAATACTACATTTAAAAATCCTGGTACGTTTACACTGGCTTTGAACGATGTGGGACTTACGTACCCTCTCAGGAGGACAATAATTTTACAATACTTCAACCCCCTTCGAGGGTACAGCCACAAACAGCTCAACTTCCTAGTCTAGCTACCAAACATTAAAATACATCTATCTACAGAACATATTGTTCAGAATTCAACTAATAAATCAATTTCCTTTAAAAATGCAATAATTAAATGAGAACTAACTGTGTTAAAAAGATCTTTAACTATTTTAACAGTAAAATATTTCTCCCTTGTGATGGAGAATTCAACACAGTCAAGCAGTAGGTGTAACCAATGTAGGGTTTTATTTCATGTAATGTATTGATACCTACTTGGGTGTCCCACCTCTTCTGCATCAGATCACGGATGTAAGTTCCAATGCTAGCTTTGTAATCCGGGTAAGGAACAAGAAGTAGTGTCACAGATTTGTTGAGTGCTGCCTTGGCAGCAAAATCGGCCATTGTGTTACCAGAAATGCCTACGTGGCTAGGTAACCAGCAGAGGACGATGTCGTATTGGCCAGTAGCAAGAACATTATATATTTCAATAATTTCTATTAAAAGTGGATGTTTACACGATAAGTTTTTAATAGCCTGAAGGCAAGAAAGAGAGTCTGAATAAATTATATACTGTTTATGTTTAGGGTGTCTTTCAATATGTTTAAGAGCCGTTAATATGGCATTTGCTTCAGCTGTGAAAATAGAGGCATTGTCCGGTATTCTAGACGATATTGTTGTCGAACCAATAACAGTGGCACAGGCCACAGCGCCACCGTCCTTGTACCCGTCTGTGAACAAGGATTTGTAATTGCCATATTTAGTTTTTAACTGATTATATCCTTGTTTGTATTGTAATTCATTTGTTTCGGATTTCTTAAACATTGTCAGGGTGAGGTCAACCTCTGGCCTAACCAATTGCCAAGGAGGAGACGAAAGGAGACGTGAAGGAGCTATATTTTGTAGCTTAATGCCAGCAGCAGAAAGGAAAGGTTTAATTCGTATTCCAAGAGGCGGAATAAGAGAAGTTTTTTTCCCATACAAATCCTCGTAGAGAGGATTAAAAACGCAGTTGTATGCAGGGTTGGATTCATTAGAAAACAGTTTTGTAACATACTGCAAAGAAAGCTTAATACGTCGATGGTTCAAAGAAGGCTCATCGGTTTCAACATAAAGACTGTCAAGGGGAGAAGTTCGAAAGGATCCAAGACAAAGTCTTAGACCGTGGTGATGAATAGAATCTAAAAGTTTCACGTTGCTTTTGCAGGCATACACAACGGAGCCGTAATCAAGTTTGGATCGTATAAGAGCTCGGTATAGTTGGAGGAGGGTTTTCTGGTCTGCACCCCACTTTGTATTAGATACAACCTTCAGCAAATCGAGGGCCTTCAGGCATTTATTTTTTAAATATTTAATATGTGGTCGAAATGTTAAATGTTCATTCAAAATTATGCCCAAGAATTTTGCTTCTTTAACAACTGTAATAGGTGTGTTATCTAGATATAGTTCGGGGTCTTTATGAGGTTTATACTTTCGGCCATATCAATCTGTTATTGACCATGCGTTCCATGGTTTTGCAAACGCAGCTAAAACGCAGAAAATTGATGGGTTTCTTCTCCTGTTGTTCTTGGTATTTTTGAAATTTTGGAACATAATTAGACGAGGAAGAATGTTTGGCAAGCGTTTCACCCAGTTTATTTGCGATATCGGATCGATCAGTGAACAACTGATCTCCAGATTGTAGATGGTGGATGCTTGTTTTGGTCCCCTTACCTTTTATTTTCTGGATCATGTTCCAAACCTTTGACATTGGCTTTCGTGAAGTTATCCTTGACACATAATTTTGCCATTTTGTTTAAAAATACGCCGGGCTTTAGCATTTAGTATTTTATATTTATTTAAGTTATGGACCATGGGATGGCGACGGAAATAATGTTCAGCCTTCTTCCGTGCTTTCCTAGCTTGTTTGCAATCAGTTGTAAACCATGGTTTACGTATGTGAGAATTTGGAGAGGACTTTGGAATACAATCTTCAGCTATTTTGAGAAGTTCAGCAGAGAAAGATTCTATAGGATCGGCAACATCTGTAAAAGCGTCAGGTGTTAGTTTATAAGTACAAAGAGTTGCATACAAATTCCAGTCAGCCTTAGTGAAATTCCATCTGGATGATGGAGGAACATCAGATGGACACACAGCTGTGAGAACAGTAGGAAAATGGTCACTTCCGCACAGGTCATCGTGAACCAACCACTCGAATTCACCCAGTAAATTGGAATCCACTATTGACAAGTCCAGACAAGAGTAACTGCCAGTTCCAGGATGAAGATAAGTGTAAGAACCATCATTAAAAATACATAAATCATTGTTTGAGAAAAACTCCTCTAAGAATTTACCGTTTGTATTGATGTTAGTACTACCCCAAAGAGGGTTATGACCATTTAAATCTCCCAGGATGACACAGGGCTTCGGTAGCTGGTCATACAATGCTTGAAGGTCAACCTGTTGGAGACAAAACGAAGGTGGAATATACAAAGAACAAAGAGTAAAAACAATATTCACGGTTACGCGTACAGCGACAGCCTGGAGAGGGGTATTAAGAGGAACAGGACTGTGAATAACACCCTGCCTCACCATAACAGAAGATCCCCCAGTAGCTTTATAACCTGGAGGGGAAAAGTGATGGTAAGAAGTATATGATCTCAAGTCAAAATTATCTGTAGCTTTAAGGAAAGTTTCCTGTAAGCAAAAGGCTGATGGTTTTAGATCTTGTATTAATAGCTGAAGATCATTAAAATTATTACGAAGTCCTCTACAATTCCATTGAAATAAAGTAGTGGAAGAAGTCATGGTGGTTCAATTGGAGATCGAGCACGTGGAGAATGTCTTCGCTGATCTGATAGCGATGGCGTGACCTCCATGTCCAGAGGTTCAAAAGTGTTGTGAACCTCTATAGGAACAGTTAAAGGAAGAGACACTTCTATGTGCTTAAGTGCCCTAGTTTCTTTCTTTTTGAGTTGTTTCTGTTGTTTGTTCGTAAGACGTTTAGGTTTGTTTACCGATGCTGGCTGTACTTCGGGGTCTGAAAGAACTTCAGGTGCTGGCGATGTAGTGGTGGTTATTGGTGTGGGAGACATTGCTGGAAGCATATGGTCAGCTTCAGTCTCTGTTTGAGTGGCAGCACCATTTCTGGCACCAGAAACACTGTACAAAACAGTTTGGTCATCTGAGACCCAGGTGATCGCAGTTTGACAGCCCTGATCAACCTTTGTACAAGGAGTAGAAACAGCTACTGCGTACGTATTTGCAGACGACATGTGACTTGTAACTGGTAAAAGTTTCTTTGCTTCATTGAAGGATATATTGTTGGTGTGCTTCAATTTCAAAATTTGTGCTTGTCTTTCATATGCTGGACATGATTTGGAAAATGACATATGGTTACCATTGCAGTTCGCACATTTTATTTGATTTGCGCAGTTGACATTTTCATGTTTCCCACTACAACGGGAGCAAACTGGGGAGCTGTGACATGACTTAGCTCCATGTCCAAACTGTTGACATTTGAAACATCGAAGCTGATTGGGAATATACACTTCCACTTCAATGTTAAAATAACCAGCTTTTATTGATTTTGGTAAGGACGTGAGACAGAAAGTAAACAGGTATGTATTCGTCCCAATGATATCATCACCTAGTTTCCTAGAGAATCTCTTGACAGAGGTGACACCTTGGGACTTCAGTTCAGAAGCAATTTCGCCTTCTGACATGTCAGCAAGACATTTTGCCCGATCACGTATGATGCCTCTGCACGAATTAAGAGTTTATGAACGGAAACAGTAATCCCAGTATTCACAAACTGACGGGCTGCGAGCAAATTAACAGATTGCTGTGTCTTTGCACATTCAACTAACAGAGAACCTGTCCTGAGACGTGTTACATTTCTCACTTCACCACATTTTCCAGCAATGGCTTTTGATATGACAAAGGGGTTAAGCTTCAAGGGTTGTCCATCAATTCCGTCCACAACTAAAAAGCGCGGCCAGGATTCACTACTGACTGCAGTAGAGTCATCATCAGAAGATGATAAACCATCTGTTTCAACATGTCGCCTTTTTTATTTTGATCGAGAACCAGTTAGAGTGGGGGTAGCCATAATGAAGAAAGGATATTCGACAACCCTGCTCCCCACCCACCATGGAGTGTCAACAAGGACGGTGTCGAAGTGGAAACTGACTCCAAACCACCAGGGTTACAGGGTTGTTATACTCTAGCAGTACAGACACAGGTAGCTAAAATTGTCAAACAGAATAAAAGTCAGGCTGGTTCCGCCCATGGCTATTATCTGAAGACACATAGAACCCGGAGGTCAGTATTGCCAGATTGGCCCATGAGCCACCGCCTTCTGGCATGGGACTCTAGGCATAGCAACAATTTTCAAACATGAGAGTATCACAAAAATATTTCGTGGAAAAGATACAAAGATATACATAATCCACATTTGATGTTGACCATGCACAGGGCATGACATGACCAGCCGATTGGTAGAACCGGGCCAGTTCTACCTCCCGTCTAGGTGAAGTCAGGGCCAAAGTGGTGTGTTGAGCAATAGGTACACGGTTGCAGGCACCTATTGCCCTCAACCACCAGGATCCCTTCCTCCACCGACACAGGGTTGCAACCCACGGCAAACGGGTTGGTGGACCAAATATCCCTCCGGGTCCACAACGGGGGTGTCGGCGAGCTCTTGGCGTTACCCAGCACCCACCACGAGGAGGTGGCTCGCCACGGGTGCCCCTAAGACACTGATTTCATTCACAAACACTGATTCCATGGAATTGTAGAGGATTTAGGGAAAATTTAATGATTTAGAATTATTGGTCCAGGACTTTCAACCATCTGGTATATGTCTGCAAGAAACTTATTTAAAGCAAACAGACAAAATTAACTTACGTCATTACAGCTCGTATCATTATTTTTTACCCCCTGGCGATAGAGCCACTGGAGGTTCGTCAATCTCCCCATCGTCCCTCGTATGATGATCAACCTTCAGTTGTTGGTGATGTATAATCTGTATTTTATAGTGTTTTCTCCAAATAGTGCTACTATCCGAGTATCCTTGGTGCTGTAAGCTGGAGGCCCGCTTACTTTAGCATTGTCCTTGTGATACTCCAGGGTGGGTGGGGAGCTCGGATGATCAACCAAATTAAACTAACCATGGCTTATGAAAACCCAACAAAAGAAAAACAAAACGTCCACTTGATACTGACCCTGTTCATACTGACCATAGACAGCATCGATTGAGTATTGGCCACGTTTCATTGTAATTGAGACTCCTGACAAGACACCCTTGAAGTTGAACCCCTTTGCTGTATCCAAGGGTATTGAAGGTATTACAGGGGATGTGAAGAACATAAGACGCTTATGTTCAGGTGCCCTGCTAGTAGAGTGCGGGAAAAAGCAACAAGCAACTAATTTGCTGAACATCAAATCTTTCGTGGGCATTCCGGTCACGGTCTCTGCACACAAAACATTGAACTCAAGCAAAGGTATCGTTAGAGATCGAGACCGATTGTTTGATGATATGTCGGAACTTGATATAGGATCTGAAATGAAGGATCAAGGTGTACTCTACGTCAAGCGTTTTTCAACTCGGAGAAACAATGAAATCATCACGTATCTGTTTTCTTGTTTATGTCCTAATGCTCCTAAATCAGTGAAGGCAGGCTACTGTAACATACCAGTTGATACCTACATCCCCAACCCGCTAAGGTGTTTTAAATGTCAGAAATATGGACATGGTGTAAATACTTGCACATTGTCTGTTGTGTGTGCTCACTGTGACAGTGATTATAAAAAATGCACCAATTGCTCAGGCGACCATTCTTCATTTTCTAAACAGTGTCCAATTTGGAAAGAGCAAAAGGACATCAATAAAATAATATTTACACAAAATATCTCCTTTTCTGAGGCCAAAAAAACTGGCAAAGAGATCTGAACTTTCAGAAAGTTATGCTACAGTAGCAAAAACATCACCGGGGTCTAGTTCTAAAACAACATCAAACACAGGCTGCCAAACTACCTTGACTTGGAAAAAATTGCGACTCTCCACAGCATTTGTGCACTGCTATATCATCACAGACTGAGGAATCACTTCCTAGTACCTCAAAGTCTTCTTCCGATCACAAATCATCATCTCAGTCACACTCAAAGTCTCAATCGACAGCTGATAGTTAGTTAAAAGTAAAGCTAAGCCAAAGCCTGATGCTTCCAAACAACAAAGTGGCAGAGCTCCTGAAGGGTCACAGAACAAAATTCAGTTGTTCAATAAATACGGGTCTCTTGAAGACATGGACGTTTCTGTAAACGTCCATTCTAGGGCACATAGCTTGCGGCCCTCCAAAAGAGTGCGGGGTAGATCCCCAATCAATCCCCCCCAAAAGATAGTTTATTCCAATAATATTGTACAGTGGAACTGCAGAGGATCGAGGACTAATTTACATGAATTACAGCTATTAGTCCAAGATTTTACACCTTCAGCAATATGTCTCAAAGAGACACATTTAAAACATAAAGATACATTTGACCTTCGTCAATTTAATGCATATCATTGTTTTTCACCTCCGGCTGATAGGGCCACTGGAGGATCATCCATTCTAGTCAAACAAAACGTTATTCAAAGCCCTGTTCCACTTATTACTAATATGCAGGCTGTTGCAGTGAGAATTACTTTACATGTAGCGTTTACACTATGCTCTCTTTATATTTCGCCGTCTTCGACGTTTGCCAAAACTGATCTTCCAGCTCTATATGACCAACTGCCGAAGCCCTGTATTATAATGGGAGATTTAAATGGGCACAACCCACTCTGGGGTAGTGTAACTACAAACGCTAAACGTAAATTGTTGGAGGACTTTTGTTCTGATGGTTCCAACACATATTTACATCCTGGTACAGGGACCTATTCTGCTTGTCTGCTCGACTTGTCACTCACAAATTCAGAACTACTAAATGAATCTGACTGGTCAGTCCACGATGACCTCTGTGGAAGTGATCATTTTCTTACTATACCAAAATCTGTAACGCCATCGGAATTTTAAAAAGGCTAACTGGGCTTTATATGAAACACTGTGTGCGGAGAAACTTAAACCTGAACTTTTTATTGACGTTCCTGATGCTCTTACATGTTTTTTTCTGAGGAACTGAATTCCACAGCTGATGAGTGTATACCAAAGTCCTCTGCAGTTCCACATATTCGAAAACCACGGTTCAGTGATGAATGGAAACAAGCTAGGAAGGCAAGGAAAAAAGCAGAACATTATTTCCGTCGCCATCCTATGGTGCATAATTTAAATAAATTTAAAAGTTTTAAATGCTAAAGCACGGCGTACTTTTAAACAGAACAAACGCCAATCTTGGCAAAATTATGTATCTAAAATAAATTCTCGGACACCCATGTCCAAGGTATGGAACATGGTTCAGAAAATCAAAGGTAAAGGTACTAAGTCTACTGTCCATCATCTTAAACATGGTGATCAATTACTTACTGATAAATCAGATATTGCGAATAAACTAGGCGAAACTCTCGCTAAACATTCTTCCTCTTCTAATTATATACCTAAATTTCAGGAATATTAAAAACAACAAGAAGAGAAAACTATTCATTTCAATTCTGATAATAGGGAAGATTATAATGAAACGTTTTCTATTCTATGAGCTCCATACTGCTCTTGATCAAGCTCATGACACTGGTACAGGAGCTGATAACATACATTATCAACTCCTGAAGCACTTACCAGAATCCTGTTTAGAGACGCTGTTATAAATTTTTGATGATATTTGGACTTCCGGGAAATTTCTTCATTCATGTCGTGATGCCATAGTAGTACCAATACCTAAACCTGGACGTGATCATACAGATCCATCCGTGATGATAAATAATCGACTTGTTTGGTACTTGGAAACAAATAACCTTATCAGAGATATACAATGTGGTTTCCGCAAAAATAGAAGTATTATCGATCACTTAGTGCGTTTAGAATCATTTGTTAAAAACGCGCTGATCAATAAACAGCACGCTGTATCTGTCTTTTTTTATCTTGAGAAGGCATATGATACAACTTGGAAATATGGCATTTTAAGGGATTTATATGATTTCGGTTTGCGAGGTCGTTTACCTGAATTCATAGCCAACCTTTTAAATAAGAGACAGTTCCAGGTCCGTGTAGGTTCTACCCTGTCTGATCATTACAATCAGGATCAGGGTGTTCCACAAGGCAGTATTTTGTCTGTCACTCTTTTTAGCATCAAGATCAACAGTTTATCTAAAGTTTTAAACGATTCAATTGATGGATCGTTATTTGTGGATGATTTTAATATTTCTTGTCGTGGAAAAAATATGCATACTATTGAACGGCAGCTGCAGCTGTGTTTAAACAAAATAAATAAATGGTGTCTTGAAAACGGCTTCAAATTTTCTAAATCAAAAACCAATTGTGTACACTTCTGCCGTAAATATAAACCCCATAAAGACCCAGAACTAAGTTTAAGTGGCACCCCTATCAAAGTTGTCAAGGAGGTTAAGTTCTTGGGATTTAGTTTTGATTCACATTTGACCTTTTTGCCGCATATTAAATCACTAAAAGCCAAATGCTTGAAGGCTCTCGATATACTAAAAGTTGTTTCTAATTCAAAATGGGGAGGGGATCAGACTACCCTCCCTCATTTATATAGATCACTCGTGCGATCGAAACTTGATTACGGCTCCATCGTATATGGTGGAGCTTGTCAAAGCAATCTAAAACTACTTGATCCTGTGCACCACCAAGGCCTAAGACTTTGTTTCGGTTCTTTTAGAACTTCTCCTATCGACAGTCTATACGTCGAGGCTGATGAGCCTTCTCTCAACCAACGCCGTATAAAATCTTTACAGTACATTACAAAATTAGCTTCTAATGAGTCTAATCCTGCACTTAATTGTGTCTTTAATCCTCTTTATGAGGATTTGTATAACAAAACGTCTTCCCGTCTTCCGCCTCTTGGGCTCAGAATTAAGCCATTTCTTGCTGCTTCTAGTATTGAGCTGGAAACTATAGCTCCCTCCCGACTTCTTTCTTCTCCTCCTTGGCAATTGGTTAGGCCCCAAGTGGACCTAACATTAACTACATTTAAAAAATCAGAAACTAATGAATTACAATACAAACAAGAATATAATCAATTAAAACATAAATATAGCAAATATAAATCCTTATTTACAGATGGGTCCAAGGACGATGGCGCAGTGTCTTGTGCCACTGTCATTGGATCCAGAGCAATATCTTCTAGATTACCAGGCCACAGTTCTATTTTTACAGCTGAGATAAAACCTTACATTGGTTATACCCAATTGGGTTGTCAGTCCAGATTTGAAGAGGTTATTTTACGACGGTGTCGTATTGGACACACTAGATATACTCATGCGTACCTGGTGAAAGGTGAGGATCCTCCGTTTTGTATCCCTGGTGATGACAGAGTCACGGTCAAGCATATATTGCTTGACTGTGTTGAATTCTCCATCACAAGGGATAAATATTTTACAGTTAAAACAATGAAGGATCTTTTAACAGCGTTAATTCTCATTTAATTATAGGTTTTTAAAAAGAAATTGATTTTTGGGTTGAAATTTGAGCAGTATGTTGTGTAAGTAGGTGTATTTTAATGATTGGTAGTTTGAATTAGTAACTTGAATTGTTGGTGGCTGTACCCTCAAAGGGGGTTGAAGTATTGTAAAATTATTGTCATAAGTACATAAGTCCAAAAACATTCAAAGTAAATTCTAAATTTCCAGGTTTTTAATCGTAGTATAAGTGGTTTTTTTTATTGTATGGTTAGATTTCCGAAATTGCTAACGGCTGAGGGGATGATGTAAATCCAGCTAGGGTCCATGCAGGTAGCAAAGGTACTGTAAGTCCCCATGGTCCCTAGTATGGTGATCTACCTTCAGTTGTTATCAATCTATAGCCCAGTTTTATATTGTATTGTTCTCCATAGATAAATTGTTTTAGGCACAGCTACTAGTTTTACATTCTTTTCTGTGATGTTCTAGTTGTTTTACTGTCCTTCGTCGACAGGTTTTTATACTACTCATATGTTCCATTTTAATGTCACGATATGGCTGAGATATTGCCGATGTGACGTTAAATATTAATTCACTCACTCAGTCTTAGTCAAACAGAACGTTATTCATAGATCTTTGACCTTATATTTAGTCTTCAGACATTTGCAGTGCCGCTCACTTCACAAGTTGCATATACTTTATGCTCTTTACATTTTTCTCCGCCTTCAATCTTTCAGAAGACTGACCTTCAGTCTTTATATGATGAAATTACCAAAACCTTGTATTACTATGAGGGGCACGTAAATGGCCACATCACACTTATAGGGCGGTACAACTACTAACGCTTTTATTGTAAATTATTGGAAGAGTTCTGTTCAGATAATGATTTATGCATATATAATGACGGCTCTAGGAACAATGTCTAGGAACTTATTCTGAACTTGATTTATCAATGACAGATTGGAACCTACTGAATGAATTTTAACGGTCACTTCACGATGACCTCTGTGGATGTGAATATTTCCTTACAATTCTAATACCTGGGAACCCATCTGATATGATGTAACTTCTGAAAGGCTAATTGGCCTTTGTATCAAACGCTGTGTTGTGGCAGACTTAAACCTGAACTATTTATAGAAAGTCCTGATCCTATGAAGGATTTCTTTCATGAACAATATAATATTGCAAGTGAGTGTATACCCAAATCCTCTGCAATTCCACACAGTCGAAAGCCATGGTTCAACGATGAATGCAACCAATTTGGGAGGGCAAGGAAAACAGCAGAAAAGTATTTCCGGCGCCACCTTATGGTGCACAATTTAAATCATTTTAAGATTTAAATGGTAAAGCGCGGCGGACCTTTAAAATGAATAAATGCCAATCTTGGAAGAAATTTGTCTCCAAAATAACAACGCCCATATCTAAAGTGTCTACAGAAAATTAAATGTAAAGGTACTAAATCTAGTGGCCATCATCTAAAACATGGAGATCAATTACTTTGTGATAAATCAGAATAAACTGGGTGAAACTCTTGATAAACATTCTTCCCTTCTAATTATGTGCCTGAATTCCAACAATATCAAAAACAACAAGAAAGGAAACCTAATAGTAGGAATAGAAATGAGGGTCTGTGCGGTATTCATCTACATTTCAGGGGTTAAACTATTTGGTTTACAGGTTTGTACAAACCTGAAATCGCGAAAGCTGTTGAGAAAAATGATTGCTATATGTTCTCACAATCTACTATGACTTAGTTTTGTCTCCTGCTTTGCCTAGTTTCCGAGTTACAACCCTTGTTTTCATAGACGATTCTGTCAAAATCACTTGGTGTCGCTAGGCTGTAATCCGTGTTAGGTGGTATAAACCTACACGTTATTTGTCATTATTCACTTGATGCTCAGTTAATGAATTTATAACAGGTATAATTAACGCCACTTAGATTACCCGACAAAGGCCCCCATTTGGCATTTGTTTGTCTGGATTGATCAAAGGATTAACCGATAACACACTGATTGATTAATTACTTTTATGGGGATTTAAATGGGGGTGTTTGTCAAAAAGGTAGTGTTTATGTATGTACATTTACTAATCTATACTGAATACACTCTGTCGTGTCTGTCTCTATGTAAAACAACACCCTTCTTTCAAAGGATTAACCGCAAATACATTGATTGATTGCTCATTATTGGCTAATTAAATAACTTTTTAAAAAGAATGACGCCCAGTATGCAATTAGTTGCCAGATGTGCTATCTTGGGTAACCAGTGAAACTATACAGCAATGTGAAAACCTGAAACGATACATCACGTTTTCGTATATTAGACTGTTAAAAGACACATGACTTGGGAAATCTGCAGATGAATTATATATCACTTGTTTTTGTGGATATTGATGGATACATTCCTCGAAGAAGGTCATAGCCTGACATTGTTCCTATAACTTTAATTTTAATATTTGCATTTTTGTTTTTAATAAGTTGTCGTAGCTTTCAACAGAATCATTGTTTTCGTCTTTAAGTGTAATGATGCAGACGACATACACTAGGGCGTGCGTGCGAATTATGATTCATGTAGGAAAATTATGAAATGTCTAGATATTACATTCCTGTTATACATTCGCAGATAGCCTCTTTTTATTTAGTTTCAAAATGCATACAAGTATGCATATAAAGTAATTAGGATTATGAGACCAAGTATAAAGACGTATATTGACAAGTGTCTACATACTGGTGAGTGAACGTTACAAACCAAGTAAATTTAGCAAGTGAAGAAATTTATCGCGCAGTATTTTCACTTCGACCCCGACCTCGCTTAGGTTATGTTACAGGTTGTGTCATGCAAACTCCTTTTGGTAATGATTCAAATATATATTTATGTAGTTTTGATTTTCTAACTTGATGAGAACAAACCATACATAATCTCATTAATTCAAATGGATTTGACTTCACGGTTTTCAAAAATGGTGGCGCCCTGTCTTGGGATGAATGCTATTTAAGTTTGTTTTCACCGACTTACAAAAGGACAATTACTTTCTACTGGTAGTAAAATATGTATTTTATTGATGGACAATAGGATTTTACATGACATTGCTTATAACATAACAATTTCACTCTTGGAAGTGAGGTGGAGGTCAATATAACATTGCTTGCAATATAAATGTCACTTCGACCCCCACCTCCTTATGATAAAAGTTGTGTCATGCAAAATCCTTTTGGCCATGATTCAAATGCATATTTAACTACCAGTAAAGAGTAGTTTTGACTTTCTTACTTGATGAGAACAAATCATTATCTCAATAATTCTAACGGACCTTAGCCCGTGACTTCACGATTTTCAAAAATGGAGGCGTCCTGTCTGAGGATGAATGCTATTTAAGTTTGTTTTCACCGACTTACAAAATCGAAATTATTTTCTACTGGTAGTAAAATATGTATTGCATTGATGGACATTATTATTTTACATGACATTGCTTATAACAAAACAATTTCACTCTTGGAATCGGTCAATATAATTGGTCAATATAAGATTACTTACAATAATATTGTCACTTCGACCACAACCTCGTTTCCGAGGAAGAAAGCGTTATATCCATGCAAAATCCTTTTGGTCAGCAATATGTAGTAAGCAGTCTTGATTTTATAAACTCGGTGAAACTTGAACTCCATTTTCTATCCTGGAAGCGTGGCAGGGGGCGAACCATCCGATTTAGTATATACCACAGGCTTCCACAACGCTCACTTCGCACACAACCAATTTCAGCACAAACTACGGAGTCTGGTGGAAATCTGTGCATAGTGACACCATCACCCGACCCCAAGGAACAATTGACGGCAACACAACAATTCGGCATGTCTTTGGTGATGTCGAGAAATCAGCAAAATGACGAGCTTCCTACACATTTTCTATACATTTAACTGGAAATCGTTCCTTCTATGACGTTACTGTAGGTTTCTGGCGACAGAGTTACGTAACCCGTCTGCGGTTTCGTTTGCTGGCGAGAGAGAAGGAGACGGATTTTTAGCAACTTTTAAGCGCTTGGTATTAATTAACCACAACGTTTGTTTGTCTTTTTAAAATGGTGTTTCGTTTATGACTAACCAAACGTCTTTCATATGCAGTGATAAAAAGAGTTTAGTGGTCCTTTACATTGCTTCGGATTGCGAGGCCGTTTGCCTCAATTCATATCAAACTGCGTCCGCGTGGGTTCTACCCTGTCCGATCAGGATTAGGGTGTTCCACAAGGCAGTATTTTGCCTGTCACACTATTTAGTATAAGGATAAATAGTATATCAAAAGCGTTAAACGATTTAATTGATGGATCACTATTTCTGGATGAATTTAATATTTCTTGTTGCAGTAAAAATATGCGTAGTATTGTTATAGTGTCTACTTCAGGACAGCCATGTCCAAATATTTCTACAGACCAAAAACTATGTAGCCAGGCTATATGATATTTAGTTATTATTATTATTATTCTGCAATCTTGATCTTTCTCACTACCGCAGAGTACATTGTTTTGTCAGCTACCTTGTTCCTCTTTGTCACTTCCATTAATTACTGTAAATGACATTTATGGCCTTTATTGGTCATCCCCCTTGGCTGTGTCTGTCATCACAACAACTGTAGAAGGAAGTACTATTGTTTCTCTAGATGTCCATTGTTGAATCGTTGCTTGTCCATTGTTGTTAAAAACTGTATATATATGTATGCTCTAATCTATACTAGACGTGAGAGATGAGAGGTGAGATGTGAGTGTGGAGACCAGCATTTCGACTGTCTTTGTAGGGACGACCGCGAGCAGGATTATGCCGCTCGCAGGAAGGGCCCTGGGGTTGAGCTGGAAGTCCGCTCACCTCATTCATGTATACTTCTTTGTCATGTCTTGTGAAACCAACTAAAGAAGTTTGAACTAAACTATGCCTTCGTCTCACCAACGTAATATTCATTCATCTCACACACCAAGCCGATGTCTACAGGCACCCGTTGACAACTGGTGTTAGAATCCGGATAGAGTAACTTTTTAGCTTACTCCCGATCTTGAAACCTCTCTATTTGCCTACCATTAACATCATGTATCAAGGATGATTCCCCAAGTTCTACGTCAAAACGAAGAGATTGCAAGCAAACATGGTCAATGAACACTGCCATCTTGAATGGAGCATCATACAGCAACCACCTAATGGACAACCCACAAGTTAAGGATGGAACAGCAAGATATGACAGACCAAGAAAGTAGGTGCGTCTCTCCCGTGGAGATCGTGTATTCATCCAGAAGCCACCTTATGAACATCTTCAACATGAACATTGTGTACAAGACAGCTCATTAGGACTTACTTATCTGCGTGTAGGTAAATGAACTGAGTGCAGGATATCCAATGTATTATTGTTGCTAAGTGCAACCAGGTATGTTTGATCACAGATCAGTACATTACTACCTTCTTATGTCTATACCATATTGTATTTCGAGCATGTGAACATTGATTACTTATATAGATACAGAATGAAGTCAGAATAGGAATATTGTTTTCTCCAGATACGCATAACAACATTTTTATCATGTGTAAATATTAAGGCATTAACAGCAAAGAAATATTCAGCATTTTAGAATTTTGAAGTCAGAGTAGGGTTTTTATTAATACTTCTTTATTGGGCTTAGCACCCACAATATATGGGCAAGCTCTGTCAACGATGCAGGAATAGCCCCCATTGTAGGAGTATTATTTTTTTTTATTGGGCATAGCACCCACACTTTATGGGCAAGCTCCGTCACAGACACGGGAAGAGCACCCATCATTATTAAAAGGGCAACAGTACCCACAAGTACCGTCTGCGTCGCGCGGTAAAGTATGACTCCTGGTTTCAACTTTCTAAATGTGAAATATTTGCTGAGATGTTTAATGCATACTTTCATGATGCTAATTATTACCATTATTTGGTACTGAGCCTCACCACAAAGCCAGACTTCAGATTTGAATATCCTGCTCAGACTTTGAAATATTTCTTGAAACTGTCCTAAGTAGCCAATACCCGAATGTGAAATGTACATTGCAATGATCTTATGATTATTTTTCTGGTGTCAAATTGACAAGATGATCACTCTCTTACCGTCGATGCATAGATATATTTGCTGCACGGGATGTCAACGACATCAAGAATCACTTTACCGTGATTATGTACTGATTCGCACTGTTGGTATTTACAAAGCTTCACTCCTATCAATATGAACTCAATTTATTTAAGCTTGGGGTCCAAGCTTTACGGAACAGGGGGAACTTGTTATAGTGTCTACTTCAGGACAGCCATGTCCAAATATTTCTACAGACCAAAAACTATGTAGCCAGGCTATATGATATTTAGTTATTATTATTATTCTGAAATCTTGATCTTTATCACTACCGCAGAGTACATTGTTTTGTCAGCTACCTTGTACCTCTTTGTCACTTCCATTAATTACTGTAAATGACATTTATGGCCTTTATTGGTCATCCCCCTTGGCTGTGTCTGTCATCACAACAACTGTAGAAGGAAGTACTATTGTTTCTCTAGATGTCCATTGTTGAATCGTTGCTTGTCCATTGTTGTTAAAAACTGTATATATATATGTATGCTCTAATCTATACTAGACGTGAGAGATGAGAGGTGAGATGTGAGTGTGGAGACCAGCATTTCGACTGTCTTTGTAGGGACGACCGCGAGCAGCATTATGCCGCTCGCAGGAAGGGCCCTGGGGTTGAGCTGGAAGTCCGCTCACCTCATTCATGTATACTTCTTTGTCATGTCTTGTGAAACCAACTAAAGAAGTTTGAACTAAACTATGCCTTCGTCTCACCAACGTATTCATCATTTGTCTTCGTCAAAGTATTGCATGTATGTAATTCTCCAGTCATTCTATACATGAGCCGATCCGAAGTCGACGCACCAACCATATATGGACACGTTGACAGTATTGAACGGCAACTGCAGTTGTGTTTAAACAAAATGTATAGATTGTATCTTGAAAATGGCGCTAGATTTTCCAAGTAAAAAACTAATTGTATACACTTTTTCAAAAAAAATATATGCAGCGTAAGGACGAAAATTATAAGGGCCCAGAAATCGGTTAAAAGGGTCAAGGAGGCCAAGTTCTTGGGTCTAATTTTCGACCCCTACTTAACTTGCCTTCGGGATATCGAATCCTTGATATCTACACCTCTCCCATACCTAAACAGATCACTTATCCGTTCGAAGCGTGACTGTGGCTCCGACCCGTGAAGTCCCGTCGAAGAATAGGCCTTCAGCAACCCAGGCTTGCTATAAAATTCGACTATGCTTGTCGTAAGAGGCGACTAACTGGATCGGGTGGTAAACCTTGCTGACTTGGTTGAGACATGGCATCGGTTCCCAGTTGCGCAGATCTATGCTTATGTTGTTGATCACCGGCTTGTCTGGTCCAGACTCGATTATTTACAGACTTTTTATTCAACATTTTCAGCGCTACTCGTGGTAGATCAGACCGATCTTCGCCTCCATTGCCACTTCCAGCTTCCGGTTCAACGGAGAAAAGGAACAGCAGGGTATTTTTCCATTCGTAACTACTCACCTCTTTCCGTAACCTGCACGCCATCCGGCTTGCCGGAATGACACGAGTAGTCACGAATGGGTATTATTCCGTACATAGGTTAGGAAATGTGAGAGCACAACCAAGTGAGGAAGCGGGAGCGTGCCTTTGATGGTGGTGATATTTTATTTTGAGATGAAAAATATTTTTGGATCGGAAGAGAGGAAAGTACGTTGCCAACCTTTGCTCGATTCGCGCGCATATATGAAGAATGGTCATTTTCTCTATGCTGCGCAACCCCGTTTGAGCTACAATTTGCCTGTGCTCTTATCCAACGCTAAACAAAATTATCTGTACAATAGGTCACAAAATTATATTCTAACAGGTGTATTCCTACATGTGATCTTTCGCCCTCTTCACAAGGATTTGTATAACAAAAAGTCTTCTCTTGTTCCGCCTCTTGGGCTCAGAATTAAGTCTATTTATTGCTGCTGCCGGCCTTGAGCTTGGCATTTATTTAGACCAGAAGTTGACCTAACCACAGGCAAACTGTAGCGCAAATGGGTTGCGCAGCAAATAGAATATGACAAGTCTTCTTGTATGCGAGGTTGGCAACTAACTTCCCTCTCTTCCGATCGAAAATTATTTTTCATGTCAAAATAAAATATCGTCATCATCAATAGGTACACTTCCATTTCCTCACTTGGTTTTTGCTGTCGGATTTCCAACCATATGTTTGATAATTACTCACGTGAAATATGTTTTTGTCAACATCTTAAGCACCACTCGTGGTATTCAGATCGTTCTTCGCCTCCATTACCCCTGTCAGCTTTCACGTAAGTAATTGTTCAACATGGGTTTGGAGATATGAGAGCACACCCCAGTGAAGAAATAGGTGTATACCTTTGGTGGTGGCGATATTTTATTTTGACATGAAAAGTATCTTTTAATCGAAGCGAGGAAAGTACGTTGCCAACATTTGATGGCTTCGCTCGCATGTAAGAAGAATGGTAATTTTCCATTTGCGCTACAGTGACCTAACACTGAAAACTTATAAAAAAATCGGACACAAATGAATTACAGTGTGAACAACAATGTAATCAACTGAAAAGTAAATGAAGTACATACAAATCGTTCTTTACTGATGGGTCTAAGGATGGTGGCGCAGTTGCTTGTGTCGCTGTGACTGGATCCAAAACAATACCTTCACGATTGCCCGATATGAACTTCATAGCAGAAGCAAACGTCATATTAAAAGCTCTTAAATATGTTAGCAAACATCGTGAACATAAACAATACATAATCTTTCCGATTCTCTTTATTCCTTCAGGCCAGTAAACATCTTTCTTGTAAACACCCACTTTAAATTGAAATTATTGAATTGTATAATGATCTTGCTACTAGCCAATCCGATATGGTCTTTTGTTGCTTACCCAGCCATGTTGGTATGTCTGGTAACACAAAGGCCGATTTTGCTTCCAAGGCAGCACTCATCAAATCTGTGACACCACTTCTCATCTCACATTCTGATTACAGAGCTAACATTAGAACTCACATCCGTGACCCGATGCAGAAGGCGTGGGGCACCCAGGTAGGTATCAACACATTACATGAAATAAAACCCTGTATTGGTTGCACATACTGGGGTTGTCAATCCAGGTTTGAAAAGGTCATTATGCTACGATGTCGCATTGGCCACACAAGATATATGCACGAATATAGACTAAAAGGTGAGAATCCTCCCTCTTGTCTCCCTTGAGATGAAAGAATCACGGTCAAGCATACCCTATATAATGCTATACAATGTCATTATTACTTGTTCTCGTCACGACATGGCTGTATTATTGCCGATGTGACGATAAATATTAACCCACTCATTCACTGACTCTCTTTACACTGACAAGACCGTTCACTTAATAGTGTGACAAACCCATTTCTGGTGTGTCCGGCTGTGATATTGCTGCCTTAAACTAAACTCACTAACTCACTTTACAGTGCCGATATTGAGTTAAAAAAGAAGCTTCACAAAATGTAATTTTAAAAAATAATGAATAATTCTTCTCTGATGATGCATCGATGTATCCGAAATGGGATCCCTATCTTTCGACTCTAGAAAAACGTTAGCAAACCCACTCAAACCCATCCAAATGACGTTAGTGCCAAATCAGGTTTTGCAAGTGCAGTCGATCACGTGATTTTCGCATGGAATATTTTAAACCTCACTTTTAAAGGTACTTCAAATGCCAAATTGTCAAATGTGCAACGCGAACGTGCCGTTGGCATGTTGCAATCGGGAAAATCAGTTATTGACGTCGCAAGAGCAATGGGATGCAGCCGTCGAACTGTGTATGACTTACGAGGCGACAACAAACTGGCACCACGTCTGATCGCCCAAAGTCGGGTAGTCCACATGTGACGTCACGAGCAGAAGACCTTCAAATCGTCCTACGTCACCTACGTGACAGATTTCTGCCGGCTACACGAACCGGGGCTGAGATGTTTAGAGGTCGACTGCCCTCACATTCGAAATCGGTTGCGGGCTGCCAGTCTCCATTCTCGACGTCCATATCGTGGGCCAATATTGACGCCGGTTCATCAACGTCAACGTCTGTTGTGGGCTCAACGTCACCTCCGATGGACCGAGAGAGACTGGAATCGAGTCGTCTTTAGCGATGAATGCAGGTTTACCCTCAGATTCGCGGACGTTAGGAATAGAGTCTTGAGACGACGTCGTGAACGGTATGCCCAATGTTGTGTACAGGACGTCGACAGATTCGGGGGCAGAAGTTGCATGGTGTGGGGTGCTTTCTGTGGGAACAACCGTTCCCGACTGGTCTTCCGTGGAAACCTCACAACTGCTGCTTACCGCGACCAGGGGGTGATCACCCCTGAACTTGTTACTTTCATGGAGAGAAAGAGACAATCTAAAGAAAAACAGAATTATACAACAAAATTTCCGATCCTTTCGGTAACGCTGATTTCACTGAGATATTATGTATTTCGTTTCTATGCAAAACATTTCGTTTGACACTATATGTGGGAAATCAGTTTTCTCTTGTTCATTAACGGAATTTTCAAAATAGCCTTAATTCACGTTGATCCGAGTTTGCTTTGATTTCAAAATACATAATGAGACGTATTTTCCAGAGCACCATGCGTTGTTTGGAAAACACTTTACAATTCCCAAATTCAGTTAGATAGGAATATCATGATGTGTTTCTCAGCTGAGGATAATGGAAGGTTCAATAGTTAGATGTCTTGTCAAGTGTTCAGTACACATTCCCTTATTAAGTATAATTGACGGCTTCATATTCTAACAAAAGCTGGTAAACACCACGGTCATCACACAGCGATTGAGCAAGCTCAAGATACTGTATCAGTCGATGATGATACCCATAATCAGCTGCTGAAACATTTGCCTGAATCGTGTCACACTGCTAGGTATCAAAATCAACAAGCCGTCCAAGGTTATAAATGATTCAATGGATGGGTCGAGTTTTGGGGATGATTTTAATATTTCATGCGTACTAATGTGTTTAAATAAAATAATAAATAATCTATAATAATAAATAACGGCTTTTAATTTTCAAAGCAAGAAACTGACTACATACACTTCTGTAGAAGGATCCAGAACTATGTTTAAATGTCAAGGAGGCCAAGGTCTTGGTTCTAATTTTCGACTCATATTTGACTTTTTCGGCATATCAAAATTCAAAGTCCTGTGTATAAGCAATACAGAATCTTTTCAGACTTGCTTTCGTGCATTCATGCTGTTAAAAATCTTTCTTACAAACATCCACTCTTAATTGAATTCCTTAATTTATACAATGATCTTGCTACAAATTATACGAAATCGTCTTTTATTGATTGCCCAGCCACGTTGGCATGTCTGATCTTACTGCTAAGGCCGCACTCAACAAATCTGTGACACCACTTCCTGTTCCGTACTCAGAGTATTAAGCTACAATTAGATGATCTGTATTAGATGATATCCGTGATCTGATGCAGAAGTGTGACACTAAAGTAGGTACTAATATATTACATGTTTAAAAACCCTATATTGGTTACACCTATTGAGGTTGTCAGTCCAGCGACGATGTCGCATTAGCCACACAAGACATACTCGCGAATATTTATTGAAAGGTGAGGATCCTTGTACCTGCTTGACTATGTTGAATATTCCATAACACGGGATAAATATTTTAATGGTAAATTAGATGTTCCATTAAATTGCTTTTTCCCAAGAGACGTTGATTCATACTGACTGATATGTTTTGCAGATAGATGTATTTTATAATTGGTACGGTTCAGATTAGTAACTCAGATTGTCAAAATTTATTTATTGGAATGCGAGGCAAATCGTTTTGTAGCCATCGTTAGATTTTGCAAACGACACAAGAAAAGCAAATATAGAGTTCCAGTGGGGTACATTGGAAGTAATAAAAGACCGCTTAGCTATTCATTATTTATGCTCAAGGCGCAACAAACACCGATTGTGGTGGATGGTGACAATGCAGAAAGAAAATGAACTGAAAGTCCTTCGTTGACAGTTTCTTTTAAACTTATCATTAGTTACTGTGTATACCAATTACTTGTTCTCGTCACGGTATGGCTGAAATATTGCCTATGTGATGATAACTTTTGACTCACTCACATAATTGATATCACAGATGCCACAAAGTCATATATCAATGTCTGTGAAGGTGTCAATACCGCTGGGTCATTACGTGACCCACTGCACTGTACAAACACAAAGGGACAAACTGTCGCATATACATATACTTGGGACTCACGCATTTATTTCTCAGGTCAGCCTCACAACAACTGCGTTTTGCAGTACGACCTGCGAAGGTCAAGGTTAGTATATTCAGTAATCCATGCTTGTCGTAAGAGGAGCCTAATGATCTCGGGTTTCTCATGCTCGCTCACTTGGTTGACACATGTCATCGATTCACAATTGCACAGATCGATGCTTATGCCGTTTATCACAGGATTGTCTCATATATCCTGACGCGATTATTTACAGTTGGAACAATGCTGAGTACACTCACTCAGTCACTCGTTTTACAGTATACTGACTATGATGAAGGTGACGCTGCAATTCACAAAAATATCTCTCAAGTATCACATCCAGGGTAAGAAATTGATCTCTGAAACAAAAACCTATATGTTTCATTCAGTTTGATTCCTTTTAAGTATGCTAGAATTATATGGTTGGAAACTTTGGTAGAAAGTCCACATTAAGTAGAAACAGCGTCATGAAAACGTTGGTTAAATATGGGAAAGGTCAACACATTAAAACACAACGTGCTTGATGGTAATTTGTCTATGGCATGGGATGGAAAATGGCGTATCTTGTCCTTTCAACGGAAAGGAATGTGTATAGTAACTATGTCCGATACGGCATCATTGAAGAACAACCTCATCTTGACGACTTGGTCCTGTAAATGGTCCAGTATTGGATTTGATGGAATGAATCTTATTTGAGGCTGGACCATTCTTTGACATACTGTCAAATAGCAGGTTTGGGGTCAGTAAAAGGGAAATTAGTGTTGGTAACGACATGTAAAGCTTTTCCAGCTACGGAATCTGCAAGAGTTACCTCTTATACCAGAGTCGCTTGGAAGCCAACAAAACAAAGTCCATAGATATGTCTAGATTGTGACTTACAATTTTGTCCTAATATGGGTGATTATGTTTATGGTTTTTGATTGCCTGTAAACTGGGCAAATTATGGGGAAAAGGATAAAATTGTTGTGTCGACACATCACAGCAGCTGCTGACACCTTATTGCCATCCTTTGATTCATCTGTGTAAGGCTTTGGTAAGAAGAGTAGCTATCTGTAAGTTCTAAAAATGCTCGTGGGTACAATGCAGTATTTGTTTTGTCATATCTAAATGAACATCCGGCTGTATGGACTGCCAAAGCGGTATATCTGAAAAGTTAAATGCTGATACATTCTCAAACTTTGAAGAAGTATTCTTGATACGGGACTGCATACCAGGAGGTGGAATTGATTTTCGTTTACTAGCATATAAATCATTATAGGAAGGATTCAATACACAGTTGAAAGTAGGGTTAGATGAATTTGAGTGAAGTGAAGCATTACATTGAAGTTTAGTTTGTTCAGGGAGACTATATAAGGATATATATGTTGAAGGTTTGTCCATGGTTTGTTCCACCAACATACTCTCGATTGGGGACGTTCTTATTGCCCCCAATCCTGACATGGAAATGACCGTAAACAGTACAAACTATCTGAATACTAAATGGTGAAATTGCTGTCATGGGATGTTTTAGTAAACGGCAATGCAAATAAAATTGCCATAGATTGACTGACGGATGCTCTTACCACTCAGTCTCAGGGAGAAGGTGTTATCATGAGCAACAAGGGCTGCTGATACCTTCCATCTTTTGATCCATCTGTGGAAAGGCCTTTGTAATAGAAGTATCTATATTTAATTTGTAAGAATGTTTGTCCGTACAATAAGGTATTTGTAACAGCTTTCTTTCAGTCTTGTCATATCTAAATAAACATCCGGCTGTATGGAACTGCAAAGGCGGTATTTCTTGAATGTCAGGAGGTAACACACCAAGGGCACCGAGAACAATGGGCAGCCTGATAACAGTGTAATTAGGACACAGGCGAAACATTTAAAAGGCGAGTTCCGTATACTTAGCATGCTTTACCTGAATCTTCACTTAGCTGTGAACAGTGATAGAAAATTAAATGATATAAATATATTCACTGGCTTTATCCAAAAGAAGATCAGGTTTGTTGACAGAAACTCTTCCGAGGCTGTACATGGGCCTATTCCACTATGTTTGAAAACATCATTTTCCATTACGCCCTAGACATGTTCCGGGTCGTACTTCGGAGTCAAAGCCACAGTCATGACGAGGGCGGTGGTAAAAGTAACGAGCCATGTCATAATGTCTTTAAAGATATGCCGGGCCAAGGAAGGGCATCCTCTGAAAAGTTATTTGACAGTCTCTATAAATTAATTACATATTCGACATTTCATGTTTATATTTTCATTAGGAATCAGATTCTTGAGATCGCAAGTGGGATGTGAATGGTCCTGAGCAGCAAAAAGGAAGCTCTCAGTTTCACATTTGAGATCAGCCGGTTTCATCCAGGTGAAGGAGTCGTTTGCATTGATAATCTGTTCCACACACTGTATGTACACACCATGCAAATACGTCTCAGAAAGCTTCCGAACAAAGGACCTTCTTTGAACAAACTTGATGAATAACACGCCTTAAATATTGCGCCGCTCAGCAGTGCACCACAGACAACAAAATCAACCTGAAATTTCAGATTCTGTCCAACTCCAACAACCTTGGCAGTCTTAAATACCTGTGGAATTCCTTGTTTTGATCATGAGTCTTGACATACATCATTAGAGGATCATCCGATAAATAAATATGTGCGAAAGTACACAACAAAATTCTGTCATGAAGAGCCTTTACATTAATCAAACCCAGACCTTCAGAATTGATTGGCATATTTAAACGAATAAGAGAGGAACGAGGGTGGTGGGTTCTGTTATCAGACGTGATCCTTCTGGTCAGGCGGTCAAGACTCTGGATGTCTTGTTTTGTCCAATCAACTACTCTAAACGAACATGAGAGGACTGGCACTGTAAACGTATTGGTGGCTTTGACTTTGTTTCGAGTATTTAGCTCTGTGCTCTA
Organism: Haliotis asinina; assembly: GCF_037392515.1. Classification (NCBI taxonomy): domain Eukaryota; kingdom Metazoa; phylum Mollusca; class Gastropoda; order Lepetellida; family Haliotidae; genus Haliotis; species Haliotis asinina. Next base: position 65,862,687 of record NC_090284.1, on the reverse strand, counting down.
AATTTTCTGTAAATGGGCTTTATACTAGAAGTTTCTCCTGAATCTGGGCCTTCTTGAGCTTGTCTCGAACTTGTATTACACCACAGGTGTAGCATATGCCGAAACATTGCCGATATGACTAAATTTGATCTCACTCACTAGTTTGGACCGGATGAGTGATCTGTATAAGTGTACGTATTGCTTGGTCCTCTCCCTACTCAGAATTCAAAACAATTTCAGCAAGTCAAGTGCCTTTGGACATTCTATTTTGAAGTATTTGAGTATGAGGAAGACAGGTAAAATGGTAGTCGAACGTCAGACCCAAGATCTTCTTGACAACTTTGATGGGAGTTCCATTTAAAAATAGCTGTGAGTCTCAAGGAGTGACTTTGATGGGAGTACCATATAAAAAGAGCTTTGGGTCTTAAGGAGATTCATATTTACGGTAGACATATATACAAGAAAATTTTGATTTCGAAAATGTAAAACCAGTTTCAAGACACATATATTCATTGTATCTAAACACGACTACAGCTGAGTTTCAAAAGTATGCATACTTTTACCACGACAAGAAACAGTAAAAGCCTTCACAAAAAGTCATTCACTGATTGAATTATTTAAAACCGTTGACAAAATGTTGATCGTGATACTGAACAATGTTACAGAGGAAATACTGCCTTGTGGGACGACAGTCTGATCCTGATTATACCAATTAAATAGGGTTCACTCCACACGGACCTGAAACTGTCTGTCATTTAAAAAGAGGTAAACGGCCTCGTATTCCAAACGCTTGTAAAATCTTTAACATGGGCATACTTCCATGTCGTCGTGTGCCTTTTCTAGATCGAAAAAGACCGATACTGCATATTGGTTATTACTATATATATATTCTAGATATTCTAAACTCACTAAATAATCGATGATATTTCTGCTTTTATTGAATTCTAATATGTGACTTTATTACTATTTTCATAAATGGATACAGCGGACATAAAAGGTCATAAATCATCACATATTTCAGCGGAAGCAAACACAGCACCACAGTCAAGCTGATTCTTGTAAACCGATCAGTAAGGTAAAACCAACCACTTGGGGACATATAAATTCCACATGCACGTCCCTGTATAACGTTTTCAATTGATATCGTCATTTCTCATGATGTAAGGTTTCCTTTCCACAATGATAACCACAGAGACAGTTCTCCTTGAAAGGAAAGAAAAACCCACTTTGCATTACAACCAAAAGTAACATAAACTGACAACAGATAAGCAATCGTGTCAGTGAGGATATATGCTGACATACAGCTCTGATGTTCCAGAACTCCAGTTCATACGCTTTCCAAGTTGGTGTGTATGTGCACTGTGGGAGTATCATACTACCACCAAGACATCCATGCATTCATGAAACCTGCGGGTGCTTTTCGACACCAAACTGGGACATACACCAAACTGGGATATGTTTGTGTTTGAAGGTTCGTTGCGTAACGTTCTGATGTTTCACGGTCAGGTCGTGGTGTACCCCACGAACATCCAACACAGTTGGGACTGGACAAAACCTCCATCAAGGGGAACTATATCTATGTCATGTAAAAACCAAGCAAATCATTCAGGCGCGTACATGAGCTGAACACACCCCTTATAGGACTAGGCCATCATTGCACACGTCATACGTAAGCGGTAACAGCATACACGGCTATCAGATGTATAGCAAATAGGCGGCTAGATTCTAAGCATTTTTAGTAGTGAACACAAGCAAAGGTATTGGACGTATGGTCTGGTAAAATGTATTTAAACATCTCTCATATATGACGGTAGTACAGTGTCATGTACAGATTCCAGTGTCATGATAACACTAACCTATTACCTTGTCGAATGAGACTATGGAGTCAGAAAACAGTCAGCTCAATACAGCAAGTACAGTGAGGAAAACGACGCCGAGACTGATATTCAGGAAGAGGAACACCCTCAGGCACATGGCTTCAAGCCTAGTGGACACATCCTTCCAGGTTGGATCCGCTGTGTATGTGTGGGGATTCACATCGCCTGCAGGATCAGTAGATAGTTTGCTTTTGGAACATTTACATTTCCACAAAACTGCACATTTTTGCAGCACTTGGGGCACCTTTCCTCGGTAGTTGTGGAATCTGAGGATGAGAATCATCATGGCCACTGAGAGGGAGCTGAGGGTGAGGAGACTGGTCAAGTAGATGGTCAGGTAGGAAGTCTGTTGGGATGTTCTGGGCATCTCGTTGGTCATCTGAGTCAGGAACACGCCGAAGGAGAGTAGGATTGTCATGGAGAGAGCTACTTTGTCTCCATAATCCATGGGCAGTGCAAACACCAGGGAGCTGAGAAGTGATAACAGTGTGATGGGGATTATCAGGTAGTAGACATAGTATGATGGTTGGCGTGTCATGGTCATTTCGACAACTAGTCGAGGGTAGATATGTTTTAAAGGAAATGTTTTTATGTTTCGTAACTGCCATAATCCATTTTCACCCATACGGTAGGCATTCATTTGATTCGGAAGTGGTGTTAATTTAACTTTGTCCGACTTTGACACCCACGTTGAAAGAACAAGATTACACACCTGTGTATCAAAGGGAAAATGTACAATGTCCAGGTCACATTGGCTCTTGAAGAGATCACCGTGGTCCCAGGTTACTTTTCCAGTATGTTTCACGCATATAGGTGTATGTTGCAAATTGAACAGTTTCATTCCTGTAACTGAATTTATCAACATCAAATCAGGGGTCCAGATTCTTTGATTTGATATGTATATTTCCTCTGTACCATTGAAATCGGAAACATTCCACTTCAATGAAAAGTCCACCCAGCTGAATCTGAACCATCCACTGGTGGTGAATGATTGTCGCTGTTCATCAATTTCAACTATTTGAGATTGGGAAAAATAAATTACAATATCCAGCATGTCATTATTTTGATAAAGGTCTTCGGTGTAGCTATCAAGAAGGTGCTTGAGAAGTCTCCCTTGTTCAGCATAGGTTTTCTCATGTATTTGCAAGAGAATGACAGTGAAAAGATGAATGCTTCCGACTACCTGGAATAGTTTTACTGACCACATTTCCTCTGTCACGTCTCCTATCTGAACATTGGTGACTAGAAGTGTGTAATATATATGATCGATCGGGTGTCATGAACGGGCGTTGAGAATAGCAAAAATAAACGCTTTCATTGTCATTACTGAAATAGCTCACTGACAAACTTACAGTGAATCGATCCGATATGTTAAACCCTCACGTTTAACTGTAGGCGTAGTGTGCCTGTTGCGTGCCTGTCTGCGAATGGCTGAAAGGTTTTTGCTCCTACGTGTGGGAAGCAGTGCTTTCTGACTCAAGCGTGCTTGTTAGTGATTGGCTGCATGCAAATGTGTCCCTCTTTATTTGACCTTGAAAGGCGAAAGTAAACCTTCCCATACTTGCGCCCGCCTTGTTATGAAGCATTGCCAAATTTGGGCGCGTGATGTTGGAGAGTTTATAGGCGACTGAAGCGCATCGTTGATAATATCACGGGAAAAAACGCAGATTTATTGTATATCGGACGTACCTAGTCTCTTGGGGACATTATATGTCCTTTGGCTCCCCTGTGTGTGTCCGGAACACCTGATTTGTGTCTGGTACTTTCTAAACACACGTGAGGACCTTTAACCAGCCATGGACAATGTCGATGTCAAACGATGCTCATTAGTGAAAGGACTGTTGTGCTCTTATAAAAGAATGATTTTGAATGTGCAGAGAGAGTTTCGAAAGAGTCTTGAGGGGAAGCAGAAAAAAAGAAGCATTATGTCTGGCTTGCTGTGTGGTATCGGTGTGTTGTCACACATGACACTGGGTGCTTGGACTTTATACATAGATTGTTAGCTTGATTTTGCTAAATCGTAAAAGTGCTTCAGAATATAAAGTTGAGAAGGCACAGCAATGCCCACAGACACGTTTAGTGAAATCTTCAGTAACAATAGCAGTCTTAATCTTTCAGCTTCAGACATGCAGCTCCTCGTCAGAAAGAAGTCTTCTATTATTGGTGAATATTGTTTCAACGCAGGAATACGTTGAGGCCTCGGTATTAAGAGAGTATCTGAAGTTTCATTCCCATGTTATCCTTCATGAAACGTCTGCTCAGACACTTCATATATCTCCCTCTTATCACTAATCTACCTTGCAAAGCGAAATTATTTCGGAGACGCCCAGAACTCCTGCCCACGTGTCAGGTTCGGATGGTTAAAGAGAGACTTTGGTGCATTCAGGTAGCAAAGAAACTGTAAGTACCCGTGGTCCCTAGTATGGTGATCTACCTTCTGGTGGCTAGTTTTAATTCAAATTGTGACCTTATAGTTGATCTACTGTCCTTCTTCGACAGGTTTTTATAACATACACATATTTCATGTCAATGTCAGTTCTGTTTCCGTCATGATATGGCTGAAATTTTGCTGATTTGACGTTAAATATTAACTCACTCACTCGCTAAAAAGAGACCTGCGTTTCTGATTTTGACAGATGGCATGGGTGTTGCAAGGCACACTCACCTCTAGGGGTATCAACACCATAACCTATATCACCATAACCATAAGCTTTATGACATGATCTTGCTCTTCAAACCAGACCTTTATCTCGAATAGAACCAGATATGCACCACGAAAGTGAAGAACATGTCACATTGGAATATTTTCTGTGTTATTGCCTGATTGGGTAAACATCAATGGAGATATTTCAGCATACACAGGTTAGATTCCAGGCACTCCGCGTATTTGGTTCGAACCCTAACCTTTGCTGGGCTATTTCCAATACATTTGTCAATACTTCGATCATAATAACGTTTTCGCTAACTCTGGAAATGCAATCAAACAAAGTGAAAATATTTAAACTCTACATATATAAACCTGCGCTCCAGTACTTTCAAGCTTTAGAGTACTTTCCTCGCTGTAGAGTACAAAACTGCTAGACCAAAACTAAATTATCCCCGGATGAACGCTAAGAGCATCAGGTTTATGTTCAACGTTGTAAGTGTTGAGAGGGGTTCCATAGGCGTCGCTAAACACCGCTAGCAGTTCACTAAAAGCTGCGAATCCGTTTGTTACAGTAATGGCCATTAAACACACTATAGATTGATGGTCGTTAGTTTTGGCAAACAATGAAGTAGTTAGGGTAGACAGTTTCAAACATTTAGGGACCGTACATAATATATGGCTAGGGGGAGGGGCGTGACATGATGGTATCAAGGGAGGTCACCCACTTTGTTCTGGGGAGGTAAGAGGGTACACATGTACAGGGTGTGTGGGGTGTGTTTCCACTGTTATGCACGTAATTTGCTAGCGGGTGTGTGTGGTGTGTGTGTGTGTGTGATGTGTGTGTGGTGTGTGTGTGTGATTTACATTATGCATGTTTCTTATAAATGTCATTATCGCCCACACGACGTGATCCATCTAGACCTGCAAACGGTATATGCCTATTTATTATACACATGATTCCATTAGAAACGCACCAGTGGAACAAAACGTTTAAAGAACGAAAGGACATTTGTGAATCAAGGTGGCAACACAAGAGAAAACAGCCTTTAATCATTTAAATTAACGCTAACAATGAAGACGTCCAACTGAAATGTGAGACGCGGTCAAGACTTAATGTCAGTGTCAGTAACGGGTATGTTCATCTCACGGACGTTATTCGGCATATAAATCTGATATGAAACGGATGGCAGATTTGGCTGCTATTTATCAAAATTCTTTGAGTGGCATTTTAGAAATTGGAAGCGACATAATGACAAATTCATGCACATCACATGCAAGAAAGTCGCATTCACAAAATATACATTTACTCCGTAAATTTGCCATTATTACTTACTTATTCACAAAATTATGCCAAGCCTGTGTATTGACATCACTTGCTGCATGCATGCCATAATACCACTGCGTACTGAAGAGACCACTTTGTTGTTCAATACATGTACGTCAAAGGGTCAGGTTCCGTCACAGTACAGTAATTTTGATTTCGTTTTGTGAAATATATGAATATAGGATATGTATATAGCTTACATATCATGCTATTACATAGCATCTAGTGAATGCCCAAGGCGCTTTTGTTCCCCCGGATCATTTGATGTCAATCTGATCAACGCATTGTATTGTCACTCTCAAATCCCCGGGTATCAACTCTTGCAGCCACCAGGACCACTAGGGTAATGTGACTTTCTCAATCTTTTTAGAATGACATTATTAGATTCATAATTTTGTACACGGAAGATTGTGACAGCAACTACAAAAAGTGCACAAGGCTCTTCAGGTGGTCATTTTTCGTCCGTAAAGTGTGGCAGAAAACAAACTGAAATCAACAATATTAAATTTAGGCAAAACATTAGCATTCTGATTATATCTACATTGCTCGACGAAACGAATGCATCAGTCGTCAGGACATCCTATTCTATTATTTAATACGTATGATGGATGAGTCCGAAAACACCTCATACATGAGTCTCATACATGTGGAATCCATCTTTAAGATGTGTGAGATGTACGTAAAGTATAATTTCGCAAGCAAATAGCATGTTGCAGTAGAAAAGTACATAAAGGTAAACAACAAACACCATGATTAGCATGCCCCTGGGACAGACAGACACGGCTGTTTTCGGTATAGTAAATTATTCAGATAATAGTTATAGCAGAGTTTGGATATTCGAAGTAGGTGGTTGTCCTTCTTGAACCACCTTTAGTTCAGGCACCACTGATCTTTGAGGAGAGACCTGCCTCTGGCAAATATTTGGATCGAGCTTTGGTCAGATTATCATTGAGGAAGATCTTATTTGAAAACTTTCATCCTTTCCGTTTTTTGGCGATTGCTTATTTATTTCTGGTGACGTAGAAATTACACTATAAGTGGTTTTGGTTTAGTGCTAGATTGCCGATCCTGTGGCAAATTTCAAAATCGTTGTTTGATACGTCTTCCCCAGTAGTACGGACGATATCAAAAGTTGTCTTATCGCGCTCTTCCATCTATCCAAATATCCGAATATTGTTCTTCCTGGAGTACAGCACTAATTCATCAGTTTTGTCATTCTGATGCGGGATCTTCCAGCTGAACAATTTTCTGGTCGTGTGATACCGTTTTTCTCTCCTCTTTAAGGCCAACAGATTGTCTAAGACTCTGAATTCGAGTAGAGGCATTGTTTGAGATCACGCAAAGTACCTTCCAGATATGTCCGAAGAAGAGGAAATTATAGTAGAAATGAAACCTCAAGGTCTCTGTTCAGCGTTTTACCAGGAAAGATGGTGAAATAAAATATGAACATCAACACTCACCTTTTTACGTTTGCCTTATCGTCACTATCCCAACAAGCACATCTTTGTTTACATTTTCTGTGACATCTATATCCAGGTCCATAAGGCAGACCATTTTAACATGGGAGTGGAGATTAGCTTCTCTTCTGCTGCGTAAATTGTACGGGTCGACATGAACCGTGGTCCAAATCCTGCCCTTCAGGGATACTTTACAAGAACGCTTTGACAGTAAAGTGTCAAAACAACATTTCCTTTCAGTATGGGAAACAAGGTGCTAGTCGTTTACCTCGATAGCTCCTCCACACAAACGTGTGTTGCAGTTGTCTCCCGCTTTGTATCTTTCAGATTGACTGACCATTCCTGGGCCAAACCCGAGCACCCATAGCCCATAACTAAACCAGTTGACAAGTTATTCAGACAATCAATAATATGCCATTTCTCCAACATCTCAATCAACACCAGCTCCTGAAACAACAGCTACAAACACTACTCAGCTGAAGTTTCCAGTCAACAAATGCTTGTCATAAAAGGTGCCTAACGGGAGCGGGTGGTCAGGCTCGCTGACTTGGTTGACACATGTCATCGGTTTCCAATTGCGCAGATTGATGCTCATGTTGTTGATCACTGGATTGTCTGGTCCAGACTCGATTATTTACAGACCGCCGCCATATAGCTAGAATATTGCTGAGTGTGGCGTAAAACTAAACTCACTCACTCTCTCTTCTAATGAACAAAAGAGAAAAAGGAAACAAGGAAATTACTACTAAGATCCCCAATCCTACTGAAACATCAGTAGATCCTCAGAACTTCTTGAGATAGATGTTACTCCGTCTTCACAACATACGAGTAGTAACAGCTACTCTTCATGTTCCCGCTCACGTGGGCAAACGACATACAACCATCAGCAATATGTTCACAACCATTTTCCTTTTCTCCCTAAAGTGATAAAGGTACCGGTGGATCTTCTGTTTTTGCTGAGACAGGACATCATTTATAGTCCTGTTTGCCTTAACGTAAAGTCTGCAAGCTGTGGCAGTTCGTCTTATCTTGCGAATCACTTTCTCTTTGTACCGTGTTCCTTATTTGAATATTCAAACATGATTCGACAGCTCACAAAACTGTTTGCCACAATGGGCAATATAAATGGACACAATCCATAATGGAGTAATTCAATCACGAATCAAGGAGGAGGACGAGAAGAGAAGGGCCCTACTCCCGTGATTCATATGGTCAGGTCATTAAACACGCCAAATAAATATCCAGCTTTGATCGAAATTCTTGAATTACACATTGGCCGATTTTGCTACTAAGGCCGCACTCGACAAATATGTAGGTATCGATACATTGCATGAAATTAAACTAACAAGTACTTGGGTTGTCAGTCCATGTCCATCGTGCCTCATCGTATTGACCATTCTCGATATAGGTGAGGATCCACCATTCTTTGTCCCTTGTGATGAAGGAATCTCGATTCAAGCATGTCGTGCTTAGCTGCACTGATTTTCCACAAGGGGTGATTATTTAAGTGTACAAAATGTTGGTAGTTTTTGTTAAGTTGATCGTCATTTAAGTATCAAATTATTAAAGGTCACATGTAACAAAAAATCAAACATAATTAAAACAGAATTATCACTTATTCGTGACATATAGTATACGTTGCTGCTTGTAAAAAACCCAAATAAACAAAATTATAAGCGTACAATCGCAATTCAAAAGTGCAATATTTTACTCTCTCGAAACGAAGCCCTCGGGAGACCGAACCCAGTCATAGCGGGTGGGTTTGCGCTTAAGTGTAACGACGGCTTCCGCTTGGATGGTTCATTTGCTGATACGCTGAGGGCTCTTTGTGTGTACAGAAAGATGACCTGTTTGATGGCATTTTAGAAGTATGGCGAGTTACAAGAAAGTAAGATTTTTTATGGATAACAACTTCTTCTTGTGTACTTGATGGATTCATATACAAAGAAAATCAAACAAAAATCATATGCACTAGAAGAAGTTGTTATCCACAAAGAATGTATATAGAGATGTTTAGCTTTATAAATACATGCTCTCTGAATTTGCGTTCGATCCACCAAAAATCATCTCAGTAGAGATGGTGAAGTACTGCGTGGCTGGAAACCGTCATTCGTCCAAGTACAAATAAACCAGAAATTGAGCTTTCTCTATGACAGAGGCTGCTTACCACAATCAACAAGTTATTTTTATGTAACGAGCAGATTATTTACTTGTTTGTGTACACAACCAAGATTAGATTACTGCTCACTACCTCATACTCTGGGCATGCATACTGTATCAAGCTCCGCGAACCTGTTCACTGCACAAACCACTTTCCCCGCAAGTGCTGTAGGAAATTAAGTGAATCGTTTGAACCCATTTCGCGGGCATTTTCCATCGCGTTTGTTTCACCTTTATAGGTTGAATAGGCATTTTTGATGATTTGATTCGGTAAGTGCATACCGAAAGGTATCAGAATCTGCAAAGGTTGTGTTTTACATTGCATGTGACCTTTACGATAAATGGTATTGACTGGAAAGCCTCACAACATTCAAAGTACATTTAATCTTATCACCAAGGTATGGTGTAAATCCAGCTTGGGACCATGCAAGAAGTAAATCTAAGAAAGTGTCCATGGTCCTTGGTATTGTGACATTCAGATGTTGGTAATCTATAACCTGTTTTATATTGTATTGTCTTTTATAGTTTAAATATTTTAGATTTTCGTATTCGTTTTATATCTATATCTGTGATCCTTTAGTTGTTTTACTGTCCCTCAGTAGCATTGCTTTATATTTTAACTTTATTCATAACACATCTAGTAAGTTATTTTAATCACGATATGACTGAAATACTTCCGATGCCACTTAAAAGCTCTTTTAAGTCATTTTTTTTTATGGAACTAAACTACTAATGGGTCGCTCGCTGTATACAAAAATATTGGCAGACAGTTTATTCAGTAATGTCGACTCCAAGGTCAAAAGTACAGTACACATAAAACATTAATGTTTGTCACGTGATAAATAATAATACTTTATTCAAGTAGAACATTTCCCAGTACAGAGAACTCAGCAACAACATCGGGATAGTAAGCAGACTGTTGATATAAGATGGACACTGTTAAGACATAGCTTGCAAGGGGAGGAGAAGTAAATACCGTACACTGGAATCTAAATATTGATGTTTTACCTCTCCAGCTAAACTGTTTTGTACAATCAAAGTTAACGTGTTTTGGCCAGTGACGTACATTTGCATTTCAGTTGCGGAATGATAACTCTACAACGACAGCCGAGGAAACTTGAATCGCCAAACAAGTTGAATGTTTTTCTTAACAATAATGTGTTTAACAATTGTTTTCACTTTGCTAGTGACAAGGTTAGAGAAACGCCACTGTGACAAATGGACATTTTCAGTTTAAATGACTCTAAAATCAATGTTAATCTCCCACGGCAATGCGTTTGAAAAGTGAGAGAGTTAATATTTAACGCCATATCGGCTATATCTCAGCCATATCCTGACGAAAACAATTTATATAAGAAATATGAAAAACATATTGAAGAATACAACCTATCACGATGAAAGTAAAATACTCGTGTATCTCAGATATGGATACAAAACTATCATAGAAAAGTAAAACATTCTAGTAATTGAAACAATACAATATACAACACGGGCTATAGATCGCCAAAAACTGAAGGTAGATCACCATACTAAAGACCATGGGGACTCACAGTACATTTGCTTCCTGCATGGACCTTAGCTGGATTTACATCATCCCTTCAGCTGTTAGCAATTTACACATATTTAGCCAGATATTAAAATACAGATATGCTACGATTAAAATAGTAGAAAACTCTAACTTCACATTGAATGTTTTGGGACTTAGGTACCCGGACTTAGGACTCAGGAGGACAAGAATTTTACAGTACTTCAAAACCACTCGAGGACGTATGAAAAGTCCATGACAATTATTGAATTATGACATCCAGATTCCTATTCATTTTACCATTATCATCAAGTACCTTAACAGAATGTGACGCTGATAATGGTATGATTTTTTAAAATTACGTTTGCGTAACATTGATTCGTGGATATGAGGGATGTGCGTCGTAAAAAACATTTGAAATATAAGATTTGATTATTCATTCTTTGATTCAGCAAATTGGCAATGCCGATTCCACTCATCAATGAAACGTTTGTTTACCGAAGCCATTTTCAATCATCACCCATTCGTGCAAGCAAAAAATGTGACACCACCATGTTTCGTACGACAGAGCATTGCAGTAAGTATTGTCTGCAGAAATATTACTATATTACTAATATTATTATCACAGATTGCCTTAACTAAACCAAATCACAAAGATTACATTTCAAATATGACCTATAGAAGAAAGTAGTTTTACATTTTCTTTATAAACGTCAAATTTGTTCTCGTCACGATATGACTGAAACATTGCCAATGTGACGTTAAAGATTAACTTACTAACTCACTATTAGGAAACAAAGGTGGAAGATGCCTGTGTATCTATCTTCTCCAGCAAACATAAATGATTGCGCCATTGACCTCCCTTTGAATGATCGCATTTTAACTTTACACACCAGTTTTAATTCTAATGGTGATATTGCAGTTGTTTTACTGTCCTTTGATGACAGTTTGTTATGTATACATATATTTCATTTCAATTTCAAGCATGTTCTCCTCACGATATGGCTGACATATTACCGATGTGACGTTAAATCGTAGCTCACTCACTCACTCACTTTGAATGATCGCACCTCACATTTGATCAAAAATATAAATCATCATGTATCAGAGAAAAGCAAACATAGGAGCACAATCAAGCTGATTTGTGTCATTTCCCTGTACGTATAAGCAGTTGTAATATTGATATCGTCATTTCTGCATGATGTAAGTCATAGTTAGGTTTCTTTTCCACACTGATAACTACAGAGACCGTTCCCCTTGAAAGGAAGGAAAAGAACACTTTGGATTACAATAAAAAGTATCATAATTGCTGATGTTCCAGAACTTCAGTTCCAACGATTTCCAAGCCGGTGTATATGTGAAACCTTCTAGTAGAGGAATGTGAACAGACTGTGAGATTATCATACTACCATCAAGACATCTATGCATTCATAAAAACTGCGGGTGCTTTCGGGCACCAAACTGGGATGTAAGGTTTAGAGGGTTCGTGGCATAACGTTATGTTGTACGGTCAAGTCGTACTGTACCCCTATGAGCACTGCACAAAACTTAATGAATGGAAATTACACAGACTATGCCTCTGTACAACTACATCCAATCATTCAGGTGCGTTCATACCTTTCGGCACGTACATGGGACGCACCTGAACAGGTCCCTTAGACGGCTAAGCGACCATTGCACGGTTAACAATGCGTTAACAACATGCACGACAAATCCGACGCGTAATAAATACGTTGGTAGATTCTAACGTTTCAAAGTGAACCTTTTTTAGTCATGAACACAAGCAAGGGTATTACACATATGTGCTGGTAAAGAGTAATTTAACATTTAATGCGAATGAGACTACGAAGCCTGAGAAGAGTCATCTAAATACTGTGAGCACAGTGAAGAGAACGATGCCGAGACTGACATTCAGGCAGAGGAACACCCTTAGACATATGGCTTCAAGCGTGGTAGATACATCCTTCCAGGTTGGATCCCCTGTACACTTCTGGGCATTGACATCGCCTGCAGGATCTTGAGCAATATCAGTAGCTAGTTCGCTTTTGGAACATTTACACTTCCAGAAAATCATCCATTTTTGCAGCACCTGGGGTACCTTTCCTCGGTAGTTGTGGAATCTGAGGATAAGAATCATCATGGCCACTGAGAGGGAGCTGAGGGTGAGGAGACTGGTCAAGTAGATGGTCAGGTAGGAAGTCTGATGGGATGTTCTGGGCATCTCGTTGGTCATCTGGGTTAGGAACACGCCGAAGGAGAGTAGGATTGTCATGGAGAGAGCTACTTTGTCTCCATAATCCATGGGCAGTGCAAACACCAGGGAGCTGAGAAGTGATAACAGCGTGATGGGAATTATCAGGTAGTAGACATAGTATGATGGTTGGCGTGTCATGGTCATTTCGACAACTAGTCGAGGGTAACTATGTTTTAAAGGAAATGTTTTTAGATTTCGTAACTTCCATAGTCCATTTTCACCCATACGATCGTCATTCATTTGATTTGGAAGTGGTGTTAATTTAACATTCTCCGTCGTTGACACCCATGTCGTTAGAACAAGATTACACACCTGTGTATCAAAGGGAAAATGTACAATGTCCAGGTCGCATTGGCTCTTGAAGAGATCACCGTGGTCCCAGGTTACTTTTCCAGTGTGTTTCACGCATACAGGTTTATCTTGGTAACTGAACAGCTTCATTTCTGTAACTGAATTTATCAACATCAAATCAGGGGTCCAAATTCTTTGATTTGATATGTATATTTCCTCTGTACCATTGAAATCGGAAACATTCCACTTCAATGAATCATCCACCCAGCAGAACCTGAACCATCCACTGGTGGTGAATGATTGTCGCTGTTCATCAATTTCCACTATTTGAGATAGGGAAAAATATATTCCAATATCCAACAGATGATTTCTTTGAGACGTGTCCTGAGTGTGGTTTTGAAGAAGATGTTTATACAGTCTGCCATGTTCAGCAACTGTTTTCTTGTGAATTATGGAGAGAATGGCTGTGAAAAGAAAAATGTTCTTGAGACGTTTCAGTAATTTCGCAGCACACATTTCTCTTGCTAGAACTCTCGTGTTTTAACAGTAGTGGCTAAAGTGTGTAATGAACGTCATCGATTGCCAGATGTGCGTCATAAACGGACGTTGGTGATAACACTGTACACGCTTACATTAACCTTGCCTGATGTGAATGAGATAGCAAACACAAGCTTCTCTCTGAACGACTATAGCTGACTTTCAGCAGAGTGGCGGCGATAAGTCATTTGCTATGGCACGCGTTATTCAGTGTGAAAATACCTCAGATGACTTTGCTGGTAGTACTTCACGGCAGGCAGTTTATTACCGATTGCAAGTAGAATGTCCTCTTGAAAATGCTAATATACAAATTAAACTTAAATGTAAAACAAGTGGTGACGGTGAGCATGAGAAACGGCCTAACATGGATGCCATTGAAAAGTTTTGGAAACAGTTGTGCTCTGTACCCAGCGACTGTCACCTGGAGGCACCATGGGTCAGTGATTATGACCATGGAATGCATGAGAAAGTAACTAGGTTGTTTGTCTGTTACATCTCACCAGACAGCTCGAAAAGAAAGTGTCATTAAAAAGTGAACATCTAATACAGTTCCAGGGCCTGATGGCATTCGAAACCGGTATTGGTATTCCCATCTGTCCAAACACCATTACGTCACTGTTTCTGTATTCCTGTGGTTACAGGTGATGTTCCTCCATGGTTCTGCAAAGGTCGCACAATACTTCTCCTTAAGAAAGGATGCTTGACTGATCGCCAAAGGAAATTATTTACAATACAAAATATTTACAGGTTGTTTGACAAAACTGGTGTTTTCTTACAGTTCTTTCAGTGACATAATTTACAGCGAGCAGAAAGGGGCGAGAAAGCGATGTTGCAATGATCACCTTCTTGTACAGAAAATGATTTTAGAAGAGCCAAAATCGTATCACCGCGAATGTCTCCATGTGCTGGATTGACTACAAAAAGGCATATGACTCTGTCCCTCACGAATGGATACTGACTTAGAAGTACTCGCAGTCGCAGGTGCAGGCTTAGGAATCTATTCCAATCAGAGATTGAATATTTCAGTGAGACTCCTTCAGTCCTTTTTTCAGTGCTTTTTTTCAGTGCTTTTTTGTCTGTTTTTAAATAGTTTTTCTAATGATATCGGCATGACTTTTGGACTCGACAAATGTCGAATGTCGACTCTTCACTTGAAACGTGGCAAGGTAACTTATGATAGATCTTTCAGATTACAAAGGTGAGGAGTTATTGTGGAAGATCAGGCCTACAGCTATCTAAGTTCGAGACAAGCTTCGGGCCAAGTATAAATGTCATTTAAAGAAAATGGAGCTAAATGCTTGGAACAAGGTCAAAGTCACCAATACGTTTGCCGTGTCAGTCCTTTCCTATTTCTTTGGAGTAGTGGATTGGAAAAAACAAGACATCCAGAGTCTTGACCGCCTTCATGATAGAGGCACCCTTGGCGAGCCACCTCCTCGTGGTGGGTGCTGGGTAGTGCTAAGTGCTCGCCAACCCACCGCTGTGGACCCGGGGGTATATTTGGTCCACCAACCTGTTTGCCGTGGGTCGTGGCCCTGTTTCGGTCGAGGAAAGGATCCTGGTTGAAGGCAATAGGGTCTTGCAACCGCGTTCCTGTTGCTCAATACACCACGTTGGCCCTGATTTCACCTAGGCGGGAGGTTTAATGGGCCCGGTTTAATCAATTGGAGGGTTACGAAGGCCCTGTGCACAATTAGTATTTTTGCACATACCTATTTTTCTTGTATTGGCTATTCTAAATTCAAATTATTAATGATATTGTTTTGCCTAGACCACTATGCCAGAAAGCGGTGTCCCATGGGTCAGTCTGACATTACTGACCTCCAGGTTCTAATTGTCTTCAGAAATTCTCATGGATGGAACCAACCTGACTTTTACTCTGTTTGACAGTATTGGCTACCTGTATCTGTATTGCTCGAGTATAACATCCCTGTAACACTGGGGTTTCATCTATGGTTTCCACTTTGATATACCTTCGGTTGTTGGTGATCTGTAGCCTATTTTTATAATATGTATTGTCCAAATTGTCCTGTTTTTTCATCTTCATATGCAAGTTTTAAATTCGAATTGTGATACTCTGGTTGTTTTACCATACTTTGACGACGGGTTTTGTAATGTATACATAATATTATTCTTTATGATCATGTTTGTTCTCGTCACGATATGGCTGAAATATTGCCGATGTGACGTTAAATTATATAACTCACTCACATCATGATGGAATTGTATCCTTTTGCGCATATGTATTAGTCGGTTGATCCCCTGGTGATGCACGTCAAGACTCACGATGAAAGCAAGAAATTCCATAGTTACTTTAAGCGTGTCAAGGTTGTTGGACACAATCTGAAATTTGAGATTGCTTTTGATGATAGCGATGTACTGCTGGATGGTATAGCGATGGGATTAAACCATGTGAAGTCCTTCACCAAGTCCGCCCAGATTCGGACCCTTGTGGAGGAGCTGTCTGAGAATCCATTGCACCATGTGTACATGCAGTGTGTGGAACAGAACAGCAATCCAACTGACTCCTTCGCCAGGATGAAGTCGGCAGGTCTGAAATGAGACAATGAAAGGCAACAATTAATCATTCCGTTCACTTTTGTTCTGTGAAGGAAATAATTTTGAGTAGAATGTAGATGTCGTCCTTTGAACAGTTACAAGAATGGTGAGTGTCGTAAGCAAGCACAATATAATGAAATGAAACTATTCCGACGTATACAGCTGAAGTGCAGTTACATAACCTGTGATTCTATCATATAACAGTGTAGAGTGGGCCTACAGCGACCCATGCTTGCCATAAAAGGCGACTATGCTTGTCGTACGAGGGGACTAACGGGATCTGGTGATCAGGCTTGCTGAATTGCATCGATCGATGATCATGTTGTTGATCACTGGATTGTCTGGTCCAGACTCGATTATTTACAGACCGCAGCCATAGTGCTGGAATATTGCTGAGTGCGGCGTAAAACTAATCTCACTCACTCACTCACTACGATACGACCTTCTCAAACTTGCCTGCCTGCTAGCCAAAATTAAAATAACAAAAATACTACGATTAAAACTAGGTACACTTAAATTTACATGGAATGGTTTGCGACGTACAAACGTATTTTACTGTACTAACAGTAGTTACTACCAATCATTAAAGTACATCTATCTACAGAACATATAAATAAAACTTCAACAATGAAATAAATTTCCTTTAAAAAACCAATAACTAAATTAGAACTGTGTTCCAAAGATCCTCAGCTGTTTTTACATTAAAATGTTTATCCCTTGCGATGGAGAATTCAACACAGTCAAGCCGGATATGCTTGACCGTGACTCTCTCATCACAATGGATACAAATGGAGGATTCTCGCCTTTTGACATCTATGCATGAGTATATGTAGTAAGGTGTCTACCTCGTCGCAAAATGACCTCCATACTATCACAGAACCCCCTTCATAACGATCATGCTGTTTAATGGTATAGGCACTGAAACATTCATCAATACGTCTTCAGACCCGAATTACGGCCTATGGTGTACCTGTTTTCATCGCTAAACATGGAGTGTCTCCACTGGCGTAAAGTCCTTCCACCATAGGCGCATGCCCACTGCAGACGTAAGCACCTGTACAACTCGTATTGGTTCCATCCACCGAACGACGGCTTTTTAGACCAGCTGATTTAAAGCAATTCCGTACAGTATGTTAATAAATTCCAACGTTTGTCCTTAGCCTGAATTCTGCTTATGCTTTGGAGGAAGATTTAAAACACATGATATGTTGTTTTAATTTACGGCTAGATTGTCAAAATAACATCTGACGTGACGGGTCCATGTAGGAAGCACATGTACTTAAGTCCCGACGGTCCCTAGTATGGTGATCTACCTTCAGTTGTTGGCAATATATAGTCTGTTTATATCTTATATTGCTATACACGACTTTTTGTCGTGTATGAAGACCGTGAAGTTAGTCCGTTGTGGACTCATAACGTGTTTACACTTCTGAGACAATGTCGCTGAATATATAGGCGACCAAACTTTCCCCAAACTCAGTCCACAAGCAGTCTCTGCTAACGGCAGAACAGCTGCTTCGAACAGCTAAACATGCTTTATAGGGCAAAAGAACCTATAGCGTGTCTCGGGTAAGGAGAAGTAGATGCACCACCTTTTCCCATATGTGAAGCATTCTAGAGACGATGGGTGTGTAGCCTTCATTTCATATAATAAATTCGTTACCGACGGCACTGTTTACATAACAGCGATCAACAACGAAAAGACCCTCATGGACTCATGACATGAAACACCTACGGTTTGTGCTCAACATACATGCTTTCCAAGGTTTTGTAAATTTTTGCACACAAGTTGATATGTTTTGGTTTACAGATACTTGGATTATGTCTGAAGATGCTGTAAAATCAACGATTGATTAGTAGGACTGCTTTTAATATAAACCACCCATATTCTCCTTTGCTGTTGTCCGTTTCGATCAAAAGCGATGAATTACAGTTTAACTCGAAAAGTTTTAAACATAGCATACTCAGTGAAACGCTGATCATAATCAAAACATCATATCAACTCTGTGAGCTTTTTGCAGAATTTAGTCCTAAAAATTAACAAGTTGCATATGAAACTATCATTAAAATGTTTGCTCAGTTCACTGTTTGTTACGACGGAGGAGTGCAGAGAAAGGGACAGCCAGGTGTTAGAGAAGCACGTGCACAGTACCGGGAAAGTTATCTTTTCATTAACCTGTGCGGTGCCGTCTCCATCCATCTCGCACATCTGGCTGTGCCTTTTTCTTCACTATTCCCTCGTGACAAATAGTGAATTGTGTCATTATTTTAATAACAGACTGTTCAAAACCTTGTTTATTTTTAGAACAAAAATTCTGCAAAAACCCACAGAGTTGGTATGATGTTTTGATTCTGATCAGCTTTTCACAGAGAATGCTATGTTTAATAAATTTCGAGTCAGACTGTAATTCATCGGTCCGCTTTTGAGCCAAACGGACCATGGTAGATTATCTGGTGGGGTTATTGCTTGTACAAAGCGAAATGTGTTATTATGTTTTCAGAGAATATATGATCACTGGGAGAATGGTGTGCTTTCCATGTTTGCAAGTGATGTGTTAGAATATACAGTTATTTTGGGGTTTCATATATATATCCAGGCAAAACATATATGTAGACTCAAGTTGAAAATGATATAGTTGGAAACAAACTTCCCCGTTTTATATATTTTCTTCGTAGGGATTCTGTAAATTCAGTCTCGTTAGAGACTTTAATGCTTGAACTGGTAGCTTATGAGATTGCATATTGAAGATGATGGTGTGGATTACCTGCCCTTGCCTGATGATTATGCGAGCGACTCCTTTCGTGCTCCAAGATACAGCTGTTACAGCGCTTTGCTTACGTACGATCTATCTACGTACGGTACGGTATATCTTTGATATGCATATACGCAAAGGACGATTTCAGTTTGATATAGCGTCGAATTGTACCTTCGTTGGATACAGTGTAGTAAACGTGGTTTATTTCTAGCGACATTTTCAGTCTGGTAGTCTGGTAACCGATATTAAAGTAATGACGTTAACTAAATCAGACCTTGTGCCAATTGTATGCGCACTTACGGATATCATGACATGTGACCATATCAAAACAGTTCTCCTAATTTGACTCGTGCACTGATATAGCATCTCGATCCATCACGTGTGAAGGCTTACCTCGCAAACGCTAAGCAGACGACATTCTTCAGACATTCCTCACGGCCTTGGATACCAGTGTGGAGACTGCTCTACCAGTACTCAGAGATCTTATGACATCATGTGCTAAATGTCGTTTGACTAGGAATGTGTAAATATGAAAATGGAGAAGTTTAATGATCTATCCGTTTCAAAAGATGTGATGAAAATCTACAAAGTTACATACAAACAAAAGCGACTTTTAAGAAGTCTTGATCTAGCAAAGGTTTTTAGAGAAAGAATTACATATCAGTAAACTCGCAGAGGAGCAGAGGAGATGAATGAAGCAGACAAGTCGGGAGACTGTAAAGCCTTCTGGGGTTCATACAGGTAGCAAAGTAATGTAAATCCCCATGGTCCTTAGTGTGGTGATCTACCTTCAGTTGTTGGCGATCTATAGCCTACGTTTTACATTGTATTGCCTTCTTTAATTAATATGTTTTAGTTTTGTATGCTAGATTTATGTTCATACCTGTGATAGTCTAGTGTTTTTACTGTCCTTTGATGACATGGTTTTTCGTTCTCAATTTACTGATTTTAATATTGATATAAATCAAATTATTCTCGTCACGATATGGCTGCAATATTACCGATGTGACCTTAAATGTTAACTCACTCATCTGGGGAACTCTTAGACGTATACGTCATAACAATAAACTAAATGTGCCAAGAGCCAGCTGATGTCCTACAGGATTATTTCACGAAACGGTTAAGTCCTACAAATGAAAATACAACGTTTGAATACAACCGAATACCTCAACGTTAATTTTGAACTGTTTGGAGCATGGCTATCGGATCGTAAACTTCAGCCAACCTGTGTGAATCAAACGATTCGAATCCTGCATCTTCCTCTTTCCCCCTCGGGTATTCATAGTATACCGCTGTGTATATCCCCTTCGTTTATTGACAGGGACCACATTTGAGCGTTTTGTCGAAGTTTATTCATTATACTCCGCGGCAAATCTTTTCGTAGCCATCGCAAGATTTTGAAGACGACACAAGAAAAACAGATTAAGAGGTATCTCCCTCCCATCGAAGGTTGGTGATTAAATCGAAGGTTGATTTCTCCAACTAAACTCTGCAAACGTTATGCTCGAGGATCATGCGTGTCCAAATGTCAAGCATGTGAGAACCGCGTGTGGATGTCAAAGTTTTGTTATGAATTTGCCCATTTTCACCATTTACTTAACTCATGACAATAATCGTTTAATGACACGAATTTGTTTTATAATACATCAGTTCCTGTGTAACTTTAAACAGGAAGGCATATTTTGCAAAATCGAGTTTAGAACAGTTGACTGAAACACTTGACTGGCTACATTTACACTAGTGAGTGCAAACTCTTGATGTGTAGTATATGCTTGTAAGTAGTAAAACTGGAGCTGTTAAATACTAGATGAAACATTTATATGTGTTGATCTAGGTATCCATAGCAATGTTGTGTAATACTTATGTCAATGGATGAATAACTGGTTACGCAAATTAGCGCTTAATTGTTTGATTGTGGTTTTTCATACGCGTATTTTTTGACACGATGTTGAAAGTAAAAACTGTTTTTACAAAATATACCACAACGTTTCTTTGATATATGTTCACAGGAGTTACATAATATTTCTTCTTCCAAATATCTTGCATTTTGTGACAGTTAAATTTGTGTTACAACCTGAGTACTACTCCAACTGTCTTTCACTTATTTACCCGACTGAATCACATAAATCACACAGGCAACCAGTGAAACCAAATGATCTGGTTCATTTGATTACAGTTTATGTACATAAAGAATCCGGTAGACAGTAAAGTAACAATAAGACTGTGTTACAGGACGGATGACATCCATCTTATGTCGGCGTGTATGACAATGCACAACTTTTGTTGTTACGTTGAGCGTGCCCTTTCTACCAAGATTTACAAGAACACAATATTTGTATCGAAAGGTTTTTAATTACGAACGATTAAAACACCTAGCAATTTTTTCATCATTTGTTAAGATACATGTGGAAGTATCCGTTTTGTTTGTTGATGGTCATATTGTTTCATAAAGTGAATGAAATCTCGGTACAATCGAACTGAGCACGAATTCAACTAAAAATAAGAAATCATATGCAATTACCAAATATTTTATCGAATTAATCATGGATACAAATTTTAAATAAATACAAAACCTGTAACTAACAGCCTTACACGAAAGTACTTCAGTACAAAATAACAACAATAGGGTCAGCTGTCACGAAGGTGAAAATGACACTATCATCTACATTGATATGGCTGAAGTATTGTGAAGTCATCTACGTGGAAAAGGTGCAGGTCGTGATTTTCTCTGACTTGTTTGACTT